>NC_040913.2:57228629-57542614 GCF_004126475.2 Phyllostomus discolor | reverse complement strand
ATGTTTTCTTTCTAATCAATGCTGGATTAACCAAAGCCTATGCTAGCCTTTACTTTTGTTTCTCCTCCTCCTATGTTCATTGTCTACCATCTTTGCCCATCAGTTATTCCATTGACTATTGCTTTTACTTCTGGGTCTTCAGCAGTAGATGAGCTGGAAAATAATTAGAGATAAAATTCCTTCTCAGATTGCCTTATTCGCAGCATCAGTGGGAGAAAAGACTGACAATAGCTTACTGAAGCTTCAGACCAGATCATATTGTCTACTTACATCCTTCTCAGTCACTTAACATTGATTCATTAAAAAAAAATGAGGGCCTCCTGGCTGGCGTAGCTCAGTGGATTGAGCGCAGGCTGTGAACCAAAGTATCACAGGTTCAATTCCCAGTCAGGGCACATGTCTGAGTTGCAGGCCATGGCCCCCAGCAACTGCACATTGTTGTTTCTCTCTCTCTCTCTTTCTGCCTCCCTTCCCTCTCTAAAAATAAATAAATAAAATCTTTTAAAAAATGAGGGCCTGATTTGCTTATAACTAGAGCATATGAAGACTTATCACCCATAGCTATTTCTCATATGGATTTTTGATGTAGTTGGGCACACGACCTCATCACAAACAAAATATTAGTAATGACACAGTTGCAAAACAACAATGCAAGCAATGTCTCAGGATGATATCTTATTACATAAGTTTACTTTTTCGGCAGCATTATTTACCTCCTAGTGTGGGTTAGGCAATTTGCTTGGGGCCAGGGATGAATAAATATGAGTCCCAGCTGCCAAGGTTCTCACTGAAGGTCAAGGGAGAGAGGGAAAAATATTAGCCAACAAGTACAGGATAGTGGTACAAATGCTCTGAAAAAAGTATTTCAACACTACTGCAGGAAACCAGAAATTCTATCCAAGTAGATAGAGACTAGTAAACAAGAAAGAGACCCTGAGGTAAGCTCTGAAAACAAGAAGTTTTCCATGGAGATTAAAGAGAGAAAAGCCTTACGACAGAGGATAAAAAAGCAGGAGGATAAAAGGATGTGTGTGTGTAGGAACGGTGATGGTTTAAAAATGAAAGAAAAAATGCTAAGTCCAGGGAACTAGGTTCATTGATATGAGCAGACCATGTACACAGGGGAGTCAGAAACACTGATAAGACAGGAAGCAGCAGCCCAACATGGAGGAGTCCTATAAAGAAATCTGTACTTTATCATTAGATTAGTGCAGAGCCACAACATTTCAGAAAAAAGAAATCATATCATTTAATTTGAATTATTACAAAAATGACTGCAGCAGCAATAGAGAAGGAATTTAGGTAAGTGTAGAGACAGCCAGTTTCAGGATGGAACAGTGAGGAATGTATGAGAATTCCCTAACTTCTAGCTTCAAAGAATGAAATGATGGTTCCATTCACTAAAAGATGCTGTATTTAAAGAGGATGGAGTTAGATGATTGAATTTGGACTACATGAATTTAGATTTCCTCTGAGATGAAAGCAGAGGTGTCCAGTAGGACATCAAGATTATAGACACAGTCTAGAGATAAAATTATTTTCTGAATGTAGGTGACAGTGGAAACTATGGAAACACTGAGTTTGTCAAATGGTGTCAGATAGTTCAAAGGAGAGTATGTAGAAGGTTGGAGAGGGGCATGCAAAAAAGATGCAAGAGGAACTCTAGGTAATGACATCTACTATGCGGGTAGCAAAAGGGAAATGCAAAGCAATTGAGAAGCAGTCCAAGAGAACCAAGGTAAGAACAGGGTTATGGAAGTGACCGTGTGCCAGCCTAAATGACAGGGAATTCCTCACACAACCTAGTTAACTGGGACCTCTAGCTTCCTGTCTTATCACATCAGAGATCCAGTTCCATTGTTTTGTGTCGTGAATATATCACATAGATCCTTTACTTTCTGCTTTTTTGCTGGTTTGGTAGCCAGCCAACATAGAAGCAAACTGATTCATCATTCTCACCTATTTACAAACTGGGAAACATTTCTGTGCTCTTTCTGGCCCATTTAATTGTCACTTTCATTTTACAGATAAGAAAAAGGATGCTCAGAGAGGTGACCCTTGGCTACTCGCACAGGGAGTAAGAGCACCGGGATTAAACTCTTACCTGGTTTCAAATCATTTTCCACTATTTCCCACTGATTCTGATAACATTCCCCATTTTTGTACTCCTTTTGTCCTTTCAAATTCTTTCTTCCAAATAAACACAAATTAAAACTAGGGGCTGTTTTCAAAATCTGACCTTGGCAACCTTCACATAAATGAGATTCATTGAGCATTCTGAGAAACAGTTCATAAAAAGAACACAAATCAGTATTGATTTTTAAGTGTTCTTGCTGTGTGGATGCTCAGTGTTTCTGTCTTGTTTCCCCCTCTGTTAGTAGGAGAAGACAAAAAAATTAAAGTGAATGAGTGAATGAAACTTCATCAGATTTCAATCAGGAAATAACAGCCTTAAGAACATTATTGATTACATTTTAACTGCAAGTAACCTGGTTGGGGGCAGGGGATCAATCTAGGTGAACATATATAATTCTCTAAAAATAATATGCAAATAGAATTTTCATTACTATGGAACATACCCAAGAATAAACCTCAGAAAAATCCTAAATGACAGTTGAGCTAAAGGTTATTATTTTGTGGGCAAGACTGCTATAATCACGAGTAAAATATACTGTGAGACTGGGATGCTATATAAAAATTGGTTGAATTAAGGAGGCCATTTCTGTTTAATCGTGGAGAATAACTTTTTTTAAAAAGTTTCAGAATGTATCCCTGGTGACGGAAATTATTACGCTGCCACAAGGAAAGAAATTGGGTCGAAATTCATTATCAAGTGGCATTTCCACAAGAAGCAAGGGAATATGGTGTTTCCTATCAGACATTACATCCAGAGTCTGAGTAGGTTTCTTTCCTGAATCTGAGCCTAAAAAACTACTTCATTTCCTCACCTTTTTCCAGCACTTGTAAGTATTCAAGTTTCAACAGCAATTGTTAGCAGTAGACAAACTACTCCAATTCCTTGTGCTGTAACACTCATTTTTATTTTATTTTTTTTATTTTTACTGAATTTATTGGGGTGACATTGGTTAATAAAGTTATATAGGTTTCAGGTGTATGGTTCTATAATACATCATCTATATACTATTCAGTGTGTTCACCACCCTAAGTCAAGTCTCATTCCATCACCATGTAAAACTTATTTTTTAAAGCAACTTATAAATTTAGCAGCTTTCTTCAATTTCTTTCTGTCAACCTATAATGGCCAATGACCCCCATTCTTAGGACAGACAGAGGAAAACTATCACAGCCAAAAATAATTTATTTTTTTATTTAGACTAAATCATTTTGGGCACAACTTTGCTTCCCTTTCTTCCTCTCTGGAGGATAATTATAGAATTTTAGTACTCTGGACTTGAATAATCAGCTTTCGTTTTTGCTTTAGGGCCATAATCGTAAGTTAATGAGAACATTAATTGTGGTTGTTCCACTGGCATCTTTTATCCTTGAATCATCACAGAAGCCTTTGGAAAATGGAAATAGCACTGTGATGAACATCCTTTTTAAAATATGTGCATCATTCTACACAGTGAAGTAAGATGCCTACTTAATCATTACTTTATGATCAAATGAGAGTCATAGTCTATGATATTTAGGCTTTATGAAAGCACATATTTTGGGTTTTTTACTGGATGTATGGATATATATAATTATACATAATCATAATTTCGGTATCTCTTATCCTTTCTTCTAAATGTTTTCTATCTGATAAAAATGGATGGATAAAGAGTTGAGTAAATGGATGTAGCCTATATAAATGAAAGGATAGAAGGATGGATAGATAGATGGATAGTAAATTAATGGAAAAGTGGATAGTGGCTAGGTGACTGGATGGATAAATGAATGGTTGACATTCCTAGTCATGATGTAAGATGTCATTTTAGGCTACAAGTGAGTCTACAAAGAGGAAGACTCTCAAATGATATCCAGTAGGAGCATCAGCTTGGCAAATAGAAAATCCATAGAAACAAGGAAGAACTAAGTTGGATTAGAAATGAGTAGTGTTTGCTGGAAGAACTCTTCAGGCAGACAAAGTATATTTTTTCAACAATCTGGGATTAAATCAAAATGCAGAGTTGAGTATTGCTTTAGTTCTATGAAAGTGTCTCAGGATTTGCTGCAGAATGATGGAGAGGAAACTGAGGGAGAGGTCAAGGAAGTCAGTTCCAACCCACCACGTTTATTCCCCCAATTGAACCAGAATAGTTCCACTAATATCACTCTTCTATATCGCAACTCCTATGAGAATTTACTGAAAACAGGGCTCCCATGGAGGACTAACAACCTACTTACCTCACAGGATTGTTTAAAGAATCAAATTATCTATTGTAAGTGAAACAGGTTTTGAAAAATATAAAGCATTACCAAAATTATAAAGAATAAGAAAATATCTGAGATTTAAGAAAGAGGTAATTCATTTTAATTATGTTTTTCCTTTTTCCTTTCTTCCTTTTACACTCATTCATCCAACCCTGGGTCTTTGCAGGTTCAGTCTTTTTACAAAATAATGATCTTGGTATATCTTTCCCTCTATTTTTTCACTTCTGATAAAGACTAAGACCAGGAACAAGTTATGAAGATGCAAGTATGAGGGCTAGGGAACACAAAACAGAGTTGAAAAGAATTTTGATTTCCGGGACTAACCTTTTCTGAAGGTGAGAGCAGAACCTCTGTAAACATTCTTTTTGTCTGAACTACATGGGCCAGCTATCTTGGGACTCTTATAACCCTTGCAGCTAAGTGATTTGATCTTTTCAATATAAGGTTCCCCTTAAATCAGAGGTGAACCAAGGCTTCTAAGAGTCTCAGCCTGCCCAACAATAGTTTGAGCCCTCATAGAAACCAACAACCAGAGATTTTACACCAGAGATTCTTTGATGTGATTTTGATACTTCAATACTATTTTTGTTATTTATTGTTATATAACAAATTGCTCTGATGGTCTCACTGGAAATCTTTCATGAGCTTGTTAATCAAGTGTTGATTGGAGCTGAAGTCATCTGGAGGCTTTAACCAGGATGTTGAGAAACTGAGCCCCTCCCCTCTCCTTACATATTCGGGGCCTCTCCATGTAGTTTCTTCAGCAAGATAGTCACATTTCTTACATGGTGGTTCAGGGAACCCCAAGTGAGTGTTCTAAGAGTGGGAGGGAAAGCTTCCAGTCTCTTAAAAGCTAGGCCTGGAACCAGATAGTGTCACTCTGATTGCAATTCATGGTAAACATAATCAACCCAGACTTACTGTGAGAGAAGACTACACAAAGGTGTGAATACCCCAAGGCATAGTTCACTAGGGCCATCTTTAAAGACTTGATGCCAAGGAGTATTACTCTGAAAGATGCTTCTGTTGATCAAAAACATAAAAAGATGGAGGACTTTTAACACCATATACATTATCATTTTGCAGAATAATAAGGGTCATAAATATTTGGTGAGAGAACATGGTTCTATTGGCATATTTTACATGAACAGTGGCTATGGTTACAAAGGATTTGATTGAGGATACATCTCTGCTTATAAAGTAAGATTATAAAAGTATATACTCTTTGTAACCTCAAATTACTTTCCTGATCTTGAAATGTTACTGGTTGCTGACAAATAAGAAATGAAACTGTGAATATTCATGTGTGACCCACTGTGCTATGGTCTAAAGGTTTATGTTCCCTCCAAAATTCATGTTGAATTTTAATACCCAAAGTGACGGCATTAGGAGGTAGAGCCTTTGGATGCTTAGGTCACGAGGGTGGAGCCCTTATAAATGGAATTTGTGCTCTTATAAAAGAGACCCCACAGAGTTCCCTAATTCCTTCCACCATATAAGGATACAAGAAGTCTGGAACTCAGAAAAAGGCCCTCACTGTCATCGCCTTTTGGATTTTCAGCCTCCACAACTGCGACAAATAAATTTCTCTTGTTTGTAAGCCATCCAGTTTGTGGCATTTTGTTGCAGAGCCAGAATAGACTAAGACACAGTGCCATTCCTGAACATGAAAATTAAATACTTTCTTTAATTTGATCTCAGGTATTTCATTTAATTTAGGTCATTTGCTTTTCTCCATAGTATCTGAAATAGACAGCATTCTTGTATGTTTGTAACTCCTAGACAATCCTATAGGCATGCTCTATCCTTGACCATCTTTACCATTTTCATTTAAGATTTCTCAGAGTTCAAAATGGGCAAGGGATGAGAAGTGCTCTGAATAGTGCTCTAAATAGTTCTCTATCCACAATCTAAGAGAGAGTAAGAAAAAGAGGGAGATTACAGATGCTCATCTGATCAGCCTGACTGATAAGATCCTAAATTTGGAATTTCATAGAAACAATATCCTCTATCATTAATAACTACAATTATAAAGACAGTCATAGACTCAGGATCCTATCCTTCATCCATAGCTCTGACCTATTTATCCCACTTTCTTGGTTGTGATAATATAACCATACATTAAAACCTATAACAAGTCATTAAGTTCATAATATACCTTAAGAGAACTGAAAAAATGTTACCAAGAACAACAATGTGAAGTAACAATTTGGGTGAAATAGGCCATATTATTTTTATGACCCTATATTTGCCACAACTTTATCACTTCTACTGTATCTCAACCTATAAATGCTATCAATGAAGCCACTTAACTGATAAATTAGTCAGAATATATGATTTGTTATAACTTAGTGTTTTATAAAGACATTTGCCATCCTATGTCCTTATGTGACATTCTTAATGGCATTTCATCAAAATATTCCTTCTAGTAAACCCCCAAAATGCAGTCACATTATTTTTTAAGAATTGTTATATTCAAGATTGTAGTTTTCAAAATGAATTATATATTCTGTAACATAAAGAGAAAAGTATAGAAACAGGGGAAATTCTCATGTATTTGTAGGCTACAAGAATTCAATTACTGGAGGAGAGAAAAGTACAAGTGGCAGAAGATGAAAATAGACATATGGAGTGAGGCCAGATGATGAAGGGCCTTGTGTTCCTTGCAAGGACATTTGGATTTGATTCTATAGGCTAAGAACTGTGAAAAGAGGTGCATTGTTACCATACTTGCTTGTGAGGATCTATTGAGAAGCCCAGCTCAGGCCCCTAATTTGAAAAAACTGCATCCAAATCACCAGAGCCCGCAGAACATGTGGTTTTTCCCCCATGAAAATGCCAGCTAACCATTATTTCAATAGCCATATTATCAGCAGGGCCATCTTAACTACCAAAGCCAAATGAAGACCCAAACAATCTAAGGAAAAATCTATCCCAATACTATTCTAATATTGTTAGCACTGGCCACTGTAGAAGATAAAAAGAAAATTATTCTTATTTGAGTAAATATAATGTTCTAATCTAAATAAGTTTCTCAAACTAAGATACACAGTTGCATATATCTTCCTAGTATGTCAATTTTGCTCAAAATTGTGTGACAAAAATAAATGTGTGGATATTTTTCAATATCAGTATATTTTAGGATTTTAAAAAATGCGATTTCAAAACATTTTGCTGTAACCTGCAACTCAAACTCTTCTCCCAAACACCCACCTCAAACCCCACTCCCAGGGGACAAAGTCATTCTTCCATACAGTTATGGGTGTGTCAATGGAAATTTCTGAGAATCCAGTGCTCCATAAATTATGCATGAAGAAGGATAATGCCCTTAAAAAGAAACTTATTCCAGGGGGTCATACATATTTTATACTTTGCTATAATTCAATGTTAGTCCATGTATAATTAACACCAAACATTTAAAAATGGTATTAGTAGCATATTGGATTTTCTCCTCAGCTGTTTAACCTCTTTCAACAGGCCTGCCTATTTCACAAGGTTATTTTAAGGATTAAATGAGGAAATGAAAACACTTTGTAAATTGTAAAGTGCTACACTGATGTAATATTTCATTAACAAATTAATTTACATATGGCTAGGACTAGGTGCCTTTTGAATGATGGCTTTTCACTCCTATATGAATTAGGAAATAAATGCTCTAGTGTGGTCTACTGAGCCAAAGGGCTGCAACATTCCTGATGTCATGGCACAGATGTGCAGAATTCTGATTGTCTACATCAGACAGTAGCAATCAAGCAGTGTGTGGAAACCCATCTGGTTTCCATATTGTCTGAATGAGGTGCTGAAGTGGAGGATTTTTACTTAGCTAAATTTGAACAAATCCTCCTGAGCTTTCACCAAATGATTAAAGACAGTGAAAACTGTCCTCAACCTGTTCCCCATCCTTTGATGTACTGTGTCAGCAAACCCTAAGCTATCACGTGAGACAAAGGCTAAAGTGGTGGATGTCAGAATAGTAACTCCAAAGTTCTTGAATGATTTTGCTGAATTGTCACTGGTTCATTCAACTAAGAAGTTATATATGAGACATTCAGAGGTGAGCCAAACATAAACCAGACCTACCCAGCTTTTAATGTTCTCAGCTGTGTATTAGTGTGAAATATATTTCTTGGAGTCTTGCCACCCCTTTGTTGAGTGTGGTGGCCAGGGTTTCTGCTTAATAACGATGGTGGGGCTGCTGGTGACAGAAATGCTAAAGCCAAACACAGAAGCCTGGTTAAAGAAAACAAACTTTCTCTCAGGAAGATGCACAATTAGGTCCATGTGTTAAAAGAAGAAAGTTATTAAATTATTGAGTCAGGCATCTATGTCAAGTGCAAAATATTTTACTTTAACCCCTCCTAAGACCATGGTAATTTCTTATTAATAGATTATTCTATGGAAGTAAAAAGATGGGAGCTGATGGTAAATGATGGAATTAAACAATACATTGACATTTTCAAGAATTAATCTTGGTTCTTGAGTATCCAGGGTTTTTCATTGTGGCTATTTAAACTGAATCCAGAGATGTAAAAATAAATTCTTATGCTCACCCTTAAATCTACCTGGTGTATGTGTACCAAGACCCCGTATATGTGAAAAACAGGGTTTTCTTTATTTATCTTATTTACTAAAATGTGGATCCCAACCAGTAGCTGATGAAGCTGATATGGTCCTTATAAACATGAAATATAGTTGGGGGTATCTAATGACATTGAAAATATTCTTGTTTAAGTAAACTAAGTGTTCTGCAAGAAAACTGATGTCATGAAACACAATTGTTGAAATACCATAACCTCTAATTTACCTAAAACTTGAGGCTAACGCCAACCACATGAGGACTCAACCAAGTCAGGTAGAAATCCTCTTGCTTTAGAATTATATATATAATACTCGTGAGCAGGTCTGGGACTTGGTATTACCCAGCAGTTTATCTTGACATTACAGTAAATGTATAAGCTTTCAAATTGAGGATATTTTTAAATTCCTATATCTGATTTGTACTGCTTTTCATACACATATTTTGTCTGTTCCTGATCCAAATGAATATTTGTGGTTATACTATGGTTGCCTTAAAACCCTACTTTCGTGTTCAATGAACACAACTAGTATGGTATCAATATTAAACAGAGTTTTGCATAAGGCTGACAAGTGGAGCAGATTAAATTTCTCAAAAAATGAATGTTTGTATTTATGTTTAGTCTGAAAAAAAGACCAATGTAAGACAACAGACCCTTCCATTGCTCAAGACTAGGTCCATTTCAAGGTTCTCTTGGTTAGGTTATATCATGATTATTACTATTATTATTAAGAATAAGGAGACTTCTGTCTGCCTGGTGTAGCTCAGTGGATTGAACACAGGCCTGTGAACCAAAGGGCCACCAGTTTGATTCCTAGTCAGGGCATATGCCTGGGTTACAGGCCAGGTAAATTTCCTCCTACTTGGGAAAGTAGGGGGTACATGAGAAGCAACTACACATTGATGTTTCTCTCCCTTTCCTTCTTCCCTTAACCTCTCTCTGCAAATAAATAAGATCTTTTTTTTTCATTTTTTTATTTTAATCATTGTTCAAATACAGTTTTCTCCTTTTTACTCCCAATCCAGTCAAATAAATAAAATCTTTAAAAAAGAAGAATAAGAAGGAGATTTCTGGCCAAGATGGAGGCATAGGTAAATACATTTTGCCTCATCACACAACAAAAAGAAGGAAACAACAAATATTAACCCAAATTGATAGAATATTGACTGTATAGAAGTGCAACAACCAAGGAGTTAAAGAAGAAACATTCATTTAGACTGGTAGGAGGGGTGGAGGTGGGCAGCCTGGGTGGGGAGGACATGCAACAAGGAAGTGGCTGTAGGACCAAGAGGGGAAGGTGATGGCTGGCAGACCAGGTGGTACCCCATTTACATGTGGATAAACCAGGAGCAACAACTGGGGAGCAAGACAGACCATGTAACCCAGGGTTCCAGTGCTGGGAATAAGCTTCAAAACTTCTGGCTATAAAAACCTATGGGAATTGCAGTGGTGGGAGAAACTCTCAGCCTCACAGGAGAGTTCACTGGATAGATAGATCCACAGGGTCCTAGAATGTGCACAAGCCCACCCACCCAGGAATCAGCACCAGAAGGGCCAAATTTGTTTGTGGGTAGCAGGTACATGACTGAAAGCTGGCCAAGGGCTAGCAAGTGGCATTTTGCCCTCTCTGATCCCTAGCCCACTTGTGACACTATAACTACAGCAACATGGTTACCCCACCCTGGAGAATACCTGAGGCTCCATCCCTTACAATGTATCAAGAGCACCAAGATTAAAAAAAATGGCCCAAATGAAAGAACAGATCAAAACTCCAAAAATACTACTAAGTGATGAAGAGATAGCCAACCTATCAGATGCAGAGTTCAAAACACTGGAATTCAAGATGCTCACAGAAATGGTTGAGTATGGTCACAAAATAGGGATAAAAGTGAGGGCTATGCAAAATGAAATAAATAAAAATATACATGGAACTAACAGGGAAGAGAAGAAAACCAGGACTCAAATCAACTTGGAGCAGAAGGAAGAAATAAACATTCAACCAGAACAGAATGAAGGCACAAGAATTCAAAATAAAAATTAAAAAAAAAGAAGGGGCTTAAGAACCTGTGGGACAACTTTAAAATTTCCAACATCCATATCAGGGGTGCCAGAAGGAGAAAAGTAAGAGTAAGAATTTGAAAACTTATTTGAAAACATAGTGAAGGAGAATTTCTCTAATCTGACTAAGGAAATAGACTTCCAGGAAGTCCAGGAAGCTCAGAGAGTGCCAAAGAAGTTGGACCCAAGGAAGCACACATCAAGGCGCATCACAATTATATTATCCAAGATTAAAGGAGAGAATCTTTGAAGTAGCAAGAGAAAAAGAGTGCCCATAAGACTATCAGCTGATTTCTCAAAAAAACCTTGAAGTCCAGAAAGGGCTGGAAAGAAGCATTCAAAGTCATGAAAGGCGAGGACCTATATCCAAGATTACTCTATCCAGCAAAGCTATCATTTAGAATGGGAGAGCAGATAAAGTGCTTCCCAGATAAGGTCAAGTTGAAGGAGTTCATCATCACCAAGCCCTTATTACATAAAATGTTAAAGGGATGTATCTAAGGAAGAGAAGATGATCAAAAATATGAACAATAAAATGACAACAAACTCACAACTATCAACAACTGAACCAAAAACAAAAACAAGCTAAGCAAACAAGTACAATGAGAATGTAATCACAGAAATTGAGATCACATGGAGGGTTATCAGTGGGGAAGAGAGGGAGAGTGAATGGGGGGAAGATACAGGGAATAGGAAGCATAAATGATAGGCACAAAATTGACAGGGGGAGTTCAAGAATAGTACAGGAAATAGAGAAGTCAAAGAACTTATATGTACAACCTATAGACATGAACTAAGTCAGGGACGGAGATGCTGGTAGGAAGAGGGGTTCAGGTCAGAAGGGAATAAAGGGGAGGAAAAAATGGGACAACTGTAATAGCATAATCAATAAAGCATATTTTTAAAAAAATTTAAAAAGAATAAGAATAGCTACAATCTTAGAGAACATTCTATTTTGCAAACTACCACACACATATATTTAATGTAAGAATCTTATAAAATAAATGTTGCTAATCCTTTCATTTCACAGAGAAGAAAATTGGGGCCAATAAGGGTGATATGACTTCTAGAATATACAATCAGTAGATGACAAAAGTGAGATTAAAACCCAGATTTTCAACATTCCCTGTCTAAGGGTTTTTCTACCACACCCCTCTTTCTGTTTTTATGCAACCATGTGTAATTCTTTTGTAGGTAACAAAGTACTAGAATACAGAAACAGTCTTTTAAACTCTGAAACTTCAATGAAGACTTTTAATTGCATCAAGTGTTTCCTGGCTGTAAAGCAGTTGCTGACCCTTGTATTTCTCATCAGTCAGATCACTTCTAGTTTAGCTACTTTCCACTGACAAAATCATCCTATCTCTTTCTTATCACTCTCAAGAGGCTCTGGGCAGGAGAGCAGCAGGAAGAAAAGATAAGTGTTGTGGTTTCTGGTCCATAGATTTTGATTACATCATTTAAGTTGCTTCCCACACATTTCATCCCTAAGCACTTAATATTACACATTCCTTCCTAGAAAAAAAACACTAGTTAGTGATTTGCTTACATGGTCATAAATATGAAACAGGAAGTTCAAACTGAACAATTAGTTGCCTGCTTAACAAGTCATCATCTTTTCAACTAAAGAGCAATGGCCAACATGACTTATATAATAAGAATTTCTCTTTAGCCTATCATTTCATAAGGAAAAGTGAAGAAACAAGATGTTTCCTGTCGTTCTATGGGTGTATCTCTAAGACAAATAAGTAAGGAGGTAAGAAGAGAGTGAGAACCCATTCCCAAATTCTTCATCTGGTTTGCTCCCTCAAGATTTTCTGCAAGATGGAAACTTCCTAGCAGTCTTCAATCAGCATTAGCAGAGGAATAAAAGAGTGATCCTTGTTGGATGGGATGCCTTTAGACCAAAGATCTGAAACCAGTCTTCAGTGGGCAAAAAAGACCAAGAAAATGTCTCTCATATAATCTTGGGTTCTCCCATGGCCCATAAATGATTCATCCTCTTCATATCCAAGACCTATCACTTTCTTCTCTTTATAAGGAGGCTTTCAGACAACTAAAGAATAGACATGAACAAATCAACAAATGACTTCTTTAGCAATAGTTTAATCATCATGCCTAGTTTAAAATAGACTGTCTCCATGTGGATAGCCACAAATTATATGTTCATGATGCACTCATTACAAACGAAAATGCTCATGAGCTTTTTACACACTCAAAACAGATGTTTTAGAAAATGTCCCCCGCAGTACTAAAGAAATGTTGGCCACTGACTCCTTTGGAAAATGTTGGGTATATTATTCCACGGTCAATTGTTTTGTCTCTATATGACCCAATGTTACTTCTCTGATGTATATTAGCACTTAAATTTATTCATACACTTCTCCTGAGAAATTTGGTAGGCTATTGAACAAAGAGCCCATTTGATACTTAATGACGCTTTTATCTCAGATTCGGTAATTCAGTTACAAATATCTGCATTATTTTGACACTCACTTTATATCTTCCCAAAAATTGTAATGAGAAAAAAAATATTGACTTGGAAATTATCAACTGCACTAAGCCTACAACACTTGTAATTGCTCAATAAATAATTGTTGAATAAAAATAAAATGGACTTATCAGGCAGAACTCAGATCCTAGCAATGATGAAGAAGAGACATAGACAAACCTATCACTAAATCCAAGAGGTATTTTGAACCTCTACTTCACAGAGGAGGGAAGAGCTACTGACCACAGACTGAGATGAGAGAGGTGGTTCTGCAAGAACACTCAGCAGAGAAACAATGCTTTCCTTCACCTCAAAATTTCCTAATTTTCTCTCCTCAGTGACACATGTCTTTTTTGGAAAGTATTTACAAAACATTATCTCAATCAGAGGTCTCCTTCAGTTATTTGTTTTCTTAACAGAAAGATTACCCAAGGGAATACCCATATTTTCTTTTCTGTTGAAAGACTGGGAAAGTACATACCTTTTATTAAAAAGAAAAAAATCTCATTTGGGTGAAGGTTGAGGAGTCAGGCTGGGTGTTCTCAGCACCTCACCATAAAGTATCCTTGTTCCTTTTGGGTTTCTCTTTTTCCTTTTGGGTTCACAGTTCTGTGATATTATGAGAAACAACAAAAGACATTTACATAATTCAGCTAAGTGCTAAGGTAACAGACATACTGAGGAGAACAGAAATAATGTTTTTGGCATTCAAGCTTCAACAGAAGGAAGCCTTTGTTAACTTTCAGTGAGGATCCTTCTGTAAGTCATTGTTCTACTCTTAAGCATTCTCCAAAAAACTAAATTGACTAGCACTATTTGGATTCTGGAATCTTACCAAAACAAGGGCTAAAATCATGCTTTATGAATACTTCCAAGTACAATTTATTGGGTCTGTGGAGCATTTCCTCTGGAAATGAAGGAAGACCTGGGACTTTAGCCCAGGCTGGGGTCCCAGTACTATATCTGTCTTCACAGAGTTGAAGGGAAAAAGCAAATCTGGATAAGGTGGCCTCATAACGTAAGAAATTGTTCAAATATATATCTAATTCACAAGGAAGAGATTAAGTCAACATTTCTATTTTTCACTAATTCTTCCTCATGACCTGAAAAACTGCCTAGTACATAACAGGCATCAGATCCAAAATGTAGTGATTCAGACAATACCAGCAACTGCATGTGTTCAGAATACAAATTTTTTTAATCGTCTTTGAGTTACATGCCCTCAGTGAAGACTGTAATAAGAGAAGTTGCTGTTGGGGACTATTGGTTCAAATACCACCACCACCACCCCGTTCCACTGCATGATTACATAACACAACATGGTCTGAGTTTCTGTCAACTACTGAGGGGTGAACCTTGAAGACTCCTAATCCCTTCAATTAGAAGCACTCTTGCTGATAGACTGCCCATGCTACAGTGCCTCATGTACCACTTCTTCTCTCTCATCAAGCCAATCATCAGAGTCAAAATAAATGGCCAGAACTTGGTGCATCAGGGAAAGTAGGACAGAGTCAACAACAAGAAAGACACTTGAAATCTACAGACAACAGAGATAACTTCCTTTCACCTTGAAGGGTCCCAAAGAACATTCTAAATGACTGGCATAGGCAGGTGCAGTTGATTTACCAAGGAGAGAACCAGACATGATTCTATGACTTTGCCCACTTTGTACATTGGGTCATTCCTTTATGAACTTCAGGATCCTTCTAAGACACACAGATCCTGGCTGTCCTCCAGAATGGTGATAGTGTTTTAAATTAAAGAGAAGGATTGGGATGTAATGCCAAAACAGCATCCTATGTAGATGAGATGCAACTAAAATGTTATTTCTTCATAGATGTTTTAAGTATTTAAAAAGTAAGACAATAACAGGAATTTGTCAAGTACCCATTTTATGTGCTTTTTGGCAATTGGTTTGTGGGTAGTAGGTGGTGAACAATAATACAGATGTGGGAGGTCTCAAAAAATGCCCTCCAACTTCAAGAGACCAATGCAGTCTGCTGTTGGAAACCTGGTGATATAGTCTAGGGATGTGGAAGATTCCACAAGAAAATAGATCTACTATGACTAATGTACACTGCAAATGAAGTGTGCCTTCTTGGTATGTACCAACTTTTACTACAGAAAACAAATCCCACTTGGGGGTATGAATTTCAGTTCACAAACTCAAATGTGCAAGAAATGGCACATATCTACTATCTATAAATAAATTTAATTACAAATGTAAGACTACCTTCTTCCACACTTTCAGGAAACCTCAGTCATTCCTGAGGTCCCCCAAGCCAGTCCAGGGCTATGCATGATTTTGTGCCTTATACAGGAATCCAGCTGAGCTATTCCCTTTGCTTCTGCATGATTCTCCAACAGACTTCCACACCTCCTGAGTATGACTAGGGCAGAGGCATGTTTGAAGAAGCTGGTTGAGTTCTCTCTGCCAGAATGCACTGGGCAGCCATTTCTTTTAGGAAATTAACCACATCCTCTAGGTACTACTTGGGGAAATCATGAAAGTGCCTGCTGCTTTTCTCACTCTTCTCATCGACCAGCTTTGGAAACTTCTTTTACTATAGGGAAAACTCTTCTCTGTTTATATATCTTCTAAGCCACTCTGCTAATTTCTGTAAGGCAAACCCTTATTCCCTTCCCCTGAAACTTCAGCTGCTGGAGACAAAAATCAGGAAGTTCTGCAGACAGCTTCTGCTTTTCACACTGCAATAAAATCTTCCTGGGGCAAGAAACACAAAGGTATGCAAACTCTATGTTAGTGCTTGTGGGAGGGAAGGGAAGGAAAACTTCAGAAGGAAAATAAATAAACTAATGTTCTGCTATACATATAAAAGGGATAGACCAGAGAAAAGATCCAGATTATCAATACTTCAGAGATTCTTAAGTCATCATATTTCCTGATAAGTGGCCCTTAACATGGACACAGGTGTCACAAAAGGTATATAATGCAACATCTCCAATTTGTCCTAATATGAGGTCAACAGAATTCCATGTGACTGTGAATATCCAATGATCTGAATAGGCCACAGGAACTGGCCATGTTTTAATCTCAAACCTCACCTAGCAGGCCTTGTCAGCATTCTGCCCCCTTTAGGGGGGCTACCTGTGTGACCCTAAGCTAATTTTGTCAACCACATGGATGGTTTTTACTATCTGTAGTTGAAATAAAGCACCATATTTTTCCAGATGAGCATCTTCTGAGGGAAGCTATATTAATTTCCTAGAGCCACTCTAACAAATTGCTTGAGTGGCTTTATAAGGCAGAAAGTTATTCTTCACAATTTTGGAGGCAGAAAGTCTGAAATCAAGCTGTAAGTGTGACCATGCTCTGAAGTTTCTAAAAAAGAATACTTTCCTGCCTCGTCCAGCTTCTGGTACTTTCCAGAAATCTTTGGTGTTCATTGGCTTGTAGCTGTAGCATTTCCAATCTCTGCCTTCAATGTACTTGGCAATCTTCTTGTGGGTCCACTTCTGTATGTCCAAATTTCCCTCTTCTTATAAGGAGAGCAGTCAAATTGGATATACTCCTCATCCTAATCATATACAACCTCATTTAAACTTGATTACATCTGCAAAGACTCTATTTCAGCATAGGGTCCCATTCACAGGTTCCAGGTAGACATGAGTTTGGGGAAAACACTCTTCGACCAGTACAGAGGTCAGAAACTGAAAACAATAGGAAAGTTTCCTCCTTCTGTTATGAACTGTGTTCTCCCACTTATTGTAGCTGCCTGGGGCTGCAACAGTCTTCATGAATTGCCACTGAATGTCAAATGTCCTTGTATTGCTTCTATATCTCAAAAGCAGTCTTGACATTAGGTAATTCTCTACTGTTTATGGAGTTACATTTTGGGAGGCATTAATACAAGGTTTAGGATTTCCAGACTGGTATTGACAAGTCAGTAATCCTCCCACCCAGCCATGCTAATAGGAAAATTAAAAGCTCCCCAAGAAGTGTGTGTTGACAGCCACAACTCTGTCCTCCAATGGTTGGTAGATGAGATAACGTTTGGATTCAGATGTTCAAACTTTCAGTTACACAATGAATAAGTTCTGGAGATCTTAAGTACTACATGGTGATTATAGTTAATAAAACTGTATTGTGTATTTGAAATTTGTTAAGAGAGTAAATCTTGTGTTCTTACCACCAAAAAAGAAATGGTAACTATGTAAGACGATGAATGTGTCAATTAACTTCATTGTGGTAATCCTTCCATAACATTAAATATATATCAAATCATGTTGTGTATCTTAAAAACAATTATGTTGCACAACCTAAATATATATAATTCTTATTTGACAATTACACCTCAATAAAGCTGAAAAAATAAGTAAAAATTTTAAAACTCAAATAGAAGCTTACATTCATTTATTTCACAGAATGGCCTTTAATTTTTGGAACTGAGAACACAGAGCCAGTCATCGCATGCAGCTCCAGCCACTCCCTAGCTGCCCATATCCCAGATCTCCTCTGAAGGTCCAATTCAAGAAAGGAACCCTAACTGCTGCTCATCACACTGCAAATCTGGCCCATTCCATGGACTGACATGAATTAATTTTCAAGAAAATAGATGCAGGAAAATAGGGTCTCTGGGTCTACAGCCTGTCAATGCAAATCCTGCTAGGGTCTGATTGATAGCAGCTCCTCCAGCTGAAGGTGGATGACATCTCCCATGGTCAGGCATTTGGAATAAATAAGCAAGGAAGGGACCAGGATCAGTTCTACATTGGAAGCTACTCCTGTTTTGCAATTTGCCACTATAGGACACTAATGTCAAGGGTAGGTGGATCAAGCTCTGACAAAAAATCCAGAACGTCTTCTTTGCCATTAAACAATTTATATCCACCCCCCAATTGGGAATGAGAGTCAAAGTTACAAGACAGCATAGGAGCAGAGGCTGCCTGATGGCACTGTTTCTGAGGACCCAGGACAACCATAAGGCATTGAGAAAACTCTGCCTCCCTTCCTTATCACCTTGGACACTGAGACTCAAACAAGAGATAAGGTATAAACTGGGAGTTGACAGAATGGCCTCAAGATTGCAAGGGAAAACTAAAGGCCAGATCCCAGTTAGGGTGGCCTCTGGAAGCACAAAGTTATTCAAAAAGTGTAAGGACCAAATTCATGATATAAAATACTTACAGGAGTTAACACTACTGGAGGCAACAAACTAAGCCAGAGAAGATGTCCTATCTCATTGTAGCATTGACCTAGAATAAGGAACTGGTAGGACATACAGGATCAGACATCTATGGAGAAACCAAGAATAATATTTAAAAACTTCTCTTAGTTTTATAGTAGTATCATTTCTCAAACTTAGAGTTTATTATGATCAACTAACCAGTAGTAGGGGAAATAATGTATTGATTTTGCCATCTATACATATTTATCAAAATATGTATGTTGACTTACTCTATCTACTATCATTATTAAGATGTGACAAAAAATAGTGACCATGATTTCTATGAAAGAACCATTCTTCACATTTAATTAGCACACAAAAGTGAGGAAAAGAAACAATGATATGATTGTTTTTCAATGCAAAATATTTCTCTACCCTACTTCTGGATTCTTGGCAATGGGTTTCTTCTTGACCCCCCACCACCCAGTGAATCATAATTCTGTTAATACTTGATTCTTTTTTCTAGCTTTGGGATTTCTCTCCTCTCTGGGATTTAGTCTTCTGGGATCCCAAATATAGCACTAACTGGTTCAACAATATCACCATCATGTACAAAATATTGATAGAAATCTATTCAGTAGGTATGAAATCATGTTACAATTTAATCCTTTCCTATCTTCTGGACAGGTACTTCTGTCATAAAGTTGAACTCAAGAGCCTCTGCGCAGGTGAGATGTGATTTTTGGTAAACCAGGAAAATGGAAAGATATAATAAAAAGTTCTCCCTCTATTCAACCAAAACTATTGACAAGGTGATAGTTTTCTACTAATGTTGCCCAAAAGCATGCCTTTCTTTAATTTCTCTCTAAACATCCAAAAGGAAATGATGATGTATATGACTATTATATGTTTCTGTTAAAAATTTACAATGTAACATTGCAGGAAATGTAAACTCCATAGATTAACCAAGTATAATTTATCAATATATCAACAAATATTTATTGTGCATTTTTGTGTCCTAAGCACTATACTAAGCCTGTTTATGGAACAAACCTAAGCCTGTTTATGGAACTAAGCCTGTTTATGGAACATAATAAAAATTATATAGCACCATGTCTTAACTCTTGAGGAATAAATTTCTCTTTAACATGCATGAAAAGATAATATAAAAGCAATGGAAGAAATTACAAAGGAAAAGACAGATTAATTTGGTGCATAAAAATGCAAACTTTCTATTTCTCAAAATACAATCTTATCAGATGATAAACAATAAATTAAAAAATATAGAGAGAATTATGTTTCATCAAGGATAAGCTCTTTGATATATGATGAGGTTATGTAATATGATAGACCATTTAGATCCCTGTAGATAATGGTTCACAGACATGATATTCACAAATGAGGACATGTAATGGCTTATAAATATTTGAGAGAAAAATTATCTCAGTAATTAATCAAAGAAGTGAAAATTAAAACAAAAAAGTTTAATTTACCAATTTAGTCAAGAGATTTTTAATGATAAGTGAGAAGATATAATCTTTCTTATATAAGTCTTAGAAGTGAGGGAAAGAAACAAATTGTACAGCAACAAAATGAGAGGAAAAATCTAGAGCAATAAGTAACAGAAGAGAGAATCTCTAAGGAAAATAATTTTTAAGTTAGTATAATTAAAGGACTGGAGTTATTTGGAAGAGGGCAGATTGTAGCCTGGGATCTGTTCCATCGCATGAGAAATTAGGGGGAAATTTTGGCAGTGTGCAGCTGGAAAAGTCATAGGGGACATGAAGAAGCTTTAGTGCTATATTAAGCAAGATATTCAACTACCTTCTTACAGTCAATATAAGTTTCGAATGGTTCTCTTTTATTTTGACCATCATTATAGGCTAAGATTATCATCCCAAAATTATAGTAAAGCAATTCTGCTGATAGCCAGTAAGTACTAGGAGGTCTGGGTGCCCAGCTCTCTTCTAATGTAACTTAACCCGGTAGATTTTAGAATATCAGAAGGAGAGATGGACTGCACAGTCTTCAAATATCTTCCCTTCAGAATTTCTAAAAAATACTGTCTAACACCTGTATCAAGTCAGTCAGTCTGTGTTGTGCATTAGGCACAAACCTATATGCCTTACCAATCAAGCCAGGGGTAAAACTGATAGCTCTTCTGAAAACTGTGGAACCTAGCAAGGATTCATGCTTCACAGGAAAACCATTACTTCTTTCTGGGAAGATGAGCCAAAGCATGACTGCAGGCAGTCTCCTTAAAAGTATTATAAATCATAAAAATAATGAGCATTCCAGAACCGAAAATTCTACTCCTCTCTTGTGCTCACAAAATTTAGCCTACAAAACCTTAAAAGTGGATGTAAATATAATTCACCATGCCCAAAGAAAATGTCAACAATGCAGCCATACAACACCTTCCTTAGAGCAATGAGAAGCACCCTCCTAAATAAGCTATGAAGTGAACAGTCCAGTTTATGAGACTCCTGTTGGATTACTTTTTGTGAACCAATTAAAAGTTGGAAAACAAGTACTCAGAATAGTAACTTTAGTTGTAGAATATGGATCTGTGGCCTTAGGGTCATTATGTATCTTTTTGTGGGCACTCTCATTTCCAGATAATAAAGCCTAACTCATGAAAGGCTGTTTGTCTTTTAAAGGAAGAAAAAGTTAAACAACCCACTCATAGTAGTATATGCTCTTTAAGAAACTAATTTTAAAAACACCAGAGAGCATCGTTTTTTAAACACACATTAAAAACATTTTATATCTCCACCTGACAGGATTCCTTAGCCTGCTTGAAATAACTAGGGGTTTATATTCACACAGTTTAGTCCAACACCAAAACCTACAAAATCAAAGCCTGAGGAAAAAACAATAAAAGTCACATATATCTATCTATCATCTATTCCAGCTTATTGTTTGCCAAAGCAATGAAGACGATCATAGTGAATCAAAAGAGAATCAACATGTTTCAAGTTTATATATTCCTTATAAAAAGCTCTGACCCTGCATAGCTCAGTGGATTGAGCACAGGCTGTGAACCAAAGCATCGCAGGTTCGATTCCCAGTCAGGGTACATGCCTGGGTTGCAGGCCATGACCCCCAGCAACCGCACATTGATGTCTCTCTCTCTCTCTCTCTCTCTCTATCTCTATCTCCCTCCCTTCCCTCTCTAAAAATAAATAAATAAAATCTTTAAAAAAAAAAGCTTTGACTCAAGAAAATCAGACTTGTAGTTTTTTAAATAAGCAGCTAGCATACTATTAAAGTGAAATGTCCAATAACAAATGAGTCTGTAATTTGACAGTATAAAAAGTGTACTAACTTCTAAACTAGGATAAACTACACTTTGGGTAACAATTTATTGAGAATGAAATCCCAACATTGAGTAATTCTTCAAAAGCTCTATATACAAAACATTGAGTCCTCCTGAGCACATTATTAATTAATCAGGAGAAGATAAGGATCTCAGACTTTGCACATTCAAAACAGAGTTCCTTACCTCTTTATCTTTATTTACAAGTATACTTCTCATCCATTTTTCATATCTCAGGAAATGGTGCCGTCACCCTACAGTTGCTCAGGCCAAAACCTACTATCTTAATCTCACACCTTACATCCAACCAAGCAGCGAATCCCATTGACTCTTCCTTCAAGACTTTTACTTTTTACTTCTACCATCCTGGATCAAGATACCAACTCCTCTCAATCTTTTAACTAGACTTCCTGCCCCCACTTTTGTCCACCTTCAGATGAAATGATGCACAGTGCTGGGAACAATTATTTAAAGCTCAGGTAAGATTATGTCACTCTTTAGCTCACCAAATCCTCTGTAGCTTTCTATTACTCCAGAATAAAATCCAAATTCTTGTCCATGACCTAAAACAACATTCATGATATACCCACTACGAACCTCTGTAACCTCATATCCAACTATTTTCTTACTCTAGTTTAACTACAGTATTCTTCTCTGAGATATTCACCCAATTTATATCCTCACTTCATTTAAGCCTCCACTCAAATGTTCCTTAAAAAGGCCTTTTCTGGCAATCTTCTCTAAAATATCCACCAGTGATCTCTACTCTCTCACTCTCTATGCCTTAACCCTGCTTTAGATATAATCATAGCCTTTATCACTATTACACATATATTTTATTGTTATCTTTCTCTCCTTCTAAGATTTTCATAAGTGCAGGATCTGGGCTGTATCCATAGCTGAATCTCCAACATTCTGAGTTGAACTCTAAACACAGTGTCTATGCAATGAATCCCCATGCTTTAATGCAGACAATTACAAAAAGTGAGTGAGATAAAGTCATTCCACATATAAGAATGTACCTTGATGGAAAATCATTTGAAAATAGATATGAAAAGAATAAAATGCTTATTATATCAACTTCATTGATTTTGTGTGTTGCCGAGGTCTGGCCACAGCTGGGTCCAGGAGTTCCTGAAAGGTGGGTAAGGCATCAGCGATGGGAGACAGACGACAACACACCTTAGAGGACAGTGATGCTCTGTTCCATTTATTGCAAGTACAAACAGGTTTTTATACTTTCATTTTTGGTAGTGATTAACATTTGCGATTGGGTGAAGCAGGAAAAAATTAATACAAAAGTAACCAGGAAAAATACAAAAGTTTCCATAGATTCAATTATATTAAACAAAAATTATTTTAACCAGGAGAGCCATAAACTAGACAATTAGAAATAGCTGTATGTACAAAGTTTGAATGTCTTATTGTTTATTAAAGTTCTCAGAATTTGTCATCTGACTCCCTGGTAACTGTTTTTACATGCTTAGTTTGTAATAGCTAACCAGCTTTTCTTATTTATTTGCCTGTCTAATTCTACTTGATACATATTCCTATTCAAGGTAAAGTGGGGCTGTTACTCCAACTTTTAGACATTCAGGGGCTATTTTATTAGAGGGGATTTTGTTCTCTGGTCAAGAAATTATTTTATACAACTTCATTGGAATTATGCAAATCAATAAACCTGAGATACAGGTGTCTAACAATCCCACCACCTTTTAATCACCAAAACAAACATGTAAGGAGAGATAAACAAGAAATTCAGCTACAGTAAACCTTTTTTGTTCCTTAATTAATAAACACCAGGGAGGTCTGCTTCAAGCTAGCCTTTCCATGAAATTTAGACTATTATAAGGCACTTGGACTCCATCCTTATTGACCATTCTTATGCCATCCTCATTATATGCTCCTGTATAAGGCAATGGGGGATCTGGAACCCTCTGGAGACTATTAGCTCCTCTTGGGGGATACCATAATTTGCATTAATCCAATATGTTACCCAAGGGTATCCCTGGACTGTGGGTAGGGGTTTATATAGTTTTTTCTTGTTTTCTTGAAAGACTCTTTGTATCTATGGGTAAGGAACAGGCGTGGGCAAGTCTGCCAATAATTCAGCCTGTTGTAACTGATTCATGAATTCTTTTATGGGAACAATCAGGGATAGTTTCTTACTTAAGTTTATAAGCACCTTGTTTAAAACAATTTGGGCATGATTCAATAGTTTAGGGAGAACTAGTTGTCCCTTCAGAATTTCCCTCAAAATCAATCATTGACTCTCTTCAAGCCTCTTTCTTCTCATGGCCTGTTCTTATGGGAATCAGGGTACAAAGTAAGACCATGATCAATATTAGCAAGGAAATTATTAAGAGCAATCCCCAGGAAAATTACCGCCCCGCTTTGTATGCCACACTCTCTTCCAAGAAGATGGATTCCTTGAATTCCCTCTCTCCACGTTCAGACCTTGTCAGAAAACATGGTTGGAAGAGGGCATGGCAGTGTGTACTGTAAATTATATGTACAATATCCACTGCATTATACTTTACTTTTTAATATCCATAGCTATATTTTTACTCTTATAATATATTGTATATACTGGCTCATTTGAACCAGAAAAATAAATACTTATTTTCACATTGACATGTTAATCATCCTAGATTTTGTATTTCAAGTTCTTAGAATTTGTATTAAGAGGCTTATTCGAAGCTTGAGCAAAAATATAAACACAATTAAAGGAACTGGTGTGTGTGGGAAGGGCAGGTGGAGAAGGATCACTGGCAAGACCCTGAGGCTTGGCTCAGTTGCCTGCTCCTGCCCTGGCCCTCACTGCCCACCTGGTCCACACAGTTCAATCATGATCAAGGAGATCCTCATCTTCAGTAACCATGGAAAACCATAGCTCTCCAAGTTCTACCTGTACAGTAAGGATACACTAGAGCAAATCATCAGGAAGACATTCCATTTGGTATCTAAGAGAGGTGAAAATGTTTGTCATTTCCTAGAAATAGGATTATTAATTGGAAGATCTGACAACAAACTGATTTATAGACATTATGCAATGCTCTCTTTTGTCTTTTGTGAGGATTCTTCAGAAAGTGAACTTGTCATTTTAGATATAATTCAAGTATTTGTGGCAACATTGAACAAGTGTTTAGAAATTGTCTGAACTGGATTTTATTTTCTGTATAGACAAGGACACAATATTCTTGCCAAAATGGTAATGGGGATAATGGTACTGGAGACCAACATAAATGAGATTGTTACAAAAATTGATGCACAAAATAAAATGGGGAATTCTGAGGCTTAGCGGGAGCTCTAGTCCCTGCTGTATCAGCTGTAAAAAATATGACTCTTCTGAGAGCCCAAGAAATATTAACATTGGTGAAATCAGTGTCAAACTGGCCTCTTTTAAAGCAAAAAAATTAAAAGGCCACTCCCAGGTTAAAACAGGCAGAAAAGTCATCTAGGTTTACCATGCAGTTGTTTACAGAAAGCAGAGGAGCAGGGTCTTAACATTTGCTCTTGAAGTCAAGGTACTGTACAGAAGTTGTGTAAAATCAGTGTAGAAAGTCAATGTCATTTTACTTGCTCAGCAATTTTGATGAAATTGAGTAATTTCCAGTGTGATGTTTTTTCTTTCTTTTCTAAACTGCATTCCTACACCCTCCTAAGGCATGACTCTATACATTGGCTACAACAGTATTTCACAAAGCATTTGAAATATTTCCTTAAATTATGTACAACCTAAAATGCTGATGCTTCATATGGATCACAAGTGTAGCATTCTTTAACTTAACTCTTTCTGTCATTTGTCACAATTGTTAATCAAAAGAACCAAGTGTGAATTGTTTTACTTCTTAGCTTAAATGAACTCCAAGGTAAATGGACTTCTAAAGCAAAATAAATAAGTAAATAAATAAATAAAATAAAAAATATAAATTTAAAAAGTGTATGAACAATTTAAATATATATATATTTAAAAACACTCTAGAGGTTTTTCATCAGAATCCTCAACCAGCTAAAATGTTCCAACAAAGTATCAGCTATTTTAACTGGTTGGGGAAGTCCCCAAACTGCCATATCAATCCCTAATTATTCAGCCACAGCCACTGTGGAAAATAGTATGGAATTTCCTCAAAAAACAAAAAATGAAACTGCCTTTTGACCCAGCAATTTCACTGCTGGGATTATATCCAAAGAGCCATGAAATACCAATCCAAAAGAACTTATGCACCCCAATGTTCATAGCAGCACAATTTACAATAGCCAAGTGCTAGAAGGAACCTAGGTGCCCATCAGTAAATGAATGGATCAAAAAACTATGGTACATTTACACAATGGAATTCTATGCAGCAGAGAGAAGGAAGGAGCTCCTACCCTTTGCAACAGCGTGGATGGAGCTGGAAAACATTATGCTTAGCGAAACAAGCCAGATAGTGAAAGACAAATACCATATGATCTTACCTTTAACAGGAACCTAATCAACAAAACAAAAAAACAAGCAAAATATAACCAAAGACAGTGAAATTGAAAACAGGCTGATAATGACCAAAGCGGGGAGGGGAGGGAATTTCAGGGGAAAAGGGTGAAGGGTTTGCAGGAACAATTAGAAAGGACACATGGACAATAACCAGGAGGAATGGAAATGGGAGGGAGGTGGAGAGGGCTGGGGGGTTGAGTTGGGGTGGAAAGAAAAGGCAGAAAACTGTACTTGAATGATTAAAAAAATAAATAAAAGAAGAAACTGTTCTATATATAGTTAATGAATACTACTCGGCCATAAAAATAAGGAAATCTTGCCATTTGCAACAGCATAGATGAACCTAAAAGGCATTATGCTAAGTGAAGTAATCCAGACACAGAAATATAAATAATACATGATTCCACTTTTATGTGGAATCTAAAAAAGTCAAACTCTTAAAAACAGAGAGCAGATTGGTGGTTGCCAGAGAATAAGGGGAGAAGGAAATGGGGTGCTATTTCTAAAGTGTACAAAGTTTTCAGTTATGAAGCATGAATGGTTCTGGAGAGCTAATGCATAGCATGGTGACTATAATTAATAATAATATATGAGGGGGGCACCCAAAGAAAAAAATAGGAATTATCTTCTGGAGGGTAGGATTTTTGTAGTACAGACTTCCCCCACTAGGTTAGTCTTCTTGGAACCCATCTGTATCTATGTACCAGCTAGCATTGTTGCAAGAGGCTGTGTTCTACTTGACTGATTTTTTTTTGGAAGACACAACACTCAGTTCATTTCATGATGGGTGATTTACAAGTGCACCTACCCACAGGACACTGAGTGTTCAGCAGAGTTTTTAAAAATATTTTATTGTTTATGCTATTACAGCTGTCTCACTTTTTCTCCCTTTGTCTCATTCCATCCAGCCCACCCTCCTTATTCAGTCCCTCACCATTGTCCAACACTTTTCAACCAAAACAGCATGACCTCTGTGTCCCGCCCTCTCTATCCACACAATCTTTCCCCAAGCAACTTTCTTTGTTGTTTCTCTAGATAAAAAAAGGCCTCAAAGAAAAACATTCTGCCAATGTGAAAAAGGTAAAACAAAAAGTGGTAGAAGCACTAAAAGGCATCAAAATCAACAAATTCAAAAACTGTTTTGAGCAGTGGAAACAAGAAGTCTTGATAGGTATTTTGCATCAAATACAGAATACTTTGAAGGTGACTGAAGTTTAAACATGTAAGAATAAATACACAACTTTTTGTAAATAAATTCCAGTTTTGGGGGGTCTCCCCCTAGTATTATATACTGGAAATTTTCTAAGGGACTAGACCTTAACTGTTCTCACCACACACGAAAAGAGTAATTATATGAAGTGATAAATATATTAACTAATTTGATTAGTAATCATTTCACAATGTATACATACATATATCAAAACCACATGTACACCTTAAATATATACAATTTTTGTCAATTCTACATCATTAAAGCTGGGGGGGAGAAATAAAAAGAAAAATGAAGACCAAAAAGGGAAAAAAGAATAGATGACAAAAATGTTTTCTTCATTCCAACTGCTACAGTGCCTCATTTCACTCCCCAAACTTCACTTGGATATTGTTGTTATGTACACAATGCTTTAGAACATAAACTATAATCATGTCTGGCTAGTGTCAAGGTTAAGAGCTAGGGCCCAGATCTGACAGAGCCTCCCCTAGGGGCCTTCACCATGTAACTGCTCACTGACAGGATGAGGGTCAGAATAATCTAACTCAGTGCAAGACTAGCCCTTGAAGACTTGAAGAAATGGAATAGATATACTAATTAGGCCCTGCAAACTCTTCTATAATTTGTGCATAAAACAATGGAAACTTAGGCCAGGCAGGAAGATGGCGGCATGGTAGGTGGGAGGGGATTCCTTTTCTCCCTAAGCACAGGGGAGAAACTGGCTGATCTGCAGAGGAACAGAGCAAGGGGCCAACACTATTGCAACATTTATGAAAATAGGACATCAAAAATTATAGCAGACATTGAAAAACCAGACAGTAAGGAGACTGCTTCAAGATAATAAGGGCCCAGGGATCAGTGCAGGGACCAGGGAGGTTGCAGCCCCCCCATCCCAGTGCTCCCGGGTTTGCCTCAGGGCACCCAGGAGAGAGAGGAGTCAACCACTCCCTCCCCGGCCAAACAAGGATTGAGCAGCACCCAGGGAGGCCTGGTTGTTTGAAAGCACAGAGAGGGGAGTGAGGACTGAGAGACAATCACACAGGGTCTGTGAGCACCCACACATAGCCCTGGGAAGAGTGGACTGTGGGCCCACACCCCTAACCTGGAGATAGTGTGGTTTGGTGGAAGACCCAGACCCCGCAGTCCTGAACAAGGAAAGGGCATGGGCCTTCGCGGGATTCTGGAGCCGGAAGTGGAGAACTCCGGGAGGTGCATGCCCCCTTGGGATTTCCAGATCTCACACGATGAACCCGGAAAGGATGCAGTTGCTTCGTGGGAACACAGAGACCACAGTGGTGAAATTGGGGGAAGTACGTGCCTCCTCACAATCCCCGGAGCTAACACCTTACATTGTGAACCTGGAAAAGACGAGGGTGTTGTGCGAGACCCCAGAGCCCGGGAGACCGCAGTAGTGAGCTCCTGAGGGCATGTTTGGGAGCACCCAGAACCATGCCTGGGGCCCTGCGGCGAGGCAACAGACCAGCTCTGGGGAGAGCATGCGAGGCTACTCCTGGAGACAATACACTAGAGGTGGACTGAGTTCTGACTGGGAAAACTAAAACGCATTCCAATCGCCCCTCAGCCTGCTGAAGCCAGCAAGACCAGAAAACTTTTTTGGCCAGTTAGAAACCAACAAGGGGTTTTTTTTTTGTTTCTTTTTGTTGTTGTTGTTCTTGTTGTTGTTTGATTGTTTGATTTTACCATTTTTTAAGGTAACTTTTTATTTTTTAATTCTTATTTTTATATTTCTCAATTCCTTATGTTTCTTTTCTTTCATCCTAGTGTTATTCCTTCCATTCCAAATTTATCTCTCCTGCATTCCATCTTCTGATTTTTTCCTTTTTTTTATTCTGCAACTTACTGCAAATTTGTATTATCGTTTTCTCAGTATTCTGACATTTTTTATTTTCATAGTATTTTGGTATTCCTTTTATTTCTGTATAGTCTTTGCTGGTTATAATGTATTGTTTGATAGGTTTCCCCTATTATCTCATTCATAGTGTGTTGCTAATTTACTGTTCTTCATATGTGTTCCATTAGGACACCACTCAAGGTTCTATACTCCCTGTTCTTGTTATCTAGGTCTCATAGATTCTGCCACATGATGGTTGCTCTAATATTACTGTAAATAAGACCTATTTCATACAATTGTAAGTACTACACAACACCCCTCCCAGATCTCAGGCCACTTCGAGATTTCCCAAACTTTATTATTGTAGTGGTTAACTCTATTCTCTTACACACTACTCATATTTACTATTCTTTACTCCCACCCTACCTCAGAATCTGATCTCCCACAGCCTCACTGCTTTCTAGATCCAACTCACAACTCTTTCCTCCCTAATAAGAGTCTTATCTTCTTTCCATCCTTTCTAAAACATGGCCAGTGGGGTGGAAGATCACGGTTAACACTATATGTAGCCAAAGGATCTCCTATCTCTTCTCTACTGGCAGCTACTGGCAGCACCTATCTCTTCTCTACTGTAAATATCATAGAATACTCTTTCACTGCCTTAAACCATTTTGCCTTACTCCTCCAACTTACCACAAAAAAGAGTAGGGGGGAGCTGTGAACACCAGGATACCCAAAGGAGACTGTACCACTGAATCTCCCAGGTATTCTACCACAGAAGTTCACACCATAAACCCAGGGAACTAGAACAGATCAACTTAAGAAACAGAGGCTAACAAGAAGAGTCTCACAAATAATGAGAAGACAAATAAACAATTCCCAAATGAAGGGAAAGGAGGAAGCCTCAGAAAGAATGCTAAATGAAATAGAGGTAACTCAACTATCAGATATTGAGTTCAAAACAATGATTATTAGGAAACTCAATGACCTCACAGTGAGCTACCAGAAACTACAGGGAAGCTACAATGAACTTATTGCAAACTATATCACATGAAAAAGGAAATAAAAACTATCAACAAGAGCCAAGAGGAAAGGAAGAATACAATTTCTGAACTGAAGAACACAGGAGAAGGAGTGCAAAGTAGGATCGATGAAGCAGAAGATTGAATCAGCAAATTGGAGGACAAAGTAGAAAAAAACACCCAGAAATAGCAAGAAAAGGAAAAGAGGCTCAGAAAGGATGAAGAGGGATTAAGAGAAATGGAAGACAATATGAAACGTAATACTATCTGTATAATAGGGATACCAGAAGGAAAAGAAGAGTAAGGGATAGAAAACCTACTTGAAAAAGTAATAATGGAAAACTTTCCTAATTTGATAAGAGAGAAATTCACAAATCCAGGAAACACAGACAGTCCCAATCAAGAGGAACCCAAAGAGGCCCACCTCAAGATACATTATAATTAAAATGGCAAAATTTCAAGACAAAGAGAGAATCTTAAAGGCAGCAAAGTAAAAACAGAAAGTAACATAAAAGGGAGCCCCAATAAGGCTAGCAACTGACTTCTCAATGGAAACACTTCAAGCCAGAAGAGAATGGCAAGAAATATTCCAAGTAATGAGAACCAGAGGTCTGCAACCAAGTCTTCTTTACCCAGTAAGGCTCTCAATCAAGATAGAAGGCCAAATAAGAAGCTTCTCAGACAAAAGAAGTCTAAAAGAATACACCTCCACCAAACCAGCTCTGCAAGAGATGCTAAAGGGACTGCTTTAAGGAAAGGAAGGAGAGAGAGAGAGAGAGAGAGCAGGGGGAGGGAACACAGGTATGTAAATAGCAATTAATAAGTACCTATCAATAATAACCTTAAATGTAAATGGATTAAATGCTCCAATAAAAAGTCATAGAATAGCTGAATGGATAAGAAAACATGACACACACATATACTGCCTACAAGAGACCCACCTCAGAATAAAAGACCTGCACAGGCTGAAAGTTAAGGGCTGGAAACAAATTTTCCAAGCAAATGGACAGGAAAAGAACGGCAGAGTAGCAATGCTCATATCAGACAAAATAGACTTCCAAAAAAGGGCCATAAAGAGGGACCCAGAAAGTCACTTCATAATACTCAAGGGAAGAATCCACCAAGAAAATATAAGTATTTTAAATATATATGCACCCAATATAGAAGCACCCAAAAGCGTAAAGCAAATCTTAGAGGACTTCAAGAAAGATATTGACAGAAACACAATTATACCAGGGGATTTTAACATCCCACTGTCAAAAATGGACAGATCTTCCAAACAAAGTATCAACAAAGATATTGTAGCATTGCACAATACCCTAGCTGAAATGGACTTAACTGATATATACAGAGCCATTCGTCCCAAAGAAGCTAAATAAACATTCTTTTCAAATGCACATGGAACATTTTCAAAGATAGACCACATGATAGGACACAAAACAAGCCTCAAAAGTTTCAAGAAAATTAAAATTATACCAAGCATTTTCTCGGATCACAAGGGACTGAAACTAGAAACCAACCCCAAGGAAAATACCCAAAATACTCAAAATCTATTAAATACTCAAAAGCTATTAAACAATGATTGGGTCAAGAATGAAACTAGGGAAGAAATCAAATGGTTTCTGGAAACTAATGAAAATGAATTCACATAAACTTATGGGACACAGCAAAGGCAGTCCTGAGAGGCAAGTTCACAGTGATACAAGCATATGTAAAAAAGATAGAACATTTCAAACAAGCAACCTAACCCTGTGTCTACAAGAACTCGAGGAACTACAACAAAGACAGCCCAGAACAAGTAGAAGGAAGGAAATAACCAAGATCAGAGCAGAATTAAATGACATAGAGACTAAAAGCACAATTCTAAGGATCAATGAATCCAGGAACTGGTTCTTTAAAAAGACAAACAAAATCGACAAGCCTTTAAGCAGACTCATCAAGAAAAAACGAGAGAAGACTCAAATAAACACAATCAGAAATGAAAGAGGAGAGATTACAACTGATACCACAGAAATACAAAAGATTGTAAGAAATTACTATGAAGAACTATATGCCAAGAAATTTGAAAACCTAGGTAAAATGGACAACTTTCTAGAAAAATATAATCTTCCAAAACTCAATGAAAAAGAAGCAGAAAGCCTGAACAGACCAATAACGGCAAAAGAAATTGAAGCAGTAATCAAAAAACTCCCAACACACAAAAGCCCTGGACCAGATGGCTTCACAAGATAATTCTACAAAGCATTTAAGAAAGAGCTAACCCCTATCCTTCACAGACTATTCCAAAAAATCCAAAAAGATGGAAGACTCCCAAACTTTTTATGAGGGAAACATCATCCTAATCCCAAAACCAGATAAAGACATAATAAAGAAAGAAAACTTCAGGCCAATATCACTGATGAACATAGACACTAAAATCCTCAACAAAATACTGGCAAATTGCATCCATCAATACTTTAAAAAGATCATGCACCATGATGAAGTGGGATTCATTCCAGGGATGCAAAGATAGTACAATATTCACAAATCTGTAAACGTAATACATCACGTAAACAAAAGCAAAGACAAAAATCACATGATCATATCAATAGATGCAGAAAAAGCATTTGATAAGGTATAGCACCCATTTATGATAAAAACACTCAGCAAAGTGGAAATAGAGGGAGTATTCCTCAACATAATAAAGGCCATATATGAGAAACCTACAGCCAACATTATACTCAATGGGCAAAAATTAAAATCTTTTCCACTAAGATCAGGAACAAGACAAGGCTGTCCACTTTCATCACTTCTATTCAATATGGTACTGGAAGTTTTAGCCACAGTGATCAGACAAGAAAAAGAAATAAAAGGCATCCAAATCGGAAAGGAGGAAACAAAACTGTCACTGTTTGAAGATGACATGATAGTGTACATAGAAAATCCTATAGACTCCACCAAAAAACTGCTTGACCAAATAAATGAATTTGGCAAAACAGCAGGATACAAAGCCAATATCCAGAAATCAAAGGCATTTCTGTACACCATCAATGAAACAGCAGGAGCAGAAATCAAGGAAAAAATCCCATTTGAAATAGCAAAAACAAAAATAAAATGCCTAGGAATAAACCTAAACCAAGAAGTAAAAGACCTGTATTCAGAAAACTACACAACACTGAGGAAAGAAACCAAGGAAGACACAAACAAATGGAAACATATACTGTGTTCATGGATTGGAAGAATTAACTTCATCAAAATGTCCATACAACCCAAAGGAATTTACACATTCAGTGCAATCCTTATTAAGGTACCAATAGCTTATTTCACAGATATAGAACAAACATTTCAAAAATTTATATGGAACCATAAATGACCCCGAATAGCTGCTGCAATTTTGAGAAAGAAGAGTAAAGTAGGAGGGATCACAATACCTGACACTAAACTATACTACAAGGCCACTGTAATCAAAACAGCCTGGTACCAGCATAAAAACAGTCCCATGGACCAATGGAACAGAACAGAGAGCCCAGAAATAAACCCATGTCTATGGTCAACTAATATTTGACAAAGGGGGCAGCAACATTAAATGGAGTAAAAATAGCCTCTTCAACAAATGGTGTTGGGAGAACTGGACAGCTACATGCAAAAACATGAAATTAGAGCACCAACTTACACCTTACACAAAAGTAAATTTAAGGTGGATAAAAGACTTAAATATAAACCATGACACCATTAAAGTCCTAGAGGAGAACATAAGCAGGAAAATCTCAGATGTTTCATGCAGAAATATTTTTACTGGCATGTCCCCTTAGAGCAAGGGACATAAAGGAAAGAATAAACAAATGGAACCTCATCAAAATAAAAACCTTCTGCATGGCTAAAGAAAATAATATCAAAATAAAAAGAGAACCAACTCTATGGGAAAACATATTTGCCAATGATACCTCAGACAAGGATTTCATCTCCAAAATATATAAAGAGCTTACACAACTACACTCTAAGAAGACAAGCAACCCAATTAAAAATGGACAAAGGACTTGAACAGACACTTCTCCAAGAACATAGAGAGGATCCAAAGACACATGAAAAGATGTTCAATATCACTATCTATCAGAGAGATGCAAATTAAAACCACAATGAAATACCACTTCACACCAGTCAGAATGGCCATCATAAACAAAGCAACAAACAAGTGTTGGAGAGGACATGGAGAAAAGGGAACCCTAGTGCACTGTTGGTGGGACTGCAGACTGGTACAACCACTATGGAAAACAGTATGGAACTTCCTCAGAAAACTAAAAATGGATCTGCCTTTTGACCCAGCAATTCCACTGCTGGGACTATATCCTAAGAACACTAAAACACCAATACAAAAGAACCTTTGCACCCCAATGTTCACAGCAGCACAATTTACAATACCTAAGTGCTAGAAGCAACCTAGATACCCATCAGTAAATGAATGGATCAAAAAACTATGGTACATTTACACAATGGAATTCTATGCAGCAGAAAGAAAGAAGGAGCTCCTACCCTTTGCAACAGCGTGGATGGAGCTGGAAAGCATTATGCTGAGTGAAATAAACCAGACAGTGAACAACAAATACCATATGATCTCACTTTTAACAGGAACCTAAACAACAAAACAAAGAAACAATCAAAATATAACCAAAGACAGTGAAATAGAGCACAGGCTGATGGTGACCAGAGGGGAGAGAAGAAGGAATTTCAGGGGAGAATGGAAAGGATTTACAGGAACAAATATAAAGGACACTTGGACAAAAACTAGGGAGGGCTGGGAGGGAGGCGGGGAGGGAAGTGGGTGGGCTGGAATGGGAGTAAAAGGCAGAAAACTGTTTTGAACAATGATTAAAATAAAAAAAGAAAAATAAAGAAAAAAGACAATGGAAACTTTTCATTGTTATGATTATCATTTAATATGTATTGCATATATTTTGTTTCCTTTACAAATAAAAACTTTTCAATTAGTATAACTTAACAAGCATAGATTTTTTTCCAGTAAAGAGATCTTATTCTCTTTAATACAACCACTCATTCTAATGAAAAGAGATTTATTGGTAGTAGTATGGATTAGGTAGACATGCCATTCAATGCTGTTATTTATACTTACATGATAGACTGAAAGTAAGATACAAGAGTATATACTTCACTGATAATATGGCATGGGTCTTTCCTCATGTAAATAATTCATCAGTTTAAAACCTGAAATAGAGAGAGTGATGGTGAAGGAGTATTTCAGACTTCCTGTCAGAGGAACTAAGCCAGTTCAAGCCTCAATGACTAAGTAACAGGTGATATCCTGATTATCAAGTCAGCTCTAGCAAGAATATGAGTTCTGGGTCAAAGTAATCTATAGCCTCCATAAAACAGAGTAAAAGTAGGGATCTATCAAGTCCTAAGGAAGGTAAGAGGCTCCCTTTTAAGTGTCTATCTCTCTTTATCTAGACATAAAGCAGAACACTTGGGGCAATTTGACATAAGCATTTCAATGTTTCTGTAAGTATAATAATGGAGATGACAAAACGTTAAAAGCACTATTTTTATTTTTTATTCAGTAGAGTGAATAACAGAAATTAAACTTTACTCCTGCACTGATCAAGTCCTCAGTCCCTACCCCTGAGAGAGGTTCAATAACAGGGTAGGTTTTGGATACACAGTAATGATACCTGCTTTGCACATTACTTAGAATAATTTTAAGTGAAGTATTTCATGAATTTTTACAACAAACACGAAAATATCTGCAAACAGCCGTTCCATAACATTATATAACCAACTATAGGACACAATCCACATCTATTCTATCAGATACTGAATTTCAAATTTTTAGGATGAGGTAGCAAATCAATATTCACCTTATAACCTTTTCCCAGTTTCCTTCCTAGGCAAGGAATGGGGCATTTGAATTTGGTAAAAGATACTGAATCAGCACTGAAGACATCACCAGAGATGGATGCTTTGTGATTGGATTAAACAGTATCACCTGCCATGAGCTTATCTAATAAAGTACGAGATTCTGATATTGAAAGATGATTAAGGAAATAAGCAGCATGTTAAATATTAAGCATTTCTTGGAACATGAACACTATGCTAGAGGTTACTACATCATAGGAATGGAATCTTTAAAAGATCTCAAGGTCTCTGGTTCTAAGAATCTACTTAAGCACAAAAATGTCTAAGAATCTGCTTAAGCATGAAAATGTCAAAGTATCTAAATGGGTTCCAGAACTGATGCTAGAAGGAAACATGATTGCTACAGTGTGCTTTACTTCTCAGATCTCCAGGTATTTTCCATTTCACCTATAACACCATTGCCCTCAAATACATTCAGCTTTGGGGAAAAAGAAATACAGTTAAATCCGTCTTCTTGGTACCCATCAAATTAAGACTCTCTTTTAACTTTCTGTATTGTTCCTATTTGAAAAATTTCTCTCCCTCTTCCATAATGTTATCAGATCTCTCTGACTCTCCATAATACTAGAACAAATAATAGTATACCATATTTTTTGGACTATAAGATGCACTGTTGGTTTATTTTTTGGGGTGATGGGGGGTTTGTTTGTGTTTTTTTCCTCAAATTTTGGAGAAATAATGGTTGTTAATGCTGCTGTTGAGTTCTGTTTACATTTACATTGGCAAAATATTATGTTATTTATGTTATTAAATATTTTACCACATTTTTTGCTTCAAAATTTTGTTTCCTATTTTCCTCCTCTAAAACCTAGGTGTGTCTTATGGTCCAAAATATGGTACTTACTTATTCTTTAAAATACTTTTGAGTACCTACTACATGCCGGGTTCTATTTTATGCCCTGGAGAGGTTAATTAATAAGTATCAGGCCCTTTCATCCCTTGTCAAATTGTTAGAATAATGACTTCACCAATATTCTATTTTTCCTACTTCAAGTCCACATTGTATTCCTACATAACACTGGGGATATCTTTTTTTTCCCTCCCACAGATACTCCATAACTCATATACTTCTAGCCTGCAAGGATTACAATACCTACAGCACCTGATTGGCCTTTCTCAAACAACAGTGGTCTAGCTTACTAGTTTTCATTTCAAAAATTTCCATTCTCAGGACAAACCAGCAGAGCCATTCTCAATCCTCTGGGTGCAACATCCAAATAGCTGCCCAACCTCCCAGATATGCTCATTCCAACTTTTAACCACTGTGATCTTGATATAATTCATGATTAAATAACATGTCTTATTTAAAGACAATATTACAGCTCATAAATTTTATCATTTATAATTGACCCTGATAACACTAATGACACTACTATTTACTTGTGGCTTGGTATATACAAAAAAATGCTTGCTTGTCACCTTTGCCTTATTCAATCACATTCTTTTTCTTCTTTCTCTTCTTCCTCTTTATTTTCCTCCTCCTTCACCTCCTCTTCCTCTTTGTCTTCTCCTTCCCCTCTTCCTCCTCCTTCTTCTTCTCCTCCTCCTCTCCTCTTCCTCTTCCTTCTCCTTAAAGAACATCCTGAAAGTCCAAATTCTCTATAAAAGTTTTCTTACTACCTTTACAATTATTTTAAAATCCAGCATTAATATTGCATCAGCATACTCCAAAATACTTACATTTTGAAAATATATTTTAAGCCCTGGCTGGTGTAGCTCAGTGGATTGAGTGCGGGCTGTGAACCAAAGTGTCGCAGGTTCAATTCCCAGCCAGGGTACATGCCTGGGTTGCAGGCCATAACCCCCAGCAACCCCACATTAATGTTTCTCTCTCTATCTCCCTCCCTTACCTCTCTAAAAATAAATAAAAATCTTAAAAAAAGAAACTCATCAAACATGTGTCTTTAAAAAAAAAGAAAAGAAAATATATTTTGTGTGTTTATACCTGAAAGAAATTCCCATGTTTCTGATAGTAACTTAAGTGCTTATGTTCATTAATCTACTCTATGTCAGTGTAGAAAATTTTTTATAAGATTACTTAGTAAATGTTATTTGCTATTCATTACTTTAAATGTGAAAGATAAGAAATAGGACATGAAGGTAGAAAAGAATGCCTATCTGCTTGCCTCTTATACCACTTCTATGGAAGTTGAGAATTTGGAAGATAAAAGACACTCTTCAAAAGAAAAAAAATACTAGCAAGGGAAGAATTCTTTTCTTGGGTTCAGTTGGTGTAGGATTTAGATAGGGGATTGGAGAGATTTTTTTTTGAGAGGTAAAAGTCTTTTATTTGTTTATCAGGTAGGACACAGAATTCATAAAACTTGGTTTAAGTCATGGATTGCCTACTAGAACTTGGCACCTTTGAAAAATCGCACATCTCTGCAATTCAATTATTTTCATGTGTAAAGTCAAAGGGTTATACTAGAAGGTTCTCTGATCCCCCCAGAATATGTTATTTATGGTTTGTGCAAACTGTACAACTTACCTATATAATGACTTAGGCAGAAAGGTATGTAGAGATAATCCTCTTAACCTCCAGTTTGTATCTATGGATATTCCAGGAGTTGGAAGATCTTCTAAGGACTTCAGAATACTCCCCTGGTGATAAGAAGTAACATAAAAGCAGTATTAAAAAGGGGTTTTGTTGTGTGCAACCTAAGAACCATATAAGGTAGTACTGAATGCTCCACTTAATAAGCAATGGATTACAGTGCATTAACTCCTGGGTAATGTTAACAAGTAACAATGCAGAGAAACTCAGAATCATGGATATTTTCAAAATAGAACATTATGACCATTTAGATTAATCCACATATAAACAATATTGGAGAAATTCAAGGTCATTTCAAGTTTTCATCTAGTTATTACACAGAGTCAGAAAGACAGCCAAGATAATGGAGGGGGTGGGCAGGTGTTATGAATAACAATCCTTGCTTTAAATTGCAGTTGAGATTTGGAGTCAAAGGCAGAAAATAAAGTACTGTATGGAGGATGTATCAGTTGAGGAGCTATAAAGGAACCCAGTCTCACCTAAGTGGTATTCTTCATTTAAATTTGGTAAACACCCACAATGTATTGGGCACAAACCCTTCACTCCCAGTTAAAAGAATGCACAAAATATTGATCCATACATTCTGTCAAATTGCAGAGAACATGCAAATTCAGGCTTGCAGTCAAATTGGTGAGAAAATGAAGTAATGCTCAACCCACAATTAGGAAAATTATTAGATAATAAATTCTTAGCGATTAATACATTCGGATAATCCAGAGAGAGAAAGAAAGATTACCATAGCCTAGAATTATTGGATTTCCTAAAGAACAATGGGGTAAGCCAAAGCATTAGTATTGGGATTCTGACTCTGGCCCTCTGCCTAGCTTCTTTAGTGCTCTGGGTTGCCTATGTGATGAGAGGCAGTTTCTATATGGTAAATGAAAGTAAAACAAATGTACAAGTTGGGTAAATGAACACTTTAAATGCATATGGATGTAATGCTTGGTAATGGAGATATTGGTAACTAAGAGAGAAAAAGATAGCAATTTTGCCAGGAAAAATTCCAATTTAGGATGGGTTTAGTCTAGCAATAACATCAGACTCTCCCTACAGTTAAAAGACAAGCTCAATTATGAATGTGCCATGTGGGCATTAAGTGCAATTGACATCCTCAGGACAAACTGTACTCAATCAGCACAGTGCATCAAGTACTTACAGCTCAATTCACTAACCCAGTAAAAGCTCCATAGGGAACAGCATCTAAAACACAGCCAGATTCCACTAACAGTTGAATCAGACACACAAAAAATGGATCAGTCTTTAGAGTTATTTGCACAGTGTAGAGTCTAAAAGAAAAAGAATAGTAGCAATTTTTTCTGAGCCATGCTCCAACTAATCCCTTCCAGGCCCATTCTTGTGCATGCAATGTCTCCTAATTGGTCCCCTCATTCATTGTCTTCACACTCGCAACCTTCATTCTTACTGCTGCTGGACTAATCTCTCTAAAACATGGCTATAATTATACCTCTACCCTACTCAATGACATTCCATGATTCTCAGCCCTGCCCTATAGTGTCTAAATCCTTTCCTCCACATTTCCTGTCTTATTTCCCACTATAATCTTAGTTTTAAGCTCTTCAAACTGGATTATCTCAAGTACACAGCACATATGTCCAAGTACTCATCTTTTCTATGGCCTGCTCTCTCCTCAAATTGGATGTTCTCCCCTTTATTTTCCCTGATCCCATTGTGAAGGTTTTAGGAATATATTTACAAGTTTTTTATATCCCTCTTTTGAGAGAAGGAACATAATTTCTCTCTTTTGAATGTGGGATGCACTTAGTGGCTCACTTCTAACCAACAGAATGAAGAAGAAGTGATGATAATGACCCTCTGAACAAGGTTATAAAAAGGTATTTCTCTCTCTCTCTCTCTCTCTCTCTCTCTCTCTCTCTCTCTCTCTCTCTGTCTCAATGCCTCCCTCTCAGATTTCTGGCTCTGGCTAAAGAAAGCCAGGTGCCCTTAGGCAGTCCTATGGGTAGAACCATAAGAAACTGAAGCTTCCTGACAATAGCCATGACAATGAGCCACCTTGGAAGCAGACCCTCCAGACCCTGTCAAGCCTTCAAATTGACTGCAGCCCTGGCCAACAGTTCAACTGCAAACCTTACAAAGACCCTGAGCAGAACACCTTCCTAAACTGCTCCTAATTCCTGACCTATAGAAACTGTGGAAAAAGAATGTTTGCTGTTTTAAGCCACTAAATTTCTGGAGTGATTTGTTATTCAGCAATAGATAACTAACAATAATAATAGCTAATAGTAACTGATAACTAATAGATAACTATGAGATAACTGACCCAGTTTCAAGTGTCTAAATTTTAAATACATTTTTAATATATTCTAAATTAAATGCCTCCTCCTCCACACATCTCTCCTGGCCTACCTGGATAGAAATAGTATCTAAAATCAGATAAGGCCAGATCTGTACCTGTTTTATAGAATCTCATATCTCTACTATAGTGACTAGTACTACTTGCACATTTTTCTCCCTTGTTAGATGTTAAGTTTCTTTAGGATCTGGTTCCAAAGTTTTTCTATTATCACTGGAATTGGGTACATTAAAAAATGATGTGGTCAATATTTGTTGAGAGAATGAGCAGCCTGACTCTAAACTAAAGTTTCTTTCCTTGCAGGGGGTACACTGGATGAAGGAAGGCAAAAGGGGAAGAATGGGACAACTGTAGTAGAATAAACAGAAATTTTTAAACAAAGAAAATCTATTTGTATTTATTGCAAGTTATGTACAACTGAAGAAGCAAGATACAATATAAGAAGTATCTAATTACTTCATAACTTTTAAAAAGGAGAAAATTGCTCAGAGAAAAGTAATTAGTATGATCTAATTTATGAAGCAGATTAGGTAAGTGTAATTAAAACATCACAATTTTTATATTAGTCCCTGTCCAAAACCAATGCAGAATGAAATTAGAGGCATCAGGAATCTACAGATGACTTATTCCTGCCCAAATAACAAAGTCCTCACCAATTTTTCTTCCAACTGAAGACCGTAACTTTTCTCTTTTACATTGTTTGTGAGCTGATATCATCTGCTAGACCATTTCCACCCTCCTTCCTTTGGTCTCCAACTTGTTTTGTACAATATTAACTAAGAATCAACAGCAACACATGAAAAATGAATAACCATTTTTTTATTATTTGTACCTAAAATCCAGGCTTCTCATTTTCTCTGAGTAATAGAAAATGTGAAAACTGATTATGAACTGAGATTGAAATGTTCAGAGCATTTGGCTTTCAAAAATGAAAGCACAAAAATTATTATGCTTTGCTGGAACTTCCCAGATATAGTTACATAAAAGGAAGGATTCTTCCTGTCAGCCCTTCTCTTTGCCATTTGGTAAAAGGACATGCTGTCAGAGCCCATCTTTCTGTGTCTTCTGGTATATTTCTAAAGTGTCTACTATCAGCCAATGTTCAGCAGTCATCAAGGAAGTTCTGAGTTGGTCAATGATATCCTAAGTAGGCAAATCATACCTTTCCCTTATGTAACCAGATTTGATCCTTGATCTAAAGCAACCACAATAAACCTATTAAGACATTTTGTACAGGGATAATTGTTTTTATAGTAAATCAGTATCCATGTACAAGTTATTATATACTGTAAAACAACTAATATACCATTTATGTGTGGACTATTATGCACTGTTGTCATGTAAGACATCAATTCAGCTGACTCCTCTTTCCTAAGCAACAGTGACAACAAAAAAACCTGAGTTCCTGAGTTCCAGCGGTTTCCAGCTTGCTCTCAAATGTTAAGATAGACATTTTTTTTTCAGTTCAAAAATCTAATAAGGTAAAAAAAGTGTCATATTCTTGGTTTCCAAACTGCATCCTTAGATTTTCGATCATTACTGTTTTCACTCTTTACTCCCAAAATGGGGGTAAAATTTTAAGAGACTGGAAACCCTTTGAGTAGCATTATTTGCACAGCCAAGTGTTAGATTATAGAGCATCTCTACATTATTTTCTACACTAGATAAATGAAATAAAGCTTTAGGTAATAACTCAGGGGATTTAATCAATGTTAGCTATCAATACAGGTGATTCAAGACAGTATAATTTTAGTCCTTGGTATTAAAAGTTTTCAGCCTAGATTTTCTAGATAAATAACTCTATATTTCTCTTTGTCATATGGACAAATTTTGGAGGAGAATATTTATTTTTTGTTTCCATTAGACATACCAGCCATTCAAATCACTCTTAAAGCAACATAGTCTATCCAAACCAAACTAATGGACTCTAATGAGCTGTTGTTATTAATTTTCCCTATAAATAGTGAAAAGAGACTCTCTCACATTCAACCTCTTGGTTAATTTAATCAATCTCACCTCAAGCCCTATGTAATTTTAACTGGCCAGTGAAAGTCATTGAAAGCATAGCCATAGATTAAAGCAATGTTTGTCATAATACAACTTCCCTGAAGTGGAAATATGAAGAATGAGGACAACAGAAAAATAGTCATAGAACTACTCTTCTGAGGGAAGTCAAGAGGAAGAAAAAGGTTACAGAGGAAGTACATAAGAACACAGTGAGGTAATTCAGCATTCCTATGGGTGTCCAGAAAACACTATAGGAAAGTGAGTATATGCGTTTGATGTGTGAGTAACAGATACTGAACAGTGGTGATTCTGAGGGACTATGTTTTTTAATCAGATTTTTTCCAAAAGCAATTAAAAGTAAGCCATAAATATTTTCACTAAAAGAAAAAATTCAGTAATACACTGGTCTATTGATTGCTGCACATGCAGATAGCCACTATGAGAAGGAAACACATTTGCTGGCCGACCTGGGATCATGCCTGTGCTTCTGCATAACAATAGTGCCACTTTTGCCCTAAAAAATGCACCAGTTTGGAAAACAAACAATTTGTTCATCTTAATTTTTAGTGGATTAGTATTTAAATGAAAAAATAATGATATAAGTACACATAAATCTTAAAACCATCTCATCTGTCTCTCTCATTCTGATATTCCTCAGTCTTGGTAAGAGTAACCAGTAAGTATACTGTTTCTCAGCAACCTTGAATCTGGCCCTCTAACCTAGCTAAGACACACTGCCTTACACACACTTTTGGCGCTGCTTTTACATATTTGCCCAAACTATTCTCATAACTAGCTCTTGTTTCCCAATCAGTAAATCACTTTATCAAAGACCACGATCCAAAACTCAGTTGCTCACTTTGTCTTGCTGATCCCACTTCATTTTACCTCGTGGGAGGCAGATCTTAGAGGTAAAGGTACATTATTTAAAGTTTATTGCACTGATTTGCTCAGAAATAGCTGTACATTACATTCAATATTAGTAACAAAATGCATTGTCCAAGCCCTAGCATGCTTAAGAAAATTCTGGCTCTTGAGAAATAGCTCTACTGCACTTCTAGAGGCTCACAAGGTCCCCACCCCTTTGCTTAAAGGACACAGTTCTAGATACTGCCAAGTTACATAGAAAATTCCTAGGCCTCGTTTTTTTTCCTGTATTTTTAATATATTTTATTTTACTACAAACTCCTTATAAATCTTTTTAAATCTTTCTACCACAATGGAGAAAGCACATGAATAATCAAAGATGGCTCTTGTCTTATAGACCTTAAAACTCAGAAGAATAGGAAACAGAATTTAGAAGAATAAGAAAAACAGAAACCACAGAGCTATAGTATAGAATATTATATAATAAGTGCCATGAAGTAGAAATAATGTGCTATTTAGGTTCAAAAGAAGAAATCACTTCCATAGGGGAAGGGGTGTGGAAAAAATGAAAGAATTCATAGATAGTAGATTGTGTGGAAATGAGTTTTGAGGTTATCTAATGAGGTTGGATAATGGCAGAGAGGTAGAGACAGGGTGATGTCTAGTGGAAACAGCATAAATAAAGGTGTAGGGGTTGAAAATTATAGAGTATAATTGAGATAAAACAGTAGTTTAATCCAGCAGAATGACAGTTTTTAGGAGTAAGATTTATCCTGTCTAAAAAGTGTATGCTTAGTATGTATAGAGGGATCAGATTGACAAAGAAAATATACATGTTCACAGCATTTGTGTAAGTGCTTGAGTGTACCTACAATTTTATTGAAAATATACATGATTGTTAAGGGCTCATTTGAAAAGTGCAGGGATTGAATAGTCTACAGCTACTTACCTTTGCAAAATATCTGCTTCTTGCTCAAATAAAATCAACCAGGACTTCCAAAGAGGTCAATTCTCCAGCAAAGATTCAAACTCTCTGTGTGAGAATCAGGAGACAAAATAGCCGTAGGCCCATGCTCCTGTAGATTTTCAAGTTTATGTTTAGTCACTCTGATCAGGATCAGGCTTCCAAGCTCAAATCAGGCTGCATTTTCACATCAAATACTGGAAGAACATGGAGGACAGTAGAGGCAATTGCCATACTGAAGCAGAGATACTGTAATGTCTTCTGGACTTGGTGACAGTCTCACTTTTCCTCACTCTACATCTCAGTTTGATTGATGCACAGAACTGTTCATCTCTCTTCTCCCTGGGGAGGGAAGGAGGATAAAGTGCAATATTGTAGAGAAAAAGGGGGTTTTATACACATCATCTTAATTTTCAGTGATGGAGAATGAAGAAAAAGAATAAGAATTCTAAGTGACAGTTAAAGGTTCAAGGCTAATCTGATTGCCAATATATGAAATGCCACTTACCTCAGGCCATTTCAAATTGCCCCTCATTCTCTCCACAGTGAATGAAATGATTCCTTCCAAAGAAAGTGGTATCCATGGGTAATGGCTGCTATTACATATTCATATACCACTTTACATTCTGTAGTTTACTTGGAAGGAACTCTTACAAGTCTCTATTTACAGATTCCTAGTCAGGGAGGTGAGGTCTGAATTGAGCAAGCTCTCACAGGCACTTTTTAGTGGACAGTATGTGGGGAAAGTATGAGAGGAAGCAAACCTCACTCATGGCATGCAAGTTACCTATGCCTCCACTGCCTGCCCCTCGGTACATGCAAGATATGCAGGGTCCAAAGACAATACTTCATACATCATTTAAGGACCTATTTGTATAATCTATAGTTTTAACAAGGAGTTCTTCTCAGTACTGGGAAGATAATGAAAACAGTCATTATGTGCTTTAAAACAACTAATGTGAAATAGTTCTCTTTTCACATTCAGAATGATTTCCTCATTAAAAAGAAACTAAGAAGGAATTTTTATTTTTAAAAAATTTAAAAAAGGAAAAGTCATAAGTTTTTATGTGCAGTTGAGTTTTCAAGTTGTGCTATAACCAACAAACCCTTCTGGACCACCATCCCAGTGAAATTAGGGTTAAGTCAATTCAATACTTGTTTGCTTTCTAATGTTTGTGAGGCACAATGCTGTCAAGTTTCATTTCCATATAAGCTAGTTTATTCCACACAAGAAAGATATGGCCACAGACATATTTACTCAATACAGCCAAAGGAAAGCTGAAAAGAATTTATGGATGGCTCAAGGCATACCCATCCCACCTTAAAGAAGCATAAAACTCAGGGATTATTTATGCAGAATCATTAACTTCACATATTTAAATCATATCTCCTCTCTCTCTCCCTCACACACACTCTCTCTCTCTCTCTCATTTTCTCCCTCACTCTCTCTCCTTGTGTTTCTTTCTCTCTTTCTTCAGTTTTTTTAGTGACATGTGCAATTGCTGAATTGCTCCTCATGATTAACTCTCTTCTTTCAAGGTCAATGATTGCCTTGAGTGTGATGACAGTGCTCAAGGTAATGCACAATTCAGATAAACATTGATATGTTGACCTATCATAAGCTCAGTGTAATTAAAAGGAGTGCCTACACCTGAATCAACTGTTTGAAACATGTTTTCTAGAAACCTAGTGTCTCTGAACTTACCCAGAACATCTGTTCATAAATTTTCTTCAGAAGCCCAGAGTTCAAGGTAATTTTTATAAAGCACTAAAAATTTGCTTCAAATTAATGACAGAAAATAAGCTTGAGCTGATTTTTTGTTAACCTTTAATAACAACTTCTGGTTTAAATTAGGGGAAAAGGATTTTCTACTTATATACTGCTGGAGGATGTGAGATGGATTCAAATATTTTAAGAGTAAACTACTGTCCATCCCATTTGTGGAGTCTGTGTTTTGACACGCAGTGACATTTCTTGAAGAACCATTCCCTAGGATTGTTCTGACCACAACTGTTTTCAGTGTGATTGTTTTTTTATTGCTAATGGGATTGGTGCTCCCAAATATACAATGTAGAGAGAGAAAATAAGAGCGAAAGAAACATTCCCTCTAAAACTATTCTAGAATGATCTTGCCTTCCCACCTCTAAATATCAGTCCAGGATGTCAAGATACATTTTGGCTATTTATGTTTCACAAAGTACTCAAAGGCATTGTTTGAGGACCAAGAGGCAAAAGTTTTACTCCAACAGTTGATTCATACAGGTTCATCAGTAAATCAACTTAAAATCATTGGACTGGAACAAGGAAAAATGCTAAGAACCAGGAATATGGCTGGGTAACTAAATTAATTTTGAACAAACACCCATTTAGGGGTTTGTAATTTACAATAGAAAAATATCTAAAACAACTATGTCACCCAAAGCGGTAAAGCCAAAAATGAGTGGCAAAATGTAGATATGTTCAGAGAGAAAAGCTTGCACAGGTAGTGACTATAGTGATCTGCTCCTCTATCTATCAGGCCTAGTGGCAACTGAGAAAGTAGAATTATACTTACTACATTATTCTGTAATCTCTAGTGCACAAGCTCAACTGCAACAATAATGTTATCTTTCTAGCTGTTCTTCAAACTAAAATACTATTACTCACCTATAAAATGAAAATCATAATATCTACCTACTAGGGTAGCTGTGGGGATTAAACAAATATACAGTAAACCTTAGCACCATGCCTGACATGCAATAAACTTCAACAAATGAATGTTGCTGTAATCATGCTCACAACTATCATCTTTCACCATTTAGTATTTAGCCATGAACAGATTTTATTAGAAAAGGTGTATATTTGACAATAACCCTTTTTTTCCATTTGTCAAAAGAGTATGTATTGACTTACTTCTATGTTCTGGGTATGAGACAAGGCAGAGGGATTGAATTCCCAGGTGATGGGACAGAGTTGTGCAGGTGCAAGATTAAATGTGGCCGCTGGGACTCTGAGATTGAACACCAGCCTAGGCAGTGTCAACTTCAACTTCAGAGATCTTGCTGGCCCAACACCTACACAGAAATGGGTTATTTTGCTAAAAAGTAAATAAATAAAGCTTTCATTTTTAGGAAATCTAAGTAAGGCTCCTCTCAGAAGGATCCAGGTGTACTCCAAGTAAATATGAGCCAAGTAATCATGTAAACAGTCAGTTTAGAAGAACCCATAAGCACCTGGAAGTCAGGAAAATAAAAATATAAATTCACAGAATGAAGAGAGCCTCAGGCAACACTAAGCCATTAGAACTGAAGGTGTTTCATTGCCAAAAAGCCCAAAAGATGAAAACACTGTCTTGCAGCCCTGTCCTGGGTTTAATCACATTGATCCACACTCACCCCTTTTTACACCCATTCTACTCTGAGGCTGTCCTGTGATGCATGTTTGGCTCAAATTTATATATACACACACACATACATGCAGTCTTGCCAAGACCTTCAACTACATGTGGAAGTTTTAAATAATAAGCAAGTGTTTGTTTTAGCTTTAGCTAACACATTAAGCCTTAAGAAAAATGCATGACTACTTTTCATGATCTTTAATATCAACAATGTTTTTCCTGCTTTTAAAACATTATTTTGATCTCTTAAAACAGCCAAATTTTATTCACAACAAAAATTTGTTACATGCAATACTCTTTTCCCCGTGTAATTATTTATAACATTTTAGGATAGTTTTTGCTGCTGTTATAATGACACTAGCCTTCCCAACCTCTCATTTTTACATTTAGAACGTTGGTACAAATTTTAAGTCTATGGAACCATCCATGGCTAATCTCAGCATTGCATTAAAACCTGTGTACTTTCCTTTTACATCAGTTTACAACAATTTTTTCTTTAATTATCATTTGAATGTATTTCATATATTTTTTATTTTTTTTAATTTTTCCGTTACTGTTGACATTCAATGTTATATTAGTTTCAAGTGTGCAGTATAGTGATTAGACATTTATACAATGTATGAAGTGATTACCTTAATAAATCTAGTACCCATCTGACACCATACATAGCTATTGCAATACTATTGTCTATATTCCCTATGTGCTTTTCATCTCTGTGATATATCCCTACATTTTAAAATTCTATCTTTTATCTTAATTCATTGCCAATTTTTCCGTTTAGATTCAGCTTTTGTAAGTACTCAAAAAACTCCATATCAATACCAAAGCAGAGGATATTTATTAAATGGAAGTATTGACAACAATGTGAATTAAGAATAAAATTTAATAGCTAATTATAGGACTTTTTCAGTACCAGGCAGAAAGCAAAGCATCTTACATGTGTTATCTCTTAACTTTAGGACAATTTTATGGGGAACTGGTGTCATCAAACCCATTTACAGATGAGAAACTGAGGCTGGGAGACATTCAGTCATTGACAGAGGTCACAGCTAAGAAAAGACAAAATTTAGAACCCCATGTGTCTAGCTCCAAGACCTAGACTCTTAAGCATTACACCATGTGCAGAAAATTTTACGTGCTCTTTTATGTGCTTTTGTACAAAATACTTTTCAGTGCTAAGGTAGCCAAGAGAAATCCAAACAAAATGGAATAAAGGTTTTGGCACTGTTAAGCCTCTTTAAACTTTCATTTTTTTTTCTTCTAATGTACCTCTTGCTATTGCTTCATTTCTATTCAATCACAGTTAGAATGCCATAAAAGAGGTAATAACACAAATGATGCTGAAATAACACAGGCAACCAGAGCAAAAATCCATGGGGAAAACAGAACAATATGAAAGCAAAATCTGAAGTCCCTCACCTTTTGGTGAGTCTGAAGCACCCTGGTTTCATGGCAATCAGCCATACACTGCATAACAAAAATTTTAATCTTTAAGCTGTTATTGTGGGCCTCATAGAACAATCTGTGTAAGGTCATATTTGCATAAGTCAAGTGTTCCACAGTCTGTAGGCCATCTTTACCAATGCAGGACTAAGTCACTGGTGTGGACTATAATTAACCCTCCAGATTTCCCTAAATGCCAGCCAGCATTCACTTAGAGAACAGTGGTTGGAATATGAAAGAAGTAAAGCATCAAACTTCAATCAACCTCTCCAGCACTAAAAGCCACCAGAATTCACAAATCATTCAAGAAATAAATACTCTTCTATGCACCAATGTCCTTTTAGTTAATAAGTTAGTACAAATAAGGGAAAAATAGTGTGTGAATTAGTGATGGCAAGGAATTCAAAGGACCGTGCATGATATCACCAGACTGTCATCAATGCAACAGAGATATCCTTTAGTCCAGTACCTTCCAAACTGAATTTCCAGAAGCTCTGGTTTCCTGATGTTTTAGGAATGAGAGAGAAAGGCTCAGTTAGGGGGTTACAAGCTTTCAATCCTTTCCCTCAACCAGTGTGACTTCACTCTTATTTAACAGGCATGCTGGAGTTTCATGCACTATTTGATTGGAAAGAATATCTGATGCTGAATATGAAGTTGGAACACCACTAATTAAGGGAAACTTCTACCTTTCATCTACATGCAGGCTGGCACCCAAGTATTCAAATACCTCATCTGGTGTTCACCTTACCGCACCTTCAATCTTCTTCATGCATTCCTTCTTTTGCTTCTTTCCACTCCACCTTGAGATGTCCATTGTTATTTCCCCCAGTTTTGGTAAATGCATAAACAAAAGAGATACACAAATGGTTCCTCCTTTTAAACCTTTAAACCTTTAAAAAGTGAGCAGACCTACAAACCATATAAGGTCTTTGGTGCAGATGTACCTTTGGTGAACTGTGCCTGAATCCAAATTCTACACATAAAAGGTTTGAGCCTTCCCATGTTAATATGTCTAGCCCAATTCCTTCAGCAATTATATTGTATAGTGCTCTAAGCTTTACCAACAGTATGTGCATATTTGTCACCAAAATAAGAAATTTTTCATATTTTGAAGTTGGCCCTTCTGCAGAGCAGTAGGAAATTATTTCTGCTACTGGGAATGTTGAGTTTTATGATTAGTTGGACTTTGCAGATGACCCAGTACAAGTCTTTCAGTCTATGTAGTTTTCAGACTACAAGTAAGGTAACTGAGACCAAAAAATGTCAAATGATGCCATCAGGTAATTAGTATCTAAGCCAAGACTATAGACCACAACAACTAATTCCTAAAACCCTTCTCGCTATACATTCCAGTTGTGTGCAGTCACACCTAGACACTGCAATAGGCCTTGATGTTCTTTAAGATTTTGGTGATCAGAGACTTTGAAGATGGTGACCAGGTAGGTGGAAGCTGAACCCATTTGCTCATGCACCCAACTGGGACACCTAACTGATTTTCTGAAGAACAGGGTGAACAGCCAAAGAAATCCCAGCTTATATGAAGTTTGGAGAACAAAGATTACAGAGGACATTTAAAAACAGACAATGAGGAGATTTTGTAGGCCAATGGTAAAGTTCCAGGGCTCTGAATTGTGGACCACAGTGGCTGTGGTCCCCAGGCCCTGCACCAGAGACCACAGCTGCTGCTGTAGGAGCACTGGAGGAGTACCAGGTCAGTAATTGTAACTTTGCAGCTACAGCCCCTCTCAGAGCAGGGAAGCCAGTCCCATGCCAGGAGAGACCTGGATGCTTGAAGTCTCTAGGGAGATAAAGGCACACAGCAGGCAGCATTCCCTGGCTGGGACAGTACCAGAGAAACTGGGGAGCCAAGTGACACCTAAAGATGAGAGAAGAGTTGGGCCATGATGGACCCTGACCCAGATAGTCTCTGAACTAGTCAGAGAGTTGGGCTGTGTGAAAAGTCAGGCACTTGTTGGGAAAGGCCAGCCTCAACCAAGGGGAATTCGCTCAAAAAAAGGCTTGCAGCCATTGTGCAAGGGCCTCTCACCCAGAGCTGCCAGCCAGCCAAGAGAGAGGAGGAGGGACGTGACTTACTTCAATCAGGGCATCTGATAGACTGATCAAAGAGGGGCAGCAGGGGCTCAGAGGAGTAACAGTCCCCAGAGAGACTTAATTTAATAGAGGAATGGGGTGGGGGGGGATCTAAGATGGCGTCGGAGTAGGAAGGAGCAGATTTGGCTTTCCTCTGCTCAGGGGAGAAAATCCTGAACTATCTATGGGGTAGAAAGGCAAGCAGCCAACATATTTCAGCATTTTTGAAAACAGGGGACCAAGGACTGTGGCAGAACCCAAAGAACAAAGAACGGATCCTCAGGGGAGTGCTGCAACAAGGTAGGGTCCCAGGACAAGCGTGTGGTCCCGGGGCTGCAGCCCCAGGCCCGGGGCCGCTGCTGGGAGTACCATAGGGTTCTTGGGAGAGAGCCAAGACAACTGCTCCCTCCCCAGCCGAGCAAGGTCTGAGCGGCTCTGGGAGGAATCCAGGTGCTGGCAAACACACAGCACCTTTGGAGGCGGTGGACACCGGAGGGGCTGGGTGGCTCAGCAGACCGGACTCCCACAGTCACCGGTCTGGCTGGAGCGTTTGGCGGTGAGAGAGGCCAGGCCACTGTGGGGAGCGGCGGGCTTGAACGGGAGGAATTTCTCAAGAGGAAGGAGTGAATGGACACAGACACTGTTTGGGGAATTCTCCTAAAGTGATCGGTAGCTCCAGCCTCCCTGCAGCTGTGGGTGTGCCTGCAGGGGCGCGCGGGCCCACGAGCACACTGACACACCGGCAGACGGGCGCGCCTGCAAGGACAGCATCCCCGCACACCAGCCCACAGCAGTAACCCTGGGGAAAGACGTGATTCCCACACCCAGGGCTCAAGGCTGAGGAGCCAGTGTGAACTCCACTGGCCAAGGAAGAAAAGCCAAACAAATCATCCTTCAGCCTGTCTCAACCAGCAAGAGTAGAAAAACCGGTTTGGCCACTTTGAAATCAAGAGACTTTTTAATTTGATTCTATTTTTTTTAACAATTTTTAATGTTTTAAGTTTTATTGTTTTTATTCTCTTTTGATTTCTTTTTCCTCTCTTACCTGATCTCTTATTTTATTCCTTCCTCCTTCCTGTCCTCCAGTTTTATCTCTTCTTCCTTCCTTCATCTGCCTTTTCTATTTTTTACTTTTTTAAATTTTTTCCTAAATACCTACAAGTGAGACAAAATCCTGGATCTGTGAAAAGACCAAAGTTGAACCCAAAGCAGGGGCATCACAACAGCTGGGACAGTGAGATAAATGTCACTCTGCTATTACAGAGAACCTGCAAGTTATTGCATATTTGTATTATTATTATTTTTCCAGTACTCCTACATCTTTTTTTAATAGTATTTTTATATCCTGCTTCTTTTTGTATAGCCTGCTTTGCTAGGCTGGATATATTGTATGACCTAACAGCTTTCCCCTGATATCTCTTTCTAGACTGTATTACGAATCTACTGTCCTTTAACTCACCTGTGTCCCATCAGCACACTACTCGATGTTCTGTACTTCCTATTCTTGTTACCTAGATCTCATAGACTCTGTCATATGAATGTTGCCATAATATTACTGTAAATAACTGCTGTTCCATGCAATTGTAATTACTTCACAACACCCCCCCCCCTCAAATCTTAGCCCATTTCAAAGTTTCCTGAACTCTATTACTGCAGTGGTTAACTCTATTCTCTCACACACTACACCTACTTACTAACCTTTACTCTCACCTTACCCCAGAATCTGACCGCCCACAACCTCCCTGCTTTATAGATCCAACTCACAATCCTTCCTCCCCTAACAAGAGTCTTATCTTCTTTCCATCCTTTCTAAAAATCAGCTAGCTGGGTGGAAGATCACGGTTAACACTATACATAGTGAAAGGATCTCCTTCATCTTCCCTACTTGCTACTACTGTAAATAGCATAGAATTCTCTGTTGCTGTCTTAAACCATTTTGCCTTCCCCCTCCAACTGATGACAAAAAAGAATAGGTGGAGGAGGTGAACACCAGGATACCCACTGGAAGAGAAACCCAACAACAAAGGAACCACTAACAGATAACAGCAGAAGAAGGTGAAGGAGGGAGTAGTAACCACACAAACCTCAATCCAGGACTTATCTGGAAATACAACTAAACAGTAGAGACAGTACTCAATACAAACAACTGAACAAGATTTCTTTAAACCTTGTACACACAGAAGAACCAGCTTCAACACAACCTGCCCTCACCAGCACAACAAAATACAGAAGGTGGTGGACAGAGTGACCCTCATTTAACCAGCTGGTGGGAAGGAACCACCAAAGAAGGACTCAACAACAACCAAAACCCAAAGGTAAGCACAAAGCCAACTTAAACGACAGCCAAAGACCAGTGAGCTTGGGAGATCAAGGAAACAGTACCACTGAAACTCAATGCTATTCTACTAAAGAAGTTCACAACATAAACTCAGGGAGCCAGAACAGACAAATATAAGAAGCTGAGGTGAACAAAAAGAGTCTCACAAACAATGGGAAGACAAAGAAACAATCCCCAAATGAAAAGAAAGGAGGAAGCCTCAGAAAGAATGCTAAATGAAATACAGGCAATTCAACTATCAGATATTGAGTTCAAAGTAGTGATTGTCAGGAAGCTCAATGAGCTCACAATGAGCTACAAGAAACTACAGGGAAGCTACAATGAACTCAATGAAAACTACACCAAAATAAAAAAGGAAATAGAAACTCTCAACAAGGCCAAGAGGAAATGAAGAATACAATTTCTGAACTGAAGAACACAGTAGAAGGAATGAAAAGCAGGATCAATGAAGCAGAAGATCGGATCAGCGAGCTAGATGACAAAGTAGAAGAAAACACCCAGAAAGAGCAAGAAAAGGAAAAGAGGCTCAGAAAAAATGAAGAGGGATTAAGAGAAATGCAAGACAAAATGAAACATAATAATACCCGTATAATAGGGATACCAGAAGGAGAAGAAGAAGAACAAGGGATAGAAAACATATTTGAAAAAGTCATGATGGAAAACTTCCCATCATGGGAAGTTTGATGGAAATTTGATGAGAGAAAAAGTCACACAAATCCAGGAAAAAGAGAGAGTCCCAATCAAGAGGAACCCAAAGAGGCCCACCTCAAGACACATCATAATTAAAATGGCAAAATTTCAAGACAAAGAGAGAATCTTAAAGGCAGCAAGGGAGAAAAAGGAAGTAACATACAAGGGAGCCCCAATAAGGCTAGCAACTGACTTCTCAATGGAAACATTCCAAGCCAGAAGAGAATGGCAAGAAATAATCCAAGTAATGAGAACCAGAGGCCTGCAACCACGACTACTTTACCCAGCAAGGCTCTTAATCAAGGTAGAAGGCCAAATAAGAAGCTTCTCAGACAAAAGAAGTCTAAAAGAATACACCTCCACCAAACCAGCTCTGCAAGAGATGCTAAAGGGACTGCTTTAAGGAAAGAAAGGAAAAGAGAAAGTGAGAGAGGATCACACGTACATAAAAGGCAATGAATAAGTACCTATCAATAATAACCTTAAACGTAAATGGATTAAACGCTCCAATCAAAAGACATAGAATAGCTGATTGGATAAGAAAGCATGGCCCACACATATGCTATCTACAAAAGACCCACCTCAGGATAAAAGATCTGCACAGGTTGAAAGAGAAGGGCTGGAAACAAATTTTCCAAGCAAATGGACAGGAAAAAAAAGCCGGGGTAGCAATACTCACATCCGACAAAACAGACTTCCAAAAAAGGGCGATAAAGAGAGACCCAGAAGGTCACTTCATAATACTCAAGGGAAGAATTCACCAAGAAAACATAAATATTGTAAATATATATGCACCCAACATAGGAGCACCCAAATACATAAAGAAAATCTTAGAGGACTTCAAGAAAGATATGGACAGCAACACAATTATTGTGGGGGATTTTAACACCCCACTATCAAAAATGGACAGATCTTCCAAACAAAATACCAACAAAGATATTGTGGCATTAAACAATACCCTAGATGAAATGGGCTTTACTGATATTTACAGAACCCTCCATCCCAAAGAAGCTAAATACACATTTTTTTCAAATGTACATGGAACATTTTCAAAGATTGACCACATGATAGGACACAAAACAAGCCTAAAGAATTTCAAAAAAATTGAAATCATACCAAACAATTTCTCAGATTACAAGGGACTGAAACTAGAACCAACCCCAAGGAAAAAAACCCAAAACACTCAAATTCATGCAGATTAAACAGCATGCTATTAAACAATGAATGGGTCAAGAATGATATTAGGGAAGAAATCAAACGGTTTTTGGAAACTAATGAAAACAAACTCACAACAACCCCAAACTTATGGGAAACAGCTAAGGCAGTCCTGAGAGGGAAGTTCATAGTGATGCAGGCCCACCTAAAAAAGTTAGAAACATTTCAAACAAAAAACCTAACCCTACGTCTACAAGAACTTGAGAAACAACAACACAGACAGCCAAGAGCAAGCAGAATGAAGGAAATAAGCAAGATCAGAGCAGAATTAAATGACATAGAGACTAAAAGCACATTTCTAAGGATCAATGAATCCAAGAGCTGGTTCTTTGAAAAGATAAACAAAATCGACAAGCCTTTAAGCAGACTCATCAAGAAAAAAAGAGAGAAAACCCAAATAAACACAATCAGAAATGAAAGAGGAGAGATTACAACAGATAACACAGAAATACAAAGGATTGTAAGAAACTACTACCAAGAGTTGTATACCAAGAAATTTGAAAACCTAGGTGAAATAGACAAATTTCTAGAAAAATATAATTTTCCAAAACTCAATAAAATGGAAGCAGAAAGCCTGAACAAACCAATAACAGCCAAAGAAATTGAAACAGTAATCAAATAACTCCCAACACACAAAAGCCCTGGACCATATGGTTTCACAGGAGAATTCTACAAAGCATTTAAGGAAGAACTAACACCTATCCTTCACAGACTATTTCAAAAAATCCAAAAAGATGGAAGACTCCCAAACTCTTTTTATGAGGCCAACGTCATCTTAATTCCAAAACCAGATAAAGACACAACAAAGAAAGAAAACTACAGGCCAATATAGCTGATGAACATTGACGCTAAAATCCTCAACAAGATACTGGCAAACCGCATCCAACAGTACATTAAGAAGATCATACACCATGACCAAGTGGGATTCATTCCAGGTATGCAAGGATGGTACAATATTCGCAAATCAGTAAATGTAATACATCACATAAACAAAAGCAAGGACAAAAACCACACGATCATATCAATAGATGCAGAAAAAGCATTTGATAAGGCACAGCACCCATTTATGATAAAAACACTCAGCAAAGTGGGAATAGAGGGAGCATTCCTCAACATAATAAAGGCCATATACGAGAAACCTACAGCCAACATTATACTCAATGGGCAAAAATTAAAATCTTTTCCACTAAGAACAGGAACAAGACAAGGATGTCCACTTTCACCACTTCTATTCAATATAGTACTGGAAGTTCTAGCCACAGCAATCAGACAAGAAAAAGAAATAAAAGGCATCCAAATCAGGAAGGAGGAAACAAAACTGTCATTGTTTGCAGGTGACATGATAGTGTACATAGAAAATCCTATAGACTCCACCAAAAAACTGCTTGACCAAATAAATGAATTTGGCAAAACAGCGGGATACAAAGTCAATATCCAGAAATCAAAGGCATTTCTGTACATCAACAATGAAACAGCAGAAGCAGAAATCAAGAAAAAAATCCCATTTGAAATAGCAAAAAGAAAAATAAAATACCTAGGAATAAACCTAACCAAAGAGGTAAAAGACCTGTGTTCAGAAAACTACATAACACTGAGGAGAGAAATCAAGGAAGACACAAACAAATGGAAACATACACCGTGTTCATGGATTGGAAGGATTAATATCATCAAAATGTCCATACTACCAAAAGCAATTTACACATTCAATGCAATACCTATTAAAGTACCAATGGCATATTTCACAGACATAGAACAAACACTTCAACAATTTATATGGAACCATAAACGACCCCGAATAGCTGCTGCAATTTTAAGAAAGAAGAGTAAAGTAGGAGGGATCACAATACCTGACACTAAACTATACTACAAGGCCACTGTAATCAAAACTGCCTGGTACTGGCATAAAAACAGGCACATGGACCAATGGAACAGAACAGAGAGCCCAGAAAAAACCCAAGCCTCTACGGTCAATTAATATTTGACAAAGGAAGCAGCAACATAAAGTGGAATAAAAATAGCCTCTTCAACAAATGGTGTCGGGAGAACTGGACAGCTATGTGCAAAAAAATGAAACTCGAGCACCAACTTACACCTTACACAAAAATAGATTCAAGGTGGATAAAAGACTTAAACATAAAGCGTGACAGCATTAAAGTCCTAGAAGAGAATGTAGGTAGGAAAATCTCAGATATTTCCCGCAGAAACTTTTTTACTGACTTGTCCCCTAGAGCAAGGGACATAAAGGAAAGAATAAACAAATGGGACCTCATCAAAATTAAAAGCTTTTGCACAGCTAAAGAAAACAGTATCAAAATAAAAAGAGAACCAACTGTATGGGAAAACATATTTGCCAATGATACCTCAGACAAGGGTTTAATCTCCAAAATATATAAAGAACTTACACGACTCCACTCTAAGAAGACAAGTAACCCAATTAAAAAATGGGCAAAGGATTTGAACAGACACTTCTCCAAGGAGGACACACAGAAAATCCAAAGACACATGAAACGATGCTCAATATCGCTAGCCATCAGAGAGATGCAGATTAAAACCACAATGAGATACCACTTCACACCAGTCAGAATGGCCATCATAAACAAAGCAACAAACAACAAGTTTTGGAGAGGCTGTGGAGAAAGGGGGTCCCTAGTGCACTGTTGGTGGGACTGCAGACTGGTACAACCATTATGGAAAGCAGTTTGGAACTTCCTCAGAAAACTAAAAATGGATCTGCCTTTTGACCCAGCAATTCCATTGCTGGGACTCTATCCTAAGAACACTAAAACACCAATACAAAAGAACCTTTGCACCCCGATGTTCATAGCAGCACAATTTACAATAGCTAGGTGCTGGAAGCAACCTAGATGCCCATCAGTAAATGAATGGATCAAAAAACTATGGTACATTTACACAATGGAATTGTATGCAGCAGAAAGAAAGAAGGAGCTCCTACCCTTTGCAACAGCGTGGATGGAGCTGGAAAGCATTATGCTAAGTGAAACAAGCCAGGCAGTGAAAGACAAATACCACATGATATCACCTTTAACAGGAATCTAAACAACAAAACAAAAAAACTAGCAAAATATAACCAAAGACACTGAAATAGGGGATAGCCTGACAGTGGCCAGAGGGGAGAGAAGAGGGAATTCCAGGGGGGAATGGGTAGGGATTACAGGAACAAATTTGGAGGACACATGGACAAAAACTAGGGTGGGGGGTAATGGGGGGGAGAGGGGAGGGTTGGGTGGGTGGGCTGGAATGGGAGTAGGGTGGGAGAAAACTGTACTTGAACAATGATTAAAATAAAAAAAAAATAGAGGAACCAAACTGCCCTGAAGCGACTTTGCACATTCCCGACAACAAGTGAAGAAAAGGGGTGTCAGCTGTTCCCACTCAGCACACCTCACAGACTAATCAAAGTGCAGCACAACAAGGTGGATTACAGGAGCCAGCCTGGCACATATAGACAGTGGGGGCAAGGCTGTGTTCTGAGGGCTTGGGCTGGAGTCTGGGCACCTGTGAATACTGAAGACCAGACAGAGCCCCAACCCTTGCAAAACCACAGTAAATTAAAAAAAGAAAAAACAAGCCCAATCCCCCTCTGCCTGCTGCATCAAGTGAGACTAGCAGAACCCACTTGGCAGGTTTAAAGTAAGCAGGAGGCTTTTTTTTTTTTTTTTTTTTTTTTTTTTTTGCCCCAGTGTGAGACAATAAGACTTGGAGCTCTGAGAAGACAAAAGACAGATCTGGAGAGAGATCAGAAGGCTAACACCAACAACTGAGACAAATTTCACATTACTATGCTACACAACTTGTATTTTATTTTTTAATTTTAATTTTTCTTATTATTTTTTTATTTCTCTTCTTTCCACTTAGTTTTCTTTGTTTTGTTGTTTGTTTAATTACATTGTTTGACTGACTGGTTTTCTTTGATCTTCCTTTCATATCTCATTTTAGTTTTTCTCCTTTCACTTTGCCTGTATTCTAATAACACACTACTTTTGGTCTTTTAAGTTTTATTCTTTTTATTCAGATCATGTATTTCTTGTCATATTATTATTGCTCCAAATCCCACACAGCATTCTTCCCTGGTCTTGGTACACTTCCTGAGTTTTATTACTGTTGTCATTAATTTTATTCTCTTGCACACTACACAAAGTTTCTATCACTTAGTCTCACTATATTTCACCATCTAACCTTACATATGCACTCTGCTTTCTGGAGTCAGCTCACATTCATTTTCCCCTCTTATAAGTCTTACCTCTTTTTCACTTTTATAAAAAGTGGCTAGTTGAGTGAAACATCACAGTTATTGCTGGACATCTCCAATGTTCTCCTATCTGTTCTCTACTTGTTGGTACTATAAATCCCATAGAATACTCTCCCAATGTCTTAATCCATTTCCCCTCACCCTGCCCCTGATCACGTAGAAGATAAGGTATGAGTTTTAATTACCAGTAAACCCGCTGTAGGAGAGCACCAACCAACAAAAGAACCACCAATGAGTAAAACCCAAGTACAAGAAGAGAGCCCACACAAACAGAAGAAAGGGCAAACCTAGAGCATTCAGACAAGGAGATCAGAGGGACCATCACTGAGTCCCACAGAACTCCTTCCATAGAAGTTCAGCCTACAAAGACAGCTAGTAAAGCAGAGCATTGGGAATCACAGAAACAAAATAAGTAACAAAGAATCACCTAGAAAATGGGGAGACTTAGAAAAAACCTGCAATCAAAAGGAATGGAAGACTCCCCACTAAAAGAGCTAAATTATATGGAAGCAAGCAAACTATCAGATATAGAATTTAAAAGAATGATTAAAAGAATGAGGACACCCAAGGAACTCACAGACAGCTACAAAGAACTGAGTGAGAACTACAACAGTGTGAAAAAAGGAAATAAAAACTATGAACAAGAACTTAGAAGAGATGAAGAATACCATATCAGAAATAAAAAAAACACACTAGAAGGAATTACAAGCAGGCTGGATGAAGCAGAGGACCAAAATAGTGAGCTGGAAGACAAGGTAGAAAGAAACACCCAGGTAGAACAGCTGCATAAAGAAAGACTCAAAAAATATAATGATACCTTAAGGCAACTGCAAGACAACATGAAATGAAATAACATGAGAATCATATGAATACCAGAAGGGGAAGAAAAGGAGTAAGAGATAGAAACCATGTTTGAAAAAATAATGATGGAAAACTTTCTGAGCCTGGAGAAGAGAAAACCATGCACATTCAGTGATGCAGACACCGGCCCCCAGTGTCTGTGTCATTATGGATGAAATGAGACATTCACACAGACTACCAAGTCCGGTGGAGGAAAAGGGACAGCATGGCTTTTCTCTCAAGGGGAGCAAAAGCCGCAGCCTCTGCCATGACAGGCCTTTATTAGGTTTCTCCTCCATTACATGATGGTTCTCATTTACTATGCACAGGTTTGCTTTAGGTGGTTACCTTTTACAGAAAACAAAGGAGCCAATGCTGCTAATCATATCACAGAAGAGGGATATTTGCAAATGAAAAGGCAAAAGTGGTTGAACCAGTTACACTGGTCCTTGGAAGGTTCAGCATGGCTTTTAGGAAGTTATTTTGTGGTAAATGTTTGTCACTGGGGACTGGGCCCACACCACACAGGATGGTCTACTACAGTTCAGGAAACACAGAGGATCCTAAGCAAGATGGACCCAAAAAGGCCTACTCCAAGACACATCATTAGTAAAATGCCAAGTTTTAAAGACAAAGAGAGAATCTTAAAGACAGCAAGAGAGAAACAAGAAGTAGCATACAAGGTAACTCTGATAAGGGCAGCAGCTGATTTCTCAACAGAAATACCACAAGTCAGAGGGGAATGGCAGAAAATATTCCAAGTAATGAAAAGCAAAGGCCTGCAATGAAGACTATTCTATCCAGCAAGGCTCTCAATTAAAATGGAAGGTGAAATAAGGAGTTTCCTAGACAAAAGAAGGCTAAAAGAATACACCTCCACCAAACCAGCACTATAAGATATACTAAAGGGACAGCTTTAAGAGGATGAAGAAAAAGAGTGAGAGAGAGAGGAACACTGGTACAAAGCAGGGGGGATGAATAAGTACCTATCAATAAAACCTTAAATGATAATGGATTAAATACTCCAATCAAAAGACATAGGGTAGCTGAATGGATAAGAACACATGACCCACACATATGCTGCCTACAAGAGACGAACTCAGAACATAAGACCTACACAGACTGAAAGTGAAGGGTTGGGAAAAAGTATTCCAGGGAAATGAACAGGAAAAAAAAAACTGGGTAGCAATACTCATATCAGACAAAATACACTTCAAAACCAAAGCCATAAAAAGAGACACCGAAGGACAATTCATAATACTCGAGGGAAGAATCCATCAAGAAGATATAAACATTGTAAACATATATGCATCCAACATAGGAGTACCCAAATATATAAGGAAAATCCCAGAGGACTTAATGAAAGATATAGACAGCAACACACTTATATCAGGGGCTTTTAACACCAACTGTCAAAAATAGAGAGATCTTCCAAACAAAATATCAACAAGGATTTTGTGGCATTGAACAATGCCCTACTTCAAATGGACTTAAGAGATACATATTGAAACTCTTCATCCCAAAGAAGCAAAGTACACATTTTTTTTCAAATGCACATGGAACATATTCAAAGATAGACCACATAACAGGACACAAAACCAACCTCTCCAAGTTCAAGAAAATTGAAATCATATCAAGCATTTTTTTTCAGATCACAAGGGACTGAAACAAGAAACCAACCTCAAGGAAAAAAACTCAAAAACACAAACTCAGGAGATTGAATAGCATGATATTAAACAATGAATTAGCTAAGAATGAGATTAAGGAAGAAATCAGAAATTTTCTGGAATCAAATGGAAATGAGCACACAAGAATCCAAAATTATGGAACAGGGCGAAGGCAGTCCTGAGAGGGAAGTTCATAGGCCTACAGAAAAAAAGATAAAAATATTTTAAGTAAACAATCTAATGATACATCTAAGAAAACTGAAGGAACAACAACAAAGCCCAGACTGAGTAGAAGGAAGGAAATAACCAAGATTAGATCACAATTACATGACATAGAGACTAAAAGAACAATTCTAAGGATCAATAAATCCAGGATTTGGTTCTTTGAAAAAGTAAACAAAATCAGCAAGCCTTAAGCAAACTCATCAAGAAAAAAAGAGAGAGGACTCAAATAAATAAAATCAGAAATGAAAAAGGAGAGATTACAACTGATACCACAGAAATTCAAGGGACTGTAAAAAAACTACTACAAAGAATGATATGTCTGTGTGAAATGAACAAATTTCTAGAAAAATAGTATCTTCCAAAACTGAATGAAGAAGCAGAAAGCCTGAACAGACCACTAACAGCTGGCAAAATTGAAGCAGCAATCAAAAACAAAAGCCTTGGGCCAGATGGTTTCACAGGAGAATTTTACAAAACGTTTAAAGAAGAGCTAACCTCTATCCTTCTCAGACTATTCCAAAAAATCCAAGAAGAGGGAAGACTACCAAACTCTTTTTATAAGGCCAGCATGATCCTAATCTCAAGACCAGATAAAGACAACAAAGAAAGAAAACCATAGGCCATTATCACTGATGAACATAGACACTAAAATCCTCAGTAAAATACTGGCAAATCATATCCAGCAATACATTAAAAAGATCATATAACATGATCAAGAGCAATTTATCCCAGGGATGCAAGGATGGTGCAATATTTGCAAATCAATAAATGTAATACATCACATAAACAAAAGCAAAGACAAAAATCACAAAATCATATCAATAGATGTGGGAAAAGCACTTGATAAGGTACAGCACCCATTTGTGATAAAAAAAAACAGTCAGCAAAGTGGAATAAGAATATGAATACCCCAACATGATAAGGGTTATATACAAAAAGCCTGCAGCCAACATCACACTCAACAGGCAAAAACTAAAAGTTGTCCCAGTAAGATCAGGAACAAGTTAAGGGTGTGAGCTTTCACCACTTGTGCTAAACATAGTATTGGAAATCTTAGCTACAGCAATCAGAGAGGAAAAAGAAATAAAAGGCATCCAAACTGGAAAGGAGAAAGCAAAACTATCATTGTTTGCAGATGACATAATAGTATACATACAAAATCCTATAGACACCACCAAAAAACTGCTCAACCTAATAAAAGATTTGACAAAACAGCGGGATACAAAGTCAATATTCATAAATAGAAGGCATTTTTACATGCCAAGAATGAAATATCAAAAACAGGAAAAAAAATCCCATTTGCTACAGCAACAAGAAAAATAAAGTACCTAGGAATAAAGCTAACCAAAGAAGCAAAAGACCTGTACTCAGAAAACTATACAACACTGAAGAAAGAAATTAAGGAAGACACAAACAAATGGAAGCATATACTATGTTCATGCATTGGAAGAATTAACATCATCAAAATGTCCATATTACCCAAAGCAATTTATAGATTCAAGACAATCCCCATTACAATACCAATGACATATTTTACAGACATAGAACAAACACTTCAAAAATTTATATGGAACCATAAAAACCCCAAATAGCTGCGGCAATTTTGACAAAGAAGAAGAAAGCAGTTAAGGATCGCAATACCTGCTATCAAATAATCTTACAAGCCCACTGTAATCAAAATAGTCTGGTACTGGCATAAGAACAGACACATAGATCAATGAAATAGAATAGAAAAATCAGAAATAAACCCATCTCTATGGTTAATTAATATTTGGCAAAGGGGGCAGAAGCATAAAATGGAGCAAAAATAGCTTCTTCAACTAATGGTGTTGGGAGATCTGGACAGCTACATGCAAATAAAAGAAGCTTGATGACCAACTTACACCATACAAAAGTAAATTTGAGGTGGATAAAAGACTTAAATATAAGTCATAATACCATGGAAGTCTTATTTGTTCTAGAGAACATAGGCAAGAAATTCTCAGATATTCCACACAGCATATTTGCACAGATACATTCCCTAGAGCAAGGAACATAAAAGAAAGAATTAAAAAATAGGATCTCATCAAAATAAATAGCTTCTGCACAGCTAAAGTAAATAGCATTAAAATGAGAAGGGAACTAAATGTATGGGAAAATATATTTGCAAATAATACCTCAGACAAGGGTTTGATCTCCAAAATATGTAAAGAACTCACACGACTCCACTCCAGGAAGACAAGTAACCCAATTAAAAAATGGGCAAAGGACCTGAACAAACACTTCTCCTAGGAAGACATACAGTTGACCCAAAAGGATGCTCAGCATCACTAGCCATCAGAAAGATACAAATTAAAAGCATAATGAGTTACCGTTTCACACTAGTGAGAATGGCCATCATAAACAAACTAACAAGCAATAAGTTCTAGAGAGATTGTGGAGAAAAGGGAACCTGGGTGCATTGATGGTGGGAATGCAGGCTGTAGCAGCCACTGTGGAAAATAGTATGAAATGTCCTATGAAAAGTAAGAATGGAACTGCCTTTTGACCCAGCAATTCCACTGCTGGGATTATACCTTAAGAATCCTGAAACACCAATTCAAAAGAACCTATGCACCCCAATGTTCATAGCAGCACAATTTACAATAGCCAAGTGCTGGAAGCAACCTAAATGTCAATCAGTAAAAGAATGGGTCAAAAAAATGTAGTACATGTACACAATGGAAACTATGCAGCAGAGAGAAAGAAGGAGCTCCTACTCTTCACAACAGCATGGATGGAACTGGAGAGCATTATGCTAAGTGAAATAAGCCAGGTGAAGAAAGACAAGTACCATATGACCTCACCTGTAAGTGGAACCTAATCAACAAAACAAACAAGCAAGCAAATATAACCAGAGACTTTGAAATAAAGAGCAAACTGACAGTAACCAGAGGGGAGAGAGGGATAATAGGGGAAATAGGGAAAGGGTTATCAAAGAACATCAAAGAACAAAGAAATAGGGGAAGGGTCATCTTAGAACATGTATAAAGGCCACGTGGGCAAAGCCCAAAGGGGTTGGTTTGAGGATGGGAGGCGGGCATGTGTGGGGTGGGGTGGCATAGTAGCAGGAAAATAGAGACAACAGTACTCAAACAACAATAAAAGAAAGATTAAAAAAAGATTATGATGATCCCACTCATAGAACATATGTGGATACTTGGTAGCTCAAAGCAAAGCTTCATTGTATGAGTACATCTGGTGACCTGTGCTATACATTCTCATAAATCCTCATGCTTTTGTTCTGTTACCTAGCATAATTTTGTGGTTCTTATTTTTTAATTTATTTAAATGCATTTATTTAATGCATTTATTTCTTTGTTTATTTAATGTTTTCTATGCCATGAAAACATAAATTCCATGACAGCCATTGCTAATGTTGCCATGTTTAACATTGTTATTTCCAGACACTGGCACAATGGCTAGACCATTGCAGAAGTTAAATGAATGAAGAAATGGGTGAATTAATAGATTTCACAATACCCTGAAAATATTTCTATGATTGTACTTATAGTATTTAAACTATGCATTCATGGTTGAATAAGCTAGGAGCTTATTGAGGGTAGTGTCTATGTCCTGTTGTATTGGCAACTAGTGTATGCCTTATTAACTCAAAGAAAGCAACCAACATATATTTATCTGATAAATAAATATATTCATTCATCAATAAAATCTAATAATCCTAAACATAAAATAAGTGCTCAAACATTTTTACCTTATTGCTTAACAGGTAGGTTGGTTGATTAGTTGGTTGGTTGATTGATAAAGCTCCATAAAAATAAGATATTTTCAGGGTGGCATTTCTGGGAGCCACCTCACCATCATGAAACCTAGTATTTTTATGAGAACCCAAAGATATTTTTTTGAAATATTATTCCACTGAATTTTATTCTTCTACCTTCCCTTTTCTTCTTTATTATTTACAACAGAAATATGTCTACTTTGTGGAATAAGCTTTTACTTCCATTCAGGACAGTGTACAAAGGTAAACCATTAGGGAGCAAGTTAGAGAGCCTGCCTCTATATGCGTCACTTCAAATTAATTGATTCACAACTTTGAAAACCAAAAAGGGGACAAAGTTCAAGGTAACCACTTATGACTGTGAGCATCACAGCATGTAATAAAATAGTCATAGAGCTACTGTTTATTGGATTTGAGATGGTCATTCTGAGTATGGCTCAAGGCTAAGAATTTAATTGTATCATGGGTAATGCCTTGATACACCTTTTAAGAACAAATAAGATGACAGCTGTGGAAAAGAGAACACATACAAATTCATATAGATCTTTTCCACTAGCATTTTGGCTTTACTTTTGAAATTTTACAATGTCTATTCCACAAAATGGGAACATAACAGGAACAGTTTCTCAACAGCTACTGAGAATTGAAAAAGCAATAGGAATTAGTCTTTCATTTCTACCATATTCCAAGGAGAAGGAAAAGAACATGCTCTATTTTGGCAACTGGTGTTTATATGAACATATAAGTGCTTATATATTTTATCTGTTGTTAGCGCTGTGCTCAGGAAAAACAAAGGGTCGATGGATAATTGAGATCTGCCACTGATTTTAAACATTTCATTTCATGTAATCATCTTACTCTCCTCCTTCACTATATACCTTGCTAAAATGATATTTAAGCTGCTTTCTCTCCCTGTTTCTGCTCTTCTGTTGGTGAAGTAGCTTAAAAAGCATGAATTTACCATGAAACAGGCACCATGACATGATAAAATAAAGTTCTAAAAAATACATAAACTGTCCCCCAAAGCTTGCATTGTCAAAGGCTATCTATATTGTGGATCTGTCACCTCCTGGATGAGCTCCTAAATGAAATGTACAACATTCAAAATATCAGAGATTCCATATATTTTTGGATCCCAGGAGGAATCTTAGCTTACAGTCATACATATGGGAACACATCCTGTGAATTATCAGGGTGAGCTCTTTAGAGGCTTATTTCAATGAGTTATGAAGAAACTGCCTCTTAGAGATGTCATCAAAGGGAAGAGAAGGTAAGTAGAAAGAGACAGCTGGAGGAATGTTTAAGCATTCGAGCATTTCTAGCACAAGTTCTCTTATTGACTTGATAATGATATATTACTGACTCTATATCTGCATACAGTTATATATGAGAACCCACCCTCAACTTCTACTTCTGGAACTGTAGACATTCAAGTGACTGTTACCAACCAAATAAATCAGTTTAAAAAGCCTATAAGTTGTAAAGGAAATTGTTGTCAATAAGTCCATGCACTTTGCTCTCAAGAAAAAAGAGTCTCCCTGAAGTCAGAAGCCACAGGCTTAGTATGATGTATAAATTAAAAGTCATTGATGTGAAGTTTAGTGACTTGTATTCCCCTGGTAGTTAACATCATAAAAAGTGATAACTAACAGCAAGGGAGACAAGATGAAGATACTAAACACTATGAAAATTCCATGTCCCTGACTGAAGTGATGGGCTAAGGCACCTCCATGACCCTCAGGACACACACATGTCAAAACACATCCATGCAGTGTTTAACTAACATCTCTGAGTCATTAGAAAGAGGCATGTTGCATTGTCTCTTCTGTAACCTAGGTAGCTCATAGATACATTATATTTAAAATTCTCATAATTTCTTTAAAAATGTGTTCAACTAATCACTTAAAGGCTAAAACCCAAGAATGTTCTTTATAAAACTATAATGACACATGTGGAAATGAAGACCTGTATCTGGTCTCAGTTAAACAGCAAGTTAGTGATAAAACCCAAGTGAGATTCAAGGTTCTGAGACTTGACAGAGGGGAAAGGGAATGACAGACCTTAAGAATTCAATGGAACTGAAGAAGACATTCATCTCCAACCTCCTGAGCAAGATAAGTAACTTGCTCAAGGTCATAATTCAATGAAGAGGAGAAATAAGACAAGAACTCAGATCTCGAGGATTCTAGTATTATATATAATCTTTCCATCAAAATATACTCTTTCCTAATGGTAGTTTAATAGAACTTACATCCCACAGGCTAAAAACAGTCATTCTCTATTTCACAACAGGTACATATACTATTTGAAGTAGCTACAGCTCCTGCTTGCCATTACCTAAATAAAGTCAGAATAAGGAAACTGACTGCATTAATTCACTATAAGCAAATGTACAGCTTTCAACATGTGACATAGGTATTTTAAGCAACTGCTGCCATTTATGTTTCAATTTGAGGGATTTAATGAGAAGAAATTATGTGCTACCCCTCAGTTATAGGAACAAGAACATTAAAGGAAATGGGGGACAAGAATATACATATCTTCCTTCCCAAGGTTTCAAACATTTATTAAGAACCTACTATGCATGAGAACTCTGCCTACACTTCAAGTATCCCAAGTTCTTAAACATAAATGGTGCAGTATCAAAAGAATGACCTCAAATCTTCTAATGGTGCCCATGAAATTTAATAATTGGGAGGTTAACATCAAATCTCATTTATCACTTCTTTAAATGAAATAGATCACAATTAATAAAGAATCCTCAAATTAAAGTAACCCAGTAGTCTTAACTAGCAATTAAAATAACTTCTTTCCTATTAAAGGCGAAACCATATGCTGGAGCACATTTTTGTCACATATATGATAAATGAGTAGTTTTTCTCAGTAGGGAATAATGTCAGTTCCTATTGAAAGATCAGTTTTAATATGAAAATCCTGTTCTCTTAATGTCAGGATTCTGATACTGATTACCTGAAGACACCTGAGCTCAAAAACCTTCCCTGTGAGAACAAAAGCACAAAATAGGTGTTCTCGTCATTCCTTCCTAAACCCTCAGAATAGAAAGTGGGGGGATTTAGAGACCAATATTTTCTAGGTTGTGATCAGAACCTAAATGTCAACAAAAGCCTAAATAAACTGAGTTTCACCCTCCTTACTGGTATTTATGAGCACCCCCAACACAATTACAGAAGTGTGTAGGAGATGAGGAACAAGCTGGGAGAAAAATGTGCATGGAAACATCGAATCTAGATTGATGCCCATTTCACTTGGCCAGTGGATCCCTAAGAACATGTTGAAAGGGATACGATGGGCTCTGGAAAATGTCAATCATCTTCTAGGAGGAACTAGAGTGGTGATCCATGAAGCTGGACACAATGCATACATAATGTTAATACAGTAGTAGTCAATACCTTGCAAGCTCAGCTTTTTGGAACACTTCTTCCCAAACACCTGACTTGCCTCCATATCTTTACTTGAATACATGGAAAAGGGAGTATAGGTAGTGAAGGTGGCATATCTGATAAGAAGACAAGAAACAATTACTTATATCAGAAGACAGAAGAAAAGACAGGTAGAAAGAAAGATAGATAAATATATGACAGATATACATATGAATGGTTGGATGGATAGACAAACAGATGGAAAATAGATTTATACTCATATATTTGTATCTACATGACAATGGGTATGGGATGGATCAGTGAGTGATTGGTAGGAAAGAAGAAACAAAGACACATTTCTTAGATACCTACCTGGTTCTGGTCACTGAACTTCAAACTTCCTATGCATCATCATCATCATCTCATGTAATCCATCTATGATGGCACTGCTGTGTTAACTATTTTGCAAAAAAAATAATTACTAAAAATATTTATTAAAAACTGTTTATAGTAAAAAACCTTTTTAACAGAACATTATCAGAGTCAGAGTTACAACCCAGTTCAATGTAGCCACAAAACCCTTGAGTTGTCCATTATCCACACCACTTTTCATTCAAAATCATGCTAAAGTTCAGAAGACACTACATTAGAAAACAGAAGCAATTTGCTCTATACCCTCAAATGTACTCAATCATTAAACATATGCCTTCTACTGAACACTAGGATAAAAAGGCAAAACAGCTTACAAGACTCATTGTAAGACCTTCACATTTGATGGCAAGTAGATGAGAAGCACATTTCTGTCTAATATTGTCTTTTACCACCTCTCTCCTCCACATTCTTTATGTTCTCCACACCCCTACTTCCCAGCCAATTTTTTTACCCCAGCAGTTCTCACCCTTTAAAGTACATGGAAATTGTGTAGGATTTGTTGATAGCTCAGATTCTAGTTCAGAAGATCTAGATTCTGAGATTCAGCAGTTCTAACAAGTTCCCAGCTGATTCTGGTGCTTCTGGTCTGAGGACCACACTTTTTTAGGTAACTAACCTCTGCTTTTTACCCCACTGTCAGAGAAAATCAATATGTTGCACATAAAATATTTAGCAACATCCTCTGGGCCCTAAACATATATACTACACCTGATAATAAGAAATATAATGTAGATGTGGGAGATTTGGGTTAGGTGTGTATTTAAAGGAGGAGGATCTCAAAGTCATAGAATCCTCCCAACTCCACCTCCAAATTACCCAGACACAGTTTTACATCAATAAAATCAGTAACTGTGCAGTAAAGAATAGATGCCATCTTGTTTTGGCTGGGTTGCTCAGTTGGCTGGAGTGTTATTCTGTACATTGAAAGGTTCCTGGTTCAGTCCCTGGTCAGGGCATATACATAGGTTACAAGTTTGATCCCCAGTCAGGGCAAATACAGAAGGCAACGGATTGATGTTCCTCTCTCACATCAGTATTCTCTCTCTCTCTCTCTCTCTCTCTCTCTCTCTCTCTCTCTCTCTCTCTCTCTCCACCCTCCCTTCCTCTCTCTCTAAAATCAATAAGCATATCTTTGGGTGAGGATTAAAAAAATAGATGCCATCTTAATGCTATTTAAATATATATTTACTTCTAATTCATGACCTTTCTCCCATTTAATTTTTTCTGAGAGCTTATTCAGGTCATTTTTTAAATGGGTTTCAAAGTTTCCAGGGCTTTAGCTCAATATAAAAATGTTCACAGCAGATAGAATTTTGCTTCAGCTCAGCACTATTTTCAAGCTGGCACACACAGACATCAGTATGTGGATATTGTAAGATAAACATTCATTTAGTATTATGTGGAAGGTTAATTAATAAATACACAAGCCAGGAAGCCTAATTTAACTCTTAATTCCTTTTTTTTATTTCACAGAGAGGGAAAAATTAATCTAGAAGTATTGATTGGTTGGAAGTTTTAGTCTCGTCTAAACAGCAATGGAGAATGACTATGAACCTGATACTATGCAAACTGTATCATTGCAAAATAAACCCGATCAACAAACTTCATCACAGTGACTGATGCTCAGAAAAGAAACGTTGAAGTATCATGGAGAAGAATGTGTAATTATCTGAAGAAGCAGCTTACTATGCAGAGTGAATAAAAGAGAAAGAATTAGCTAATGTTTTCAGCTCAGACATGGACACAAATGAAAGAAAATACACTCAAAATTTTTTCAAAATTAATGAGCATTAGTATCCTAGCAACCTAGAATTAGTACATTGCATTCTTAACAATGTACAGAATATAAATATATTGTAGCTGCTGTGGTCCCACTACAAAGACTGCATGATGCAAATAACCAATTTACACTCTTGCCATCATTAAAAGGTTACATTCAGAACCCAATGGTCTATATCCATATTTGAACCGTGCTGAATTTTTTTTCTCAAAACAAGAGAAACATACACATTTTTTCACTTTTTGAAGAGTAGCAATTAAGCTGAACAGAGCAATTTCTTACAGATTAGACCTGCATCTTATTTCTGATTCTTTTTTTTTTTCCTTTCTAGCTCATATTTACACAATGGCAATCAAGGTCAAGTTCCAAGCCCTAAGCTGCAGAAAGCTGACATCACCATCATCAATACTATTTACATTTAGTGTCCATGAAAGAAAATGGAAGAAAAAACAGTAACATTTGAGGACCTGCTGAATTAAGAACTTAAATATTATATCTAAAGATTCAAGCCCTGGCTGGCGTAGCTCAGTGGATTGAGCGTGGGCTGGGAACCAAAGTGTCCCAGGTTCAATTCCCAGCCAGGGTACATATCTGGGTTGCAGGCCATAACCCCCAGCAACCGCACATTGATGTTTCTCTCTCTCTCTCTCTATCTCTCTCCCTTCCCTCTCTAAAAATAAATAAATAAAATTTGAAAAAAAATTTAAAAAAAAAAGATTCTGATCAAGGTTCACACATCAACCCTTTGTTTTATTTTTTATTTTTATTGTATTTTTCCATTATCATTTAACTTCCTTATACTCCCTTCCCCCTGCAATCACCACATTGTACATTAACCCTTTGTTTTATTAATCTTATTTTACAAATGAGAAAACTAAAGATTAGGGATGTTGGAAAGACTGGCCAATGTTGCAATAGCTATTATGTGGCAGAACCCCATTTCTGTTGTGTTCTGTACATGCTCTAATGATGATCTTTTTACATCAAGTGTCAGAATGGCTTTCAGATCTTGTTTAAACAAAACAACAGTGTGGGGCTCCATATTCAGAGTTTCTGATTCAGTCAATGTATACATTTCCTATTGCTACTGAAACAAATTACCACAAATTTGGTTACTTTAAAACACAATTCTGTTACCTCACTATTCTGTGAGTCAGAAGTCCAGACATAGCATAGTTCATGTGGGTTCTCTGCTTACAGGTTCACAGGGCTGAAATCAAGGAGCCAACAGCACGGCATTCCTCTCTGGAGCATCCAGAAAGGATCTTCTTTTGAGCTCATACAGGTTGTTGACAAAATTTAGTTCCTTGAAGTCACCACTTCCTTTCTGGCTGTCAGTCATGGGTTGAGCTTTGCTCCTAAAGGCTGCCTAGATTCTTTCTCATGTTCTTCATGTGGCCCCCTCCACCAAGGCCATCCCTTTCATACTTTGAATCTCTCTAACTTTCCATTTTTGTCTATGTCTCTGACTCCAGCCAGAAACAGTTCTCTATTTTTAAGGACTCTATGTGATTAGATTGGGCCCACTGGATTATCCAGAATAATCTTAAAAGTCCATAAACCTTAATTTACATCTGAAAAATTTCATTTATATGCAATATATTCACAGGATCCATGGATTAGAGAGTAGACATGTTGGTTGCAGGACAGCATTCCATTTACCATAGTCAGCCTAGACTCAGGCCCCACAATCTCCATTTCCAACCAGTACTTAGGTGCTGCTGGCCCAGAGGCCATACTTTGAGAAACTCTGCTCTAGATTCTACTCCAAGTGTGTCTCATGGCATTAGCATCACCTAGAAGATTGTTATAAATGCAGAATTTCTGGCCTCATCTCAGACTTTGTAGATAGAAGCTGCAATTTAACAAATCCTCAGGTAATTTGTGTGCACATTAAAGTTTGAGAAGCATTGTTCTAGGGCAGTGAAAAAATGAGGAAAGAAATAGAGTGTTGTTTTACTTATTCTCAAAAGTTTTTGGAAAGATACAGCCCCTCCTTTCTCCACTTATTGCTCTCTTTTTTTCTTGGCAGTAGCGGAGGGAGGTATCTTACCTATAAAGTTATACTTTTTAAAGATTCCTGAACATTCTTCTTGAGTGGTTTTATTTGCTCATCCCTACTCTCAATTTTAATTCAAAACTAGGGAGATGAGGACCCAAGATGACTTTGGAGTAAATGGAAGCTCCATCTACTTGCTCCCAGACCTGGACCCATCTTGCGGCCTAACCAGAGTAATCAACTCAAACATCCAGCAGAGAGTGAGTGAGAGCGTGAGTGAGTGTGTACAGATGAGACAGTGGGGAGAACACCAGAGGGGACAAGAGGCTGCCCGCCTGCAGGGTGCCCAGGAGCAGGTTGCCCAGGCTCTCTAAGCAGAGCAACTGCCAGCACTGTGGCCCAAACCAGAACTTTTTGCTGCACAGTCAGGGTGGCTGTGGATAGGCATAGGAGTCAAGAGCACCAGTGGTAGAGAAAGATGATCTGAGAAGTGCTAACTCCAGAAACAGTGCAGTGGAAGCAGAAACCACCCAGGCTGAAAATCTCTGGAGGGGATGAGGATAGCATTCTGCTCCTGCCTGTGTTATAGTATAACTGCAGCATTATCTTCCCAACACCACCCAGGAAAGATCCAGAAAGTTTATCTAAAACTGTTGGAGACTCTGACAAGTGGTAGACAGCCCTGACCATGAGACTCTGTGATTTTTGGAGACAGGGAGCACATGGAGAACAGGCCCCCCAAGGGCTCAGTGTGTCAACATGGGGGCCACAAAGAAACTCTTTTAAAGGGGAGCTCAGGCAAGACCCAAGACCCGGGGCTCAGCATGCATGTGCATGCAGTCATAGCAGCTCTGTTAACAGAGAACTCAGATGGATACATATAATCACACTGAAGGGACTGTGTATCCCACCCAGCACAGCTAGTGAGCAGAGGGCTGTACAGAGTGGAGAACTCGGGCCTGGTCCTCCTACAAGAGAGCTGAAGTCTGGAAGGCCAGGAGCTGAATGCCTGAGATTTGCTGCAGACCCCCTCACAGGCAGGTGAGCCTAACCCCCACCTGTGGAATTACAGGCTCTGCAGATCAGTGAGGCCAGGCTCAGGAGCATCCTGCTGGGTATATTTCCATAGGAGAAAGAAGAAAAAGCTATGAAAGAACCCTTAACCAGACACTACAAGGTACTTTTCCTTGGGCCCTGATCCACTAAACCCAGCAGAGCAGAGAAAATAGAAACACCCACAATAAGGGGGGGCTGGGGTCCCACACAGCCTCAGCATCTGGACAGAGATGCTCCCTGTACCAAGTAGGAATGAGCTGCCTCGTTTACACAAATTGGCTCCCCACAATAAACGGTCAGCAAATTCACCAAAAACCATACATTATTGAAAACAATCTGTGACAGAAAAAGATGTGTGATGAGAGGACAGGGAAACACTCCTACCATGTTCCCTGAATAGTGCCCCCCGGGAGTTACCCTGGGTTCCCACCCACCTAGTCACAACAGAGGCCCCCTCTGGAATCAGGTGGAGAAGATACTGGCAGTCTTCTTTGGTCATTAAAGGAATCACTACTGGGCCCAGGGCGGATGGAAACATGGCAAGGTAGAACAGTTGGGTTCTGCCAAATCTGAAGGAGACAGCCACAGATTGTGGATCTCTTGCAGCCTTGGGCAGGCTCCCTAGAGCCAGACTGGGACACCATCAGACATCACCATGGACAGATCCAGGAAGAGAAGACAGTGGTAAACAGTGGATTCTACTGAGATGAATTCCACCACAGTGTTCATGATTTGCACTATGTTCTCTTCTGCATAGCTTTTTAACATTCATTTCTTTTACTTCAAGTTAGTGCCTATTAAGTCACTATTTTTTATATTATAGTTTATTTCAGATCTCTTATTTTGCTCCTCCTTTCTCTTACTCTATTTTTCCTTCTTCCCTCCTCTTCTTATTTCTGTTTTAAATTTTATTTTGTCTCTTCCTATGACTTGTTTCTATTCCACCCTCTTAGTATTCTCCTCCCTCCAGACTCTCAAAACCATTTTTCTTGTCATTGGTCATCTCACATTCTTTTACAAGCTCTTAAATACCCTTATTCTCTCTCTACCTTCATCAAACTTTGCATGTTGGTTCTGGATACAGTGGTTGTTGTTGCATTTCCACAATTTTATTTCTAGATCTTCACTATTTTTTTGTATTTTTTAATATATTTTATTGATTATGCTATCACAGTTGTCCCATTTCCCCCATTTATTCTCCTCCACCCTGCACACACACTCCCCACAGACATTCCCCCTTTTTATTTCATGTCCATGGGTCATACATATAAGTTCTTTGGCTTCTACATTTCCTATACCATTCTTAACCTCCCTCTGTCTAGTTTCTATCTATCATTTATACTACTTACAGTCTGTACCTTTTCCCCCTCTCTTCCCCTCCCACTCCCCTGTTGATAACCCTCCATGTGATCTCCATTTCTGTGGTTCTGTTCACTTTCTAGTTGTTTGCTTAGTTTGCTTTTGTTCTTCTGTTAGGTATGGTAGTTAATAACAGTGAGTTTGTTGTTGTTTTATTGTACATATTTTTTATCTTCTTTTTCTTAGATAAATCCCTTTAACATTTCATATAGTAAGGGCTTGGTGATGATGAATTCCTTTAACTTGACGTTATCTGAGAAGCACTTTATCTGACCTTCCATTCTAAATTAAAGCTTTGCTAGATAGAGTAATCTTGGATGTAGGTTCTTGCCTTTCATGACTTCAAATGCTTCTTTCCAGCCCCTTCTTGTCTGTAAGGTCTCTTTTGAGAAATCAGCTGACAGTCTGATGGGAACTCCTTTGTATGTAACTGTCTCCTTTTCTCTTGCTGCTTCTAAGATTCCCTCCTTATTTTTATTATTGGCTAATGTAATTATGATGTGCTTTGGTGTGTTCCTTCATGGGTCTAACTCCTTTGGGACTCTCTGAGCTTCCTGGACTTCCTGGAAGCCTATTTTCTTTGCCAGAATGGGGAAGTTCTCCATTATTTGTTCAAATAAGTTTTCAATTTCTTGCTCTTCCTCTTCTCTTTCTGGTACCCCTATGATTTGGATGTTGGAATGTTTAAAGATGTTCTGGAGGTTCCTAAACCTCTTGTCATTTTTTAGTTCTTGTTTCTTCATTCTCTTCTGGTTGAATGTTTTTTCCTTCTGTCTGGTCCATACTGTTGATTAGAGTCCCAGTTTCTTTCCCATCACTATTGGTTCCCTGTACACTTTCCTCTATTTCGCTTAGCATTGCCTTCATTTTTTCATCTAATTTGCAACAAAATTAAACCAATTCTGTGAGCATCCTGATTACCAGTGTTTTGAACTGTACATCTGATAGGTTGGCTATCTCTCCATCACTTAGTTATATTTTTTCTGGAGCTTTGATCTGTTCTTTCATTTGGGCCATTTCTTTTTTGTCTCCACATGCCTGCTAAGTGTAAGGGGCAGAGCCTTAGGTGTTCACCAGGATGGAGCAACCCACTTCACTGCTTTGTAACACTGTATGTGGGGAAAGGGTCCAAGAGGTAACAATGGCACTTGCTCTGTTCTCTGCCGGATTTCAGTCACTTGCCCTACTACCCACAAGCAAAGTGGGCCCTTCTGGTGCTGATTCCCAGGTAGGTTGCCTTGCGTACATTCCAGGACCTTGTGGGTCTCCCCAGTGAACTCTCCTGTGAGGTTGGGAGTTTCTCCCATTGCCACCTCAATTCCCACAGGTGTTTTCAATCAGTTGTTTGAGGTTTTATTTCCCCATGCTGGGACCCTGGGTTTCGGGGTCTGTCTGACTTCCCAGGTGTTCCTCCTGGTTTATCTGCATGTGAATGTGAGACCACTTGCTCCACCAACCGATGCCTCACCAGGTCTGCCAGCTGCTGCCTTGCCAGCCAGCTGCAGCCTTGCCCAACACATTCCACAATCTGCCTCCTTGCCCACCTCAGTCCTCTAACTACTTCCTTGCCTTGAGTCTTCTCCACCTGGCTGCCCCTCTCCACCCCTCCTACTGGTCTGGATATATGTTTCCTCTTTAACTCCTCAGTTGTCAGACTTCCATACAGTTCAATTTTCTGTCAGTTATGGTTATTTTTTGTTTTTAAATTGTTTTCCTTCTTTGGTTGTATGAGGAGTCACAGTGTATCTATCTATGCCTCTATCTTGGCCAGAAGTCCTATTTTTGTATTTCAAATATCAAATTTTGTGTTCGGTTCAACAGCACATATACTAAAATTAGAACAATACAGAGAAGATTAGCATGGCCCTGGTACAAGGATGGCATGCAAATTCGTGAAGTGTTCCATATTTTTTGACCAGAGGGGAGAGGGGAGAGAATTTCAGGGGGAAAGGGGAAGGGTTTTCAGGAACAAGTATAAAGGACACATGGACAATAATAAGAGGGAGTGAAAACAGGAGGTAGGTGTGGAGGACAGGGGGGTGGGCTGGGATGGGGGTAAAATGCAGAAAACTGTACTTAAACAACAATTAAAATAATTTTTTTTAAATCTCAAATTTTACCATGTCCCTCTCCTACTCTACTTTGCCTTCCTCCTGCCCTTTTTTTTCTCATTTTAAATTTTAATGTTTCATTGTCCTAGCCTGGTTTTCATTCCCCATCTTATATTCCTTCTCCCTCTATCCTCTCAAAATCACTTCTCTTTCCTCTAAACATCTCTTAAGCTTGTCTTTCTTTCTTTTTTCCCTCTCATTCCCATACCACCTATACTAATCTTTGCTCATTTGTTATTGATATTACTGTGGTGGATCTTCACTAATTTCATTCCCTTTTTTTCACAATATTTTCTTTAAATTTTTGTTTAAACCTAATACTACACACTTCCCTTCTCTCACTCCATTCTTCCTTTCTCTTTCCCCTTTTGATGATGTAAATTTTATTTTCCTTCTCTCATTGTCTTATTTATACTCCCTACTCTTATTACTTCTCCTCACTCCACCCTCTCAAAATCATTTTTTTTCAGTTAGTCATCTCATATTCATTTTTCTTTTCTTGTAATAATTCTAATCACTTTACACCTTAATTAACATTGGTTCATTTGCTGTTCATATGTGGTTGTGGATGGGAGTTATTTTGGGGGGTGTGGGTTTCTTTCCTGGGCTGTTTAGTTTTGTTCTGACAGCACCTGTACATGGTGCTGTCAGCATACACAACAAGGTGAGCAGTATGACTCTCAGTCAGCTGGCCAGAGCAAAGTACCTACCAAAGATACAACAACAATCAAAACCCAGTTTACAACCAGATAGCCCACATAAATTGCATAAAGAACATTCCAAGAGCATTAAACTCAGGAGATCAAGGAGACTATACCACTGAGTCCCACAGGTCTTCTATCACAGAAGTTCACACCACAAACACAGAGAGTCAAAGCACATCAATCTAGTATGCAGAAACAAACAAGAGGAGTCACCTAAAATGGAGAGACAAAGAAACAACAGCCAATGTAAAGGAAAGGAGAAATCCCCAGAAAGACTGTTAAATGAAATTGAGGCAAGGAAACTATCAGACCCTGATTTTAAAATAATGCTTTAAGGATCCTCAAGGAGCTCGGGGAGAACTACAAAGAACTCCAGAGAAGTTACAGAGAACTTACTGTGGACTACACCAGCATAGAAAAGAACTGAAAAACTATCACTAAGGTCTAGGTGGAAAAGAATACAATGTTTGAAATGAAGAACACAGAAGAAGGACTTAAAAGCAAGCTAGAGGAAGCAGAAGATGGTATCAGCTAGCTGGAGGACAAGGTAGAAAAAATTCTCACACAGAGCAACAACACAAAAAAATGACTCAAAAAGAATGATCAGAGAATTCCAGCAAGGAAGGAGTTATAGGTAGAAATGCTTCACTTCCTTGCACAACCAAAAGAAGGAAAGTAAAGAATTAAAAAACAATAAACAACCAGAATTGCCAGAATTTCAAACAGCATGTAACTCTGACAACCAAGAAATTACAGAAACATTCATCCAGACTTGTAGGAGGGCAGAGATGGGCAGACAGCTAGGTGGAGAGGACCTGAAGCAAGGCGATGCACAATGTGGGTGAGGCAGGACTGGCTGAAAAGGAAAATAAGCACTCGAAACCTCTCATTGTAAAATACTGTGAGGATTGCAAAAGTGGCAGAAACTCCCAGTCTCTAAGGAGAATTCATTGGAAAGTAGGGCTAGAGCAGAGAGAATGAGAGGCATTATTCCCTCTCTGACACATCCCTGACAGACAATGCCACAAAACAGTGACTTGGGTTGTCCAGCTCTGGTGAATACCTAAGGATCCACCCCCTTACAACATAACAGGTGCTCCAAAACAAAGAAATATGGCCCAAATGAAAGAAAAGATCAAAACTCCAGAAAAAGAGCTAAGCGACAAGGAGGTAGACTATCTGATACAGAATTCAAACCACTGGTAATCAGGATGCTCACAGAATTAATTGAGCTCAGTATCAAAATGAAGAAATGAAGGCTACCCAAAGTGAAATAAAGCAAAATATGCAGGGAATCAACAATGAAGGGAAGGAAACTAGGACTCAAATCAGCAACTTCAAGCAGAAGGAAGAAATAAATATTCAACTGCAACAGAATGAAGAAACAAGAATTCAGAAAAAATGAGGAGAGGCTTAGGAACCTCCGGGACAACTTTAAATGTTCCAACCTCCAAATGATAGGAGTGCCAGAAGGAGAAGAAGAGAAACAAATTGAAAACTTATTTGAACAAATAATGAAGGAGAACTTCCCCAATCTGGCAAAGGAAATAGACTGCCAGGAAGTCCAGGAAGCTCAGAGAGTCCAAAAAAATTGTACCCAAGGAGGGACACACCAAGGCACATCATCAAGTTACTGAAGATAAAGATAAGGAGAGAATATTAAAAGCAGCAAGAGAAAATGAGACAGTTATTAACAAAGGAGTTCTCATAAGGCTATCAGCTGATTTCTCAAAAAGAAACTTACAGACAAGAAAAGGCTGGAAAGAAGTATTTGAAGTCGTGAAAGGCAAGGATCTACATGGATCCTTGAAGGATAGATAAAGTGCCTCCCAGATAAGGTAAAGTTAAAGGAGTTCATCATTACCAACCCCTTATTATATGAAATATTAAAGGTACTTATCTAAGAAATAGGAAAATATCAACAACTATGAACAATAAAATGACAACAAACTCATAACTATCAATAACTGAAACTAAAAAAAACAAAAACTAAGCAAACAACTAGAATAGGAACAGAATCACAGAAATGGAGGTCACATGGAGGGTTATCAGTAGGAAGTGAGAGGGGGGGAAGGGGGAAAATGGGAGGGAAAGGTACAAGGAATAAGAAGCATAATTGGTAGGCATAAAATAGAGAGGGGGAAATTAAGAATAGTATAGGAAATAGAGATGCCAAAGAACTTATATGTATAACCCATGGACATTAACTAAGGGGGAAAAATGCTGGAGTGTGAGGGAGTGCAGGATGGTTGGGGTATAAAGGGGAGAAAAAAATGGTATAACTGTAATAGCATAATCAATAAAATATACTTTAAAAATTACCTAAAAAGAATGAAGAGGGTTTAAGGAAGCTGCAGGACATCATGAAATGCCAACAATATCCATATCATAGGGATACCAGAAGGAGAAGAGAAGCAAGGGACAAAAAAACAGCTTGAAAAAGTTATGACAGAAAACTTCCCAAACCTGATGAGAGAAAACATCACACAAGTCCAGGAAAAATGGAGGGTCCCATCAAGATGAACCCAAAGAAGCTCACTCCAAGACACATCATAATGAAAGTGAAAAAAATCTAAAGAAGAAGAGAGAGCCTTAAAAGCAGCAAGGGAGAAACAGCTAGCAACATACAAGAGAGTTCTGATAAAGCTATCAGCTAATTTCTCAACAGAAGCACTACAGCCAGAGGGAATGGCACTTAATATTCTAAGTAATGAAAATCAAGGGCGCTCAACCAAGACAACACAGCAAGTCTCTCATTTAAACTGGAATGTGAACTAAGGAGTTTTCCAGTCCCAAACAGGCCTAAAGAATACAACTCCACTAAACCAGCATTGCAAGAGATGCAAAAGGGACTGCTTTAAGAAGATGAAGAAAGAGAGAGAGACAGAGAGTAGAGAACACAGGTACAAAGGGGTAAAATGGCAATAAGTACCTATCAATAATAACCATAAATGTAAATGGATTAAATGCCCCAAACAAAAGATATAGAGTAGCTGAATGGATACAAAAATATTAACTGTATACACGCTGCCTCAAAGAGACCCACCTCAGAACAAAACACCTATACAAACTGAAAGTGAAAGAATGGAAAAAGTATTCCCAGACATGAAAAAAAGCTGAGGCATGCATACTTATATCAGACAAAACAGATTTCAAAACAAACGGCATAAAAGAGACAAAGAAGGACACTTCATAATACTAAAGGGAACAACTCATCAAGCATAAACAATATAAACACATATGCGCTCAACATAGGAGCACCCAAATATATAAGGAAAATCTTGGATGACTTCAAGAAAGATATAGACAGCAACACACTTCTACTGAGTGATTTTAACACCCTACTGTCAAAAATGGATAAATCTTCCAAACAAAATATCAACAAGGATATTGTGGCATTGAACAATGCCCTAGATCAAATGGACATAACATATATATATAGAACCTTTCATCCCAAAGAAGCAAAATACACATTCTTTTGAAATGCAAATGGAACATTTTCAAAGATAGATCACATGATAGGACACAAAGCAAGCCTTAACATATTCAAGAAAACTGAAATCATATCAAGCATCTTCTTGGATCACAATGGCTTGAAACTAGAAACCAACCTCTAGGAAAAAAACTTCAAAACATTCAGATACATGGAGACTGAAATTAAATAATGAATGGGGTACCAATCAGATCAAGGAAGAAATAAAAAAGTTTCTGGAAACAAATGAAAATGAACACATAAAAGCCTAAATCCTATGGGTCATGGCAAAGGCAGTCCTAAGAAGGAATTTCATAGTAATATAGGTGTACTTAAAAAGGAGAAAAATCTCAAATAAACAACCTAATCCTACATTCACAAGAACTGGAGGAAGAACAACACCACACAAAGCATAGAGCAAGTGGAAAGAAGGAAATAAACATTTTCAGAGCAGAATTAAATGACATAGAGATAAAAAGGACAATTCAGAGGATCAATAAATCTGGGGCTGGTTCTTTGAAAAGATATGCAAAATTGACAAACCTTTAACTACTCTCATCAACAAAAAAAAGAGAGAGGACCCAAATAAATAAAATCAGAAATGAAAGAGGAGAAATTGCAACTAATACCACAGAAATACAAAGGGCTATGAGAAATTACTACAAACAATTATATGCCAAGAAGAATGGACAAACTTCTAGAAACATATAATCTTCCAAAACTAAATCAAGAAGCAGAAAGCCTGAATAGACTGATAATAACTACTGGAATTGATGCAGTAATAAAAGAAATTTAGAAAAAAACTGGCACATGAAGGCCCTGGACCAAATGCCTTCACAGGTGAGTTTTACCAACATTTTAGAGAACAGCTAACACCTATCCTCCTCAAACTATTCCCAAAAATTCAAGAAAAGGGAAAATGCCCAAACTCTTTTTATGAGTCCAGTATTATCTTAATTTCAAAACCAGGTATAGACACAAATAAAAAAAAAAAACTGCAGGCCAATATCACTGATGAACATATAGGCTAAAATCTTCAACAAAATAGTGGCAATCCAGATTCAGCAATACATTAAAAAGATCATACACCATTATCAAGTGCAATTCATCCCAGGGATACAAGGATAGTATAATATTCACAAATCAATAAACATAATACACCACATAAACAAAAAGAAAGACAAAAATCACATGATCATATCAATAGATGCTGAAAAAACATTGGATGAAGTGCAGTACCCATTTATGATAAAAACACTCAGCCAAGTGGGAGTAGAGGGAGCATACCTCAACATAATAAAGGCCATACACAGAGAACCTACAGCCAACATCATACTCAATGGGCAAAAACTAAAAGCTTTATCCCTAAGATCAGCAACAAGACAATGGTGTCTCCTTTCACCACTTTTATTCAACATAGTATTGGAAGATCTAGCCACAGCAATGAGACAAGAAAAAAAAAAATCAATACTGGAAAGGAGGAAGAAAAACTGTCAATATTTGCAGACCACATGATTGTGTACATAGAAAACCCTATAGGCTCCACAAAGAAAATACTCAATCTAATAAGTGAATTTGGAAAAACTCATTTATTGGCAGGATACAAAGTCATATTTAGAAACTGAAGGCATTTTTGTATACCAACAATGAAATATCAGACACAGAAACTAGAAAAAAAATCTCAATTACTATAGCAACAAGAACAATAAAGTACCTAAGAATAACCTTAACCAAGGAGGTAAAAGACCTGTTCTCAGAAAGCTACAGAACATTGAAGACAGAAATTAAGGTATATACTAATAAATTAAAACATATATTACTTTCATGGATGGGAAGAATTAACATCATGAAAATGTCTATACTACCCCAAGCAATCTATAGATGTAATGCAATTCCTATTAAAGTACCAATGACATATTTCACAGATTTAGAACAAGTATTTCAAAAATTTATATAAAATCAAAAACATTCCCAAGTAGCCTCGGCAATCTTGAGAAAGAAGAACAAAGTAGGAGGAATCACAATACCTGATATCAAACTATATCACAAGGCCACTATAATCAAAATAGTCTGGTACTGACATAAGAACAGACACACAGATCAATGGAACAAAATAGAGATCCCAGAAAAAGCCCATGCTTCTATGGGCAATTAATATATGACAAAGGGGGCAGAATCACAAAATGGAATAAAAATAGCCTCTTCAACAAATGGTGGTGGGAAATCTCCACAAGTACTTGCAAAAAAATGTAACTTGACCACCAACTTACACCATACACCAGAATAAACTCAAGATGGATAAAGACTTTATTATAATTCATGACACCATAAAAGTCCTAGAGAAAAACATAGCCAGTAAAATATCAGATTTCCGACAGAGCAATATTTTTGCCAATATATCCCCTGGGGCAGGGGTGTCAATAATGTTTTATCCATCTAGGGATGTGGCCCCCGTGAAAATGAGTTTGACACCCCTGTCCTAGGGTAAGGGAAATCAAGAAAAGAATAAACAAATGTGACTACATCAATTAAAAAGTTTCTGCATGCCTAAAGAAAACATCATCAAAATTAAAGGGGAACCAAATGTAGGGAAAACATGTTTGCCAATGATACCTCAGACAAAGGTTTGATCTCCAAAATATATAAAGAACTCCCACAACTCCACACCAGGAACACAAACAATCCATCTGAAAAATGGGCAAAAAAGCTGAACAGACACTTCTTAAGGAGGACAGATAGAAGGCCCATAGACATATGAAAGTATGCTCAACATACTAGCCATCCAAGAAATGCAAATTAAACCACAATGAGATACCACCTTGCACCTGTCAGAATGGCCATCATTAACAAATCAGCAAACATCAGGATCCTGCAAGGATATGGAGAATATGGAACCCTAGTGCACTGTTGGTGGGAAAGCAGACTTGTGGGACCACTGTGGGAAACCATATGGACTTTCCTCAACAAACTAAATATGCAACTGCCTTTTGCCCAGCGATTTCTGGTGGCATACCCTAAGAATCCTGAAATGCCAATCAAAAGAATTTATGCACCCCTATGTTCATAGCAGCATTATTTATAATAGCCATGTGCTGGAAACAACCTAAGTGCCCAAGAGTAAATAAATGGATCAAAAAACTGTGGTACATTCACACAATGGAACACTATGCAGCAGAAAGAACTCCTGCCTTTCCTGACAACATGGATGGAATTGGAGAGTATTATGCTAAGTAAAATAAGCCAGGTGGTGAAAGACAAATGCCACATGATCTCTCCTGTAAGAGGAACCTAACAATAAAACAAACAATAAATATAGAACCAGAGGCATGGAAACAAGGAATAGAATGACATTGACCAGAGTGGAGGGGAGTAGGGCAGGGGAGAAAGAAGGGGAAGTGTCTAGTCAAGCAACATGTATGGACATGGACGACAAGATGGGGATTGACTGCGGGAGTGGGGATGGGCAGAGCCATGAAAAGCAATGGGGGTGGGGGGGGATTTGGACAACTGTAATAGAACAACAATGAAAAATATAAATAAATAAATAAACAAACAAACAAACAAACAAACTAGGGAGATATCTCTGTGATCTCAGTCCTGAACATATTTGGTAGCCTGAAATAATGCAGTTTGGACTTGATTCATCAGTCAAGTTTGACATAAACATCTGTTCTTTGGTAAAACCCAGGTTTAATGGGAATAGATTTCAAATGATGCTCAGGTGAATACAGTACTGGCCATCACTCCTGACCAAAGTCAGGGTGAGCACTGACTGGTGCAGCATACTCTACTTTTATTTTGCCATTAATAGGATTGCTTCAGTCCTAGAAAGAGATTCAGCAAAATCTAAGGTTCCCCAAGGAGAAGGAAGTATCATTAACCCTTTTATTGAGGATGTTATTGGTTTTCTGTGAGTTACCATTAGAGGAAAGTGACTGCAGTTAGAACATTGAAGGAGACTACAGAATAATGCAGATAGCCTGTGACCAAACACACAGCTAACTTCCATCTTCAACTTAAAAACACCTAGATATAATTTCTTATAATTAAATAATAATTATAATTTAATTATAATTATTAATTAATAAATATAATTTCTTGATTATTAAATATTCAAAGGAAAGCAGACGATGTCTCAAGTTGTAGACATTTACTGAAAATTAATTATCTCAAACTCTCTCACTTTTTCTTAATTTAAGTTGAGATAAAGAGAACAAAATAAAAATAGAAGGATGTTTGGGAGTAAAAATTAGAACATGTGAGTACAATAAAGTGCTATTAAGTAAACTCTATTGGTAAAAGAAACCAAATCTCTTTCTCTTTCTCGCTCTCTCCACCCCCCTCTCTCTCACACACACACAATGCTATTTCTTTTTTACTGCACCAAACTCTAGGTTATAGACCCATACTATCTGCTTAAATTAGCTGATTATTCTAAAATCAGCATGAAGTATCATATAAATCATCTCTTATTCCCAGCATATTCTCTGCATCCTTGCAATCATTCCCTTTTGATTACATAAGGAGGCTGTGTGAGTTCCACTACTAACAATCCTCTAAAACATTACCAAATTACCTGTGAGTACTCAATAATAAAAAAGTTTTCTGTATTGACAAAGGATATCAGCAACCCAGAAACGTTTAATGAGGCACCTGGAAACATAGGCCAATTATACCTGCAAAAAAGCAATAAGACAATGGCCTTTCAGGCATGATAGGGGACAAAAGCCAAAAAGACGATAAGCACCCCAGCAACTCTTGAAGAGAAAAACAATTCCCACCTCCCTAATCAATGCTATCCATCCCTGCCACCTCCATTTCTGAAAACTATTTACCTCAAGAAGCACTTCAGGTAAAATAAATAAACAAACAAACAAGCAAGCAAACCAGTTTCTTGAAATCTGAAGAGTGTTTACTTCTAAAAAATTACCTCACAAAATAGCTTATGTGCCATTGTTCTTTTGGATCTGTGTTTATTGGTGGAATGGGGAGAAATGGGAGAGAGCTCAAGTCAAAGATTGGATCTCTCTTGGTCACCTGGGTAGAGGGGAATGTAACACAAGAAGACCCTTCACTGGATCCTTGGCCAAATGAGCAGTAGTCAGGGGTTTCCATGCAGCCAATAAACTTAGAAAAATTTTTTTCCCTGAGCATTTTTCTAATTCTTTTTGAAAGGTCAGTCTATGGTATATCTCTTTTCATGAACCTAAAATATAATATTTGCATTTGTTTCATATATTGCTACTGAAAATGCTCATACAGAGTAGTATGGGCTCTTCTGTATCTTTGGTGTGGGCTTCACTGCAGTGGAGGTCAGCACTGCCCTCTTACCATCCAAGCACCATCATGAAAAGGATTTTCTATTCTTATCACCACCATTCTTCCACTCCTTTCAGCTTCTCATCAGTATAATTGCTCTTCCTCTTCCCTTTTCCTTCCCAATCAAGCAGTTCTAAAGTCATTAGCAGGGGCAGAGCATAGTAAGAACCTGCAAAAATCAGGAATAACAGGGGACCTCAATGACCTAAAATGGGCTATCAGAGCCCTTCCCTAAGCAAAACCTACTCTCATTTTAGAATTTCTTTCTTGACATAATCCCACTTATCCAGATTTGTGGGAACATTGTGGTCATTTTCAAGTTTTCCTTTTGCCAATTTATATTCAACCTGTTAACTTAATGGTTGTGGTAAAGAATTAAGTTGAAGCACTTAGCAAAGTACTTATATCATAGTCTTCTATAATGTTTTTTAATTTCTAAAAGATTCTTCCTCCACCCTCTGCATTGGGTCAGTCAGTACTAACAAACAACCAGCATGAGTCAGATTGCAAACTTGAGCTCTCCTCATCTCTACCACTTACTAGCTGTGTGACCCTAGACACGTTCCTTAACCTGTCTGTCTCAGTGTCCTCACCTGTGAAACAGAAGTGATGATATAACAGTGCAGCCTAATCAACTGTTGAAGGTTGAAATGCATTTCAGTCCTAAACCTACAAAAGCTCTTAGTCGGTGCCTAGTACCTAAAGAGGGCTTTCATAAGGGTTAGCTGTTACTATTACCCTCTTCAATCGTTCCTTTTCTTACTGCTCTGCTTGCTACTTTCTCATTTTGGGCTTTCACCATCCATCCAAGGTACAAGTGCCACCACCAGTTAATTTAAATTCAACCTCTAGCATCACCTCCTAGAAGAAGCCATCCTTCCCCCGCCATCAGAGAAAGTGTAAATGCAAACGCCCCTATACCATTTCCCACTAAAAGCCTTACCTATAGTCAACTTTCCAAACTATTTAGGCTTAGCAACCAATGTAGGCCTCTTTCCTTCTGTCTCCGGCTGCCACAGCGTGGCCGCATGTCTGCCTACCTGCAATGAGAGGTGGTACAGAACTGCTCCAGCTTCTTGATGAAGAGGGACATGCAGGCATACAACACCAAACCCAGCCTTAGGAAGACCCACAACTTCTTCCACTAGAATGGACTGATTCACTTCAAGACAGTGGGTGTGGAGGTCATCACGAAGTACAGACCCAGCCTGGGAAAGCCAGCCACCTCCAATGCTCAGGCCAACATCAACAAACAGCCTCTGGGCCACCTGGCAGCCTCCGGCACAGGAGCCACAAGAGTAAGTACCACCTGGATCTGCACATGGCTGCTACCCACTGAGGCAAAACCAATCACCGCAGCCAGAAGTCGGTCCCACTATGTGCCCCTGAGCACCCCCCACCAGAGCAATGAAGGTGTCAGAAGACTTTCAACACACACATACTTTTATAACACATAAAGGTTAATTATTGGAAAATTTAATGTAAAAAAAAACTCAAAAAACAAGCCTGAAATTTCTATTAGATTTAGCAAGCATAAATACTCCTTCAAACTGCTTTGAAAGTTTCTAAACACTCCCAATTGCTCTCACCTCTTAATGGACCCATGGCAAACAGTTGCTGAGCAGAGAACTCTCCTTTGAGAAGTCAGAGAAACACTATTAGGTAGGTACCCTTCATTACCTAGGCTCTGGCTAGTTTCCTGTTGAATCTCCGCCAACCCAATTCTTTGTGTGTGAGCGGGCATGCGTGCACACACATTGTTGGGGGTTCCCCCAACATACAACCTTTGTAATTATTTCCCACATGTTATTCTATTTTCCCTTACCATTTTTGTGACCAGAAAACTCCTAAACATTTTTTTAAAATTTTATTCAGGTATTACATGGCCTAAAGTCTTACATATCTGCTGTTTGATATTGGATGTGGCTCTATCTCTGACACTGTGGTTGATTATCATCAGTGTCCCAACACTCTTGTTTGGCTGCCAGCACTACAGTTGCCATGGTCTCTCTCTGTCTTAATAATTATTGACTGCTAAGTCTTGCTACCTCCACCAAAGCTGTTGTAGGTCTAGTGCTTCTATATTAAAGGAAAACTTCCCCACTGAGAGACTAAAACTTCCCCACTTGAGACTTTTAGTGAAATCTTGCTTATTCCATTTTTCTATCTCTTCTCTTAGGGTAGCTAAGACAATAAACATGAACACTGATCCAGAACATATTTTAAAGGACATGAGCATGTATCTTAAAAACTTTGCTAAAATCCTATCCTGTAACTACTACCCAACTGGATGTGGTAAATATAGAAGGAAAGACACAACTGCTACAGAAAAGGCAACACTTAAAGCAGTTCAAGAAAGGCTGGGTGGGCAGGTGGGCTAGGGAAGGAGTAAAAGGCCGAAAACTGTACTTGAACAACAATTAAAATAAAAATTAAAATAAAATAAAACAAAATAAAATAAAATGCTATAATCAGCCCTGTCCAGATAGCTCAGTTTGTTAGAGCATTGTCCCCATACACCAAGGTTGCAGGTTTGATCTCCAGTCAAGGCACATACAAGAAGCAACCAATGAATGCATTAAAAAAAGTGGAACAAGCCCTGGCTGGCATAGCTCAGTGGATGGAGTCAGGCTGCCAACCAGTGTCGCAGGTTCAATTCCCAGTCAGGATACATGTCTGGGTTGCTGGCCATGACCCCTATCAACTGCACATTGATGTTTCTCTCTCTCTCTCTCCCTCCCTTCCCTCTCTAAAAATAAATAAATAAAATCTTGAGGGAAAAAAAGTGGAACAACAAATCAATGTTTCTCTCTCCCTTCCTCTCTGTCTCTAAAAAGCAATAAAGTAAAAAAAAATAAATGCTATAATCATGTATACAAGTGGTTATAGTAATTCCAGGAACAGCACACAGCTGGTGACACAAGTTTTACTACTGGTAGAAAGTTCTGTATTGGTCTTTCTTTTTTTTAAGCATATTTTATTGATTATGCTATTGCAATTGTCCTATTTTTCTCTCCCCTTTAATCTCCTCCTCCCTGTACCTCCATTCTCTCCAGCATTCTCCCTCTTAGTTCATTTCAATGGGTTATACATATAAGTCATTTGGCTTCTTCATTTCCTATACTATTCTCAATCTCCCTTTGTCTATTTTGTACCTGCAAATTATGTTTCTTATTCCCTGTACCTTTTCCCGAATCCTCTCCTCTCCCCCTCTCCACCAATATCCCTCCACGTGATCTCCATTTCTGTGATTCTGTTCCATACTAGTTGTTTGCTTTTGTTTTTTAGTTTTTTAGATTCAGTTGTTGATAGTTGTGAGTTTGCTGTAATTTTAGTGTTCATAGTTTTGATCTTTTTTTCCCAGATAAGTCACTTTAACATTTCATATAATGAGGACTTGGTGAGATGAACTCCTTTAACTTGACCTTATCTGGGAAGCACTTTATCTGCCCTTCCATTTTAAGCATGGATCTTTCTTATTTCTGCACATCTTCTGCACAGAGGCACTGACAACCTTTTCTCTCTTTTCAAGGATGTTTGTAAAGTTAACAGCCTTGAAAGACAGAAATATCTCCCCTTTAAGAGTAGAGGGAAGAAATGTTTGTTGTGCAGTATGACAAAAATATCATCTTCACACTGGCAAAAATTGTTCAGTTTTTCTTTCAGCCCATTTATTACAAACGTTTGAGTTTTCCTAAGATCAGTGTTTCTCAGCTATGAGGCAAACTCAGTACATGTACAGCATCCAAGACCTTCTGTGTTGCTCCCATGGTATTTGGCTGTGGCAGTTAGGGGCAAAAGGAACTGGCATGAGCTTGAAGCACATGTTGCTTACTCTTCCAGGAGTAATCAAGTCCTTTGTCTGTTACCCTGGAGTGTCATGAAATTGTGGTGGGCTGAAGGAGTGGCTTGCAATTAGGGTAAAATCTAAGAATCTTCAGTTATTTACATTTAGATGGGACCAAGGAACTATTTCATGGGTCCTGACACCCACTTGAGCTGAGACATGCTGACTTTTTGTAAGTTAGTCACATGAACACTCTACAAGATGAAGTGAAGAGCACATGAAAGGGCAAGAAGGCTTGATCACACAATGCATTTAGGCAAGTCCAGTTAGAACAGATTGACCAGATAATCATCAAGGGTTTTGCACAGTCATGAAACTAAATCAACGTACAGTAATTCTTCATTAAAATTGTCAAAATGTTGTTGGAAACTGTGACTTTAAGCAAAACAATGTATAATGAAACCATTTACCATAGGCTAGCTGATATAAACAAGAGTTAAAAAGATAAGTTCCAACATTTCTGGTCACAGAAACATTACACAACTTCTAAATAAAGACCCAAAATATTCTAATATCAAACACTGAAATAAATGTGAGCTATATAAACATTTTAAAAAGATTAGTACAGACAAGTAAAATAATTCTTTTACAACCCACTTTTTCCACTTCAGAATCACAGGTAATGGGCTTATCCTGGCATCTCAGGCCACAGGCCAGGCACCCACCCTGGACAGGACACCCTTCTGTCTCAGGGCATACTTACAGACACCCATGCTCACTCAGACTGGGACAATTATTTATTTACTTACTTACTTACTTACTTATCAAACTATAAGCAGAAGTTTAATGAGAAAGTCACAGAAGTAGAAGAAGTAAGCCATAGAAGAATTGGATTTAGGAAACAAGTTACAGAAGCTAAAAAAGAGCCCTTGAAGCTTAAGAGAATGAAAAGTAAAGGTAATGCAACTGAGGGGAAGAAGAGGGTTTAGGAAAGGCACAGGCATGCACCTAAGGGGGAGAACACCCACACTGGAATAAGTCAGACACAATTCACCTCACGTACACATCTTTGGGATGCAAGAGGGCACCAGAGTCCCTGGAGAAAACTAATTTAGACATAGGGAACAGTGCAAACTGCACACAGACAGTGGCCTCACCCAGGAATGATTTTTTTCTCACCAACATTATAACAAAATGACGTTTAATAAAATGACATTGTTTGAGGACCTGCTGTATTTGGTTTGACTTTAGGGCCTGTTTTGAGTTACAATTTTTTAATAGTGTAAACTATAGTCTTTGAATTAACTAATGCAGTGCTTCTTAAACTGATATTATAGAGAAACTGTGCTGTGTAGTGTTAACTGGTATGCAAAGAACAATAGCCTTTCCTAGCACAATAAAATTTGTTTGTTAACTGAAAACAAAGTTCAATAAGGTTTTTTACCCCTGAAGCCCTTCCCAATACTTTAAGAATGACTTCAGCAATAAATTTTTGAATCACCAAAGAGGACTTAACACAGAGCGTAGCTCAAGCTAATCTGATATCCTTTGTTTGGAGATCCATGATCAGTGTTTCCCAGAATCATTGTTCTGCTCCTGCTACCATGAGTAATCTTTGTCTAATATGTTTAAAAATTACTACAGCTCTATAAGCAAAAAAATTATAATAGAATAAAAGTCTTTGGCTAGACATACTTTTAAAACATGTCTATAAGGTTAGGATTCAATGGTCATAAGCCTACATGAGCTATAAAACATGAAATTCCATAAAACTTTATGTGCATCTATTCTCTGCTCTAATTAATAAGTCATTCTATTAATTGCAGAGGAACTTTTAAGCATTTAAGTCATACATCCCCATTTCTAGTTGGAATGGGATGGTTGATTAAACTATTCCAATATCAATTTATACAATATCACACATGCGCGCATACACGTGCGCGTGCGCACACACACACACACACACACACACACACACATAGCACAGCAGGTTTGAGATTTACCACTATAATTCAGACATTATCTACTGTGCCAAAGAATGCACTTAGAGTTTTTCTACGTTCTAGGTCAGAGGTGTCAAACTCATTTTCAATAGGGACATCAATCTTGAGGTTGTCTTCAAATGGCCAAATGTAATTTTAGGACTGTATAAATGTAACTACTCCTTAACTGGGGGTAAGGAGCTCAGTGCTGCCACTGGATAGAAACAAGGTTCAAGGCTGAATAAAACAAGGTGGAGGGCCGGATTTGGCCTGGAATCCTCATGTTTGCCACCTGTGCTCCAGGTTATTGAAAATGGAGCATGGTAAACTCATTTCAATATGGATAGATATGTAATACATATAATTGTATGTGTATTATGTATGTGTGCATATATACCATACATTTTGGAAATATCCACGAAAGTTCTTTCAACTCTAAAACTAAAATGATTAGGAAACAAAGGAAGACAAAGTTGATACCCTTTGATTCTTAGACACTTTATATCTGAAACAATGGTTTAATCAATATTACAAGCACATACTACAATATAAATGTAAGCATTATTTCCTTAAAATTATAGAGAAAATCAATATTTCCCATGAAAAAATCTAAACAAAAGCTCTCTTGACCAAAAAATATTTGGAAATTTTTTATCACCTATTTCAATCTAATGAAGAGCAAACATTCAGTATGCTGTCTGTCTGCTGTCACAAATTCACCACTGAATTTCTTACCCTTACCAGAGTGTCATCATATAGAAAATAGTTGATCACTATTTACTGAATCAATAGATGAATATTTCACCTTGTAATTGATATAACTATATCATACAATTTTAAGTGCATTTGCTGACTTCTATGAAATTCTCTACCACTAATACATTTCACTTAAATGATTTTAAAAAGTCCATTAGAAAAACACAGAAATGAAAAACAAATGTTTAAATGGTGTATCAGAAGTAATTACTAAATTATGGAAATCCTGAGAATTACATTAAAAATTATAGTTAAAATATAGTAAACATAGTGTTCCCTTTATATAGATTTTCCATTAAAATTGAAAAACAAACACACTATAATTATAGTTTTTATTTAGTAAAATCATTGATACTTTAACAATATTTATTTGTTTCAATTCTCTGAGCTTTTTCTAGGAAGTTCTATTCATTGCATCTAATCCTCTAAATTTTAACAAAGTAATATTTTGGTATTTTTAATTACTTTATTGCTGTTCAATTACAGTTGTCTGCATTTCCCCCCCACCACACCCCCACACCCCAGCCAAACCCACCTCCCCCCCTTGCTTCCAGCCTCCCCCTTGGTTTTGCCCATGTGTCCTTCATAGTAGTTCTTGAAAACCCTTCTCCCAACTGTCCTCTCCCCACTCCCCTGTGGCTGCTGTTAGATTGTTCTTAATTTCAATGACTCTTGTTATATTGTGTTTGCTTTTTTCTTTTGTTGATTATGTTCCAGTTAAAGGTGAGATCATATGGTATTTGTCCCGCACCACTTGGCTTATTTCACTTAGCACAATGCTCTCCAGCTCCATTCGTGCTGTTGCAAAGGGTAGGAGCTCCTTCTTTCTCTCTGCATTGTGTAAATGTAGCATAGATTTTTGATCCACCCATTTACTGATGGCCACTTGGGTTGCTTCCAGCACTTGCCTATTGTAAATTGTCCTGCTATGAACATTGGGGTGCATAGGTTCTTTTGGACTGGTGTTTCAGGGCTCTTAGTGTATAATCCCAGCAGTGGGATTGCCGGATCAAAAGGCAGTTCCATTTTTAGTTTTCTGAGGAAATTCCACACTGTTTTCCACAGTGGCTGCACCAATCTGCATTCCCACTAACAGTGCACTAGGGTTCCCTTTTCTCCACAACCTCTCCAACCCTTGTTGTTCGTTGACTTCTTTATGATGGCCATTCTCACAGGTGTGAAGTGGTTTCTCATTGTGGTTTTAATTTGCATCTCTCTGATGGCTAGTGATGCTGAGCATCCTTTCATATGTCTCTGGACCCTCTGTATGTCCTCCTTGGAAAAGTGTCTGTTCAAGTCTTTTGCCCATTTTTAATTAGGTTTTCTGTCTTCCTGGAGTGGAGTTGTGTGAGTTCTTTATATACTTTGGAGATCAAACCTTTGTCCGAGGTATCATTGGCAAATATGTTTTCCCACACAGTTGGTTCTCTTTTCGTTTTAATGCTGTTTTCTTTAGCTGTGCAGAAGCTTTTTGATTTGATGAGGTCCCATTTGTTTATTCTTTCCTTTATGTCCCTTGCTTTAGGTGACGTATCAGTGAAGGCACTGCTGCGTGGAATGTCTGAGATTTCCCTGCTGATGTTTTCCTCTAGGACTTTTATGGTTTCACAATTTATATTTAAGTCTTTTATCCACCTCAAATTTACTTTTGTGTATGATGTAAGTTGGTGATGGAGTTTCATTTTGTTACATGTAGCTGTCCAGATCTCCCAACACCATTTGTTGAAGAGGCTGTTTCTACTCCATTTTATGCTTCTTCCCCCTCTGTGAAATATTAGTTGACCATAGAGACTTGGGTTTATTTCTGGGCTCTCTGTTCTGTTCCATTGGTCCATTCTCTGTTCTTATACCAGTACGAGGCTGTTTTGATTACAGTGGCCTTGTAATACAGTTTGATATCAGGTATTGTGATCCCTCCTGCTTTGTTCTTCTTTCTCAAAATTGCTGCAGCTATTTGAGGTCATTTATGGTTCCATATAAATTTCTGAAATGCTTGTTCTATATCTGTGAAATATGTCATGGGTGCTTTAATAGGTATTGCATTGAATCTATAAATCGCTTTGGGTAGTATGGCCATTTTGATGATGTTAATTCTTCTAATCCATGAGCATGGCACATGCTTCCATTTGTTTGTGTCTTCCTTAATTTCTTTCTTCAGTGTTGTATGGATTTCTGAGTACAGGTCTTTTACCTCCTTGGTTAGGTTTACTCCTAGGTAGTTTATTTTTGTTGTTGTTGCTATATCAAATGGGATTTTTTTTCCTGATTCCCATTTCTGATATTTCATTGTTGGTGCACAAAAATGCCTTTGATTTCTGAGTATTGACTTTGTGTCCTGCTATTTTGCCAAATTCATTTATTAGGTCGAGTAGTTTCTTGGTGGAGTCTATAGGATTTTCTATGTACACTATCATGTCATCTTCAAACAATGGCAGTTTTGTTTCCTCCTTTCCAATGTGGGTGCCTTTTATTTCTTTTTCTGGTGTGGTTGTGGTGGCTAGGACTTCCAGTACTATGTCGAATAAGAGTGGTGAAATCGGGCATCCTTGTCTTGTTTCTGATCTTAGTGGGAAAGCTCTAAGTTTTTGTCTTTTGAGTATGATGTTGGTGGTAGGTCTCTCATATATGGGCTTTATTATGTTAAGGGATGGTCCTGCTACTCTCATTTTGCTAAGAGTTTTTATCATAAATGGGTGCCATACCTTATCAAATGCTTTTTCCGCATCTCTCAATATGATCATGTGATTTTTGTCTTTCCTTTTATGTGGTGTATTATGTTTATTGATTTACAAATATTGTACCATCCTTGCATCCCTGGGATGAATCCCACTTCATCATGGTGTATGATCTTTTTAATGTATTTCTGGATGTAATTTGCCAATATTTTGTTGAGGATTTTAGCATCTATGTTCATCAGTGATATTGGCCTGAAGTTTTATTTCTTTGTTGTGTCATTATCTGGTTTTAAGATAAGGATGATGTTGGCTTCACAAAATGAGTTTGGGAGTCTACCATCTTCTTGAATTTTTTGGAATTATTTGTGAAGGATGAGAGTTAGCTCTCCCTTAAATGCTTTGTAAAATTCTCCTGTGAAACCATCTGGTCTAGTGCTTTTTGTGTGTCAGAAGCTTTCTGATTACTGTTTCAATGTTATCAGCTGTTATTGGTCTGTTCAAGCTTTCTGCTTCTTCTTCATTGAGTTTTGAAAGGTATTTTTCTAGAGTTTGTCCACTTTACCCAGGATTTCAAATTTCTTGGCATATAGCTCTTCATAGTAATTTCTTACAATCTTTTGCGTTTCTCTGGTATCAGTTGTAATCTCTCCTCTTTCATTTCTGATTGTGTTTATTTGGGTCTTATCTCTTTTTTTCTTGATGAGCCTGCTTAAAGGCTTGTCGATGTTTATCTTTTCAAAGAAAGAGCTCCTAGATTTATTGATCTTTACAAGTGTGCTTTTATACTCTAAGTCATTTAGTTCTGCTCTGCTCTTGGTCATTACCTTCCTTCTACTTGCTCTAGGCTGTCTTTGTTGTTGTTCTTCAAGTTCTTGTAGGTGTAGGGTGTTAGGTTGTTTATTTGAAATGTTTCTATATTTGTTAGGTAGGCTTGTTTCTCTATGAAATTCCCTCTCAGGACTACCTTTGCTATGTCCCATAAGTTTTGGATTGTTGTGAGTTCATTTTTCATTTGTTTCCAGAAACTTTTTTATTTCTTCCCTAATTTCATTGTTGACCCATTTATTGTTTAATAGCATGTTATTCAATCTCCATGAGTTTGAGTGTTTGGGTTTTTTTTCTTTGAGGTTGATTTTTAGTTTCAGTACTTTGTGATTGGAGAAAATGCTTGATATAATTTCAATTTTCTTGAATTTGTTGAGGCTTGTTTTGTGTCCTATCATGTAGTCTATCTCTGAAAATGTTCTGTGTGCATTTGAAAAAAAATGTGTATTTTGCTTCTTTAGGATGTAAGGCTCCATGTGTATCAGTGAAGTCCATTTTATCTACGGCATTGTTCAATGCCCCAATATCTTTGTTGATATTTTGTTTGGAAAATCTATCTATTTGACAGTGGAGTATTAAAATGCCCTACTATAATGTTGTTGTTGTCAATATCTTTCTTGAAGTCTTCTAAGATTTTCCTTATGTATCTGGGTGCTCCTATGTTGGGTGCATATATATTTACAATATTTATGTCTTCTTGGTGGATTTTTCCCTTGAGTATTATGAAGTGACCTTTTGGGTCTCTTTTTATGGCTCTTTTTTTGAGATCTATTTTATCTGATATGAGTATTGCTACCCCAGCTGGGTTTTTTTTTTCCTGTCTGTTTGCTTGGAAAATATTTTGCCAACCCTTCACTTTCAGTCTGTGTAGGTCTTTTATTCTGAGGTGGGTCTCTTGTAGACAGCATATGTGTGGATCATGTTTTCTTATCCATTCAGCTATTTTGTGTCTTTTGATTGGGGCATTTAATCCATTTATGTTTAAGGTTATTATTGATAGGTACTTATTCTTTGCCATTTTTTCACCTGTGTTTCTCTTTCTCACACTGTTTTTCTTCCTCTTCTTAAAGCAGCCCCTTTAGCATATCTTGCAGTGCTGGTTTGGAGGAGGTGTATTCTTTCACCCTTCTTTAGTATAGGATGCTCCTTATTTGGCCTTCCATTTTAATTAAGAAACTTGCTGGATAAAGTAGTGTTGGTTGCAGGCCTATGGTTCTCATTACTTGGAATATTTCTTGCCATTCTCTTCTGGCTTGGAGTGTTTCCATTGAGAAGTCAGCTGCCAGCCCAATCGGGGCTCCTTGTATGTTACTTCCTGTTTTTACCTTGCTGCCTTTAAGATTCTCTTTATCTTGGAATTTTGCCATTTTAATTATGATGTGTCTTGAAGTGGGCCTCTTTGGGTTCCTCTTGATTGGGACTCTCTTGTTTCCCAGATTTGTATGAGTTTTTCTCTCATCAAATTAGGGAATTTTTCCATCATTACTTTTTCAAACAGGTTTTCTATCCCTTGCTCTTCTTCTCCTTCTGGTATCCCTATAATATGGATATTATTATATTTCATGTTGTCCTGCATCTCCCTTAACCCCTCTTCATTCTTTCTGAGCCTCTTTTTCTTTTCTTGCTCATTCTCGGTGTGGTTTTTTTTCTACCCTGTCCTCCAGCTCACTGATCTGATCCCCTGCTTCGTGGAGCCTGCCTTTGCACTCCTTCTACTGTGTTCTTCAGTTCAGAAATTGTATTCTTCATTTCCTCTTGGCCCTTGTTGATAGTTTCTATTTCCTTTTTCATGTTGATATAGTTTGCAGTGAGTTCATTGTAGGTTTCCTGTAGTTTCTGGTAATTCTCTGTAAGCTCATTGGGCTTCCTGATAACCATTGCTTTGATCTCACTATCTGATACTTGACTTGCCTCTATTTCATTTAGCATTCTTTCTGAGGCTTCCTCCTTTCCCTTCATTTGGGGATTGTTTCTTTGTCTCCCCATTGTTTGTGAGACTCTTCTTGGTAGCCCCTGCTTTTTAAATTGATCTGTTTTGACTCCCTGGGTTTATGGTATGGACTTCTGTGGTAGAAGACTTGTCCTTGGTGCCATCTCATTGATTTCCTGAGCTCACTGGTCTTGGGCTGTCATTTATTTTGGCTTTCTGTATGTCTTTGTGTTTTGATTTTTGTTGGGTCTTTCTTAGTTGGGTCCTTCCCTCCAGCTGGCTAATTGAGGGTCACTTCATCCACCATGTCTTGTGTTCTGTTGTGCAGATGTGGGCAGGTTGTGTTGAAGCTGATTCTTCTGTGTGTACAAGGTTTTGAGGATTTTCTCTTGCTCTTGTTCAGCTGTTTGTTCTGAGTAATTTCTCTACCATTTAGTTGTTTTTCCAGCTAAGTTCAGGGTTGAGTTAGTGTGGCTTCCACTCCCTCTTTAACCTTCTTCTGTTGTTATCTGTTGGTAGTTCCTTTATTGGTGGGTATCCTCCTCCAGTGGGTATCCTGTTGTTCACAGCTTCACCTACTCTTTTTTGTTATCAATTGGAGGGGGAAGGCAAAATGATTTAAGATAGTGAGAGTGTATTCTATGGTTTTTAAAGTACCAACCCATAGAGAAGAGATAGGATATCCTTCAGATACATATAGTGTTAACCATGGTATTTCACCCAACTAGCCACTTTTTAGAAAGGGTGGAAAGAAAATAAGACTCTTATTAGGGGGTAGAAGAGTTGTGAGTTGGATCTAGAAAGCAGTGAGCTTGTGGAAGGTCAGATTATGTGGTAAAGTGAGAGTAAAGGATAGAAAATAAGTGTAGTGTGTGAGAGAATAGAGAATTTATCACCACAGTAATAAAGTTCAGGAAATAGTAAAGTGAGCTAATATCTGGGAGGGGTGCTGTGTAGTATTTACAACTGTATGGAACAGCAATTATTTACAATAGTAGTGGAGAAACAATCATATGACGGAATCTATGTGATCTGGATAACAACAATAGGATGTATAGGACCTAAATTAGTGTGCTAATGGAACACAAGTGAAGTGAAAACCGGTAAATTAAAAATACACTGTGAAAGAGAGAACAAGGAAAACCAGTCAAACAATACAATTTAACAAGTGAAGAAGACTAAAGTGAAGAAGACTAAACAGAAAGAAGAGAAATACAAAAATACTAATAAAATAAAAGATGCAAGAATAATGAAAAATAATAATAAAACAAATATACAATAACTTGCAAGTTCTGTGGAGTAGCAAAATGAAATTTGTCTCAGTGTCTCAACTGTTGGGATACCCCTCTTTTGGTCCAACTCTGGTCTTTTCACAGCTCCATGTTTTATTGTCAATAATTATTTAATTCACTTGTGGGAATTAAGAAAAAAAGAAGGAAGGAAGAAGAGATAAAAAGGGAAAGAAAGGGAGAAAGGAAGAAGGAGTTAAAAGAAAAAATAATTACTTGAAAAAAAAAAAAGAGCCTTCTGTTGGCTTTAAACCAGCCCAGGCAGTTCTGCTGGTCTTCTTGGCTGCAGCAGACTGAGGGGGGATTGGTTTTGCTTTTCTCCCTTCCTGAGCTGCAGTCTTCACAGTTTCCCCTCCTCCAACTCAGTTCTTCACTTTGCTGCAGGTCCCCCAGTACTCTTCTTCACCCAGCGTAGGCCTTCAGTCCACCAGCTGTGCTGTCCTTGAGGTACACCAGTTGGGGGCAATTCACACACCACCTTCTCGCTCTTTGCTGTTCTAGGGACTCTCAGAGTCCCTTCAGGCTAGTTTAGCCCCACCTTCCCCACTGATTTAAGTCTTTCTGGGGATTGCTGACTACCTGAGCCCTACAGTTCTCCTCTGTGGGGGCATTTCCGCCTTCCTCTTAGTCAGTAGACCCTGCAGGGAAGGGGTACTGCCACTGTTGCCGTTGTGGATGCAGGTGTGTGCCTCTTCTACTGCTTTCCTCAGGAGTAGGGGTTGGGTGTGCAGTGCCTCTGGGTGGTGGGGTCAGGGCCTGCAGGTGTGGAAGAATAGGCAGCCCTGGTCCCACAGGTTTGTGTGAGCATTGTCCCCTGTGCTGCAGGCGTGCATACTCGGTCTTTGCTACCGGGGCGGGACGGGCAGCCACAGGTCCGAAGATTTGCCTGCGCACTCTCCCTGGGGCTTCAGGTGTGATCACAGGGCCTTCTGAGCCACCATGGGAGTGCAGCAAGGCTGGGCAGGGGTAGTGGTGTAGGAGGCCAGGGCAACTGCTGCAGGAAAATTCCCCAAACAGCCACTGAGTAACTCTTTTCTCACTTTTTCTTTTTGAAAAATTTCTCCTATTCAAGCCTGCCACTCCAAACAAGGGCCTGGCCTCTCACACAGCCCAACTCTCAAACCAGACAAGGGACTATCCAGGTGAGGGTCCATCACGGCCCAACTCTCCCCAGCTGGTGTCCATAGTCTCAGTAGGTGCACACAGCCCCTGTGTGTTTGCCACTTCATCCTTATTCACCCCCTGCGACTTCAAGCAACCAGGTCTCTCCTTGTGCTGCTCAAACCTTCTTTGGCAAGGAGGGAACAATTGACCTGGCTTTCTCCCCAGAACCCTGCAACAGACCTGGCAGGTGTCAGACCTGGGGCTGCAGCCACCCTGGTCCCTGTGCTGGACCCAGGGACCTTATTGTCCTGAAACATTCTCCTCACCACCTGATTTTTCAATGTCCTTTACAGTTTTTGGTCTCCAATCTTCATATATACTGGGATACCTTAGGCCGTTTCCTCTGTTCCCCAGATGACCGGCTAGGTGTTTCATCCATGTGCAGGGAGAAGTGGACTCTGCTCCCACCTATTTCACTGCCATATTCTACTGTCTGGTATTTAAAATATAATGCTGAGGAGCTAGAAACTTATGTTAAAATCAGTAAGATTTTAAATCACATATTTTCTGTTCCTATCTCTAAATGACTTCATCTCCCTGGTTCATGAGCTTTGTTCCCTCACTTGCATGGATGTTAATTTTGGTGCAGTCAGGACAATCCTCAGCTGTAAAGTCCTCTTCACCAGTTTGCATGTATGAAGACTCACTGTCACACATATTCCTAAATTATTTGTGCTTCTTAAGCTAACATCATGACATTTTCTACAGAAAGATGGAAACAATTCCCAACCTTAACAAATTTATAATCTATGTGAGAAGACAGTCTACACAAAACTAACTGCCTTATAGAATGGAATTCATTTACTTATCCATTCATTGAGTCATCACTGATTCATTCAGCAATGTTTATTTAACATATTTTGACATAGGTTCTGAAAAATCTATCACAGACACAAAGACTAATAAAATATAGTAGTCAACTGTAATGTTTCTTATTTTTGCTACAGTATCTCTGTCCTACCCTAATCAAGGCCTTATAGTTCAACAACCAGAAAAAAAGTCTACAATTTCCCCCAGAATCTCCAGCCTAAAGACAGTTGTCCATTCTTCTGAATGCACATATTTAATATTCCCCTCTTCAAAAGCCTTTAGTTACACCTCATAACCTATGGAGTAAATTTTAACTTCCTTAATTGGCAATGATTTAAGGGGCTTTATATCTTGGCCCCAGTCTATCTTTCCAATCTTTAAAAACTAACATACTGAGGAGTGATTTAAATTACCCTAGCCTTTTACATACATTATTTTGTATATTTTACCCTAGCCTTTTCATATATATTATGTTCTTAATAACACTGCAGATTCACAGAGTACTGTTGTGTGTTCTCCCAAAACTTTCTTTCTCTCCTGGGCACACCAAAGTCTTTATTTCTAAGTCCCTGACATCTAGGTGGAATCATGTGACTAGTTTTGGCCAATGATGTAGGTAGATTTAGTTTATGTACATGCTTGGCCCCTTAGAGATCTCCTCCTACAATCTCTTCTCCCTTCTGTAGTGAATTTGGGCACCATATGTTAAGAATAATAACATCCTAGATGAAGTGCCTGAAAGTCACCCTACTGTAAGACAGGATAATAAGCTAGGGAAATTCCTTAGGAAGTGGAATAGGGAAACTGAGACAGGTGGCTGTACAATTTACAGCCTAGATACAAAAGATCACCTTGCTGGAGATAACATCTCAGCCTCAGTTCTATTTCAGCTCCAGTTCCAGAAAAGCAATAAAACCAGGTGGGCGACACTAGAACCAACAGCATTGACTAAAGACCCCAGGCTCTGTCACTAACTAATCAGTGAAGGTCATGATCCTGAAATTTTGATCACACCTGGAGAACTAATGAATATTCTACTGAAACCCTCCCCTGAGACCTCCCCTAAGATTCCCAGCTGCAAGAGAGAGATAAAAGCCTCAAGACAAAGGACCAAACAAGTATGCTCTCCCTCTGAGGAGCAGCCCATGCTATTCCCTTTCCCTTCTTCTCCCCCCACTTCTTTCTTAACAGGTGCATGTCTCCTAAGCTGTAAGGTAATGGGTAGGTGAAGCTTGTCCCAGGCTAATCCCCTAAACTTGTCTCCAAAGCCCCCCTCCTCTGACTTCCCAGTGGGCTAAGGCAGCCCAGCCTAGGCTTTCCTGTTGTTTCTTCTATGCTAAGCCCTTCCTTCTTTCACTGTCCCAGCTTAAATAAACACATCCTGATAGTCATCTGGACTAGTGTTGCAAAACCATTTATACATGAAGTCAAGAACAGTACAGTTGCTTTTAGGCAGACCCACTCAGGGCCAAGCCTCTGCTGGGTAACACTATAGCAAGGCTCCCATCCCACCCTTCCTCACTGTTACTTTCCAAACCAAATTGAGCCAGGATGTTAAAAATACTTGATTTTTGTAAATTTTGCTGCTGTGAACATTGGGGTGTCCCTCAGTAAATGAGTGGATCAAAACCTATGGTATATTTACACAAAGAATACTATAGGCAGAAAGAAAGAAATAGCTACCACCCTTCACAAAGTGTGGATGGAACTAAAGAGCATTATGCTAAGTGAAGTAAGCCAGGTGGTGAAAGACAAATACCATATGATCTCATCTATAAGTGGAACCTAATCAACAAAACAACAAGCAAGCAAAATATAACCAGAGTCATTGAAATAAAAAATAAACTGATAGTAACCATTTTAAAACCTTTATAAATTTTAATATATTTTCTATTTGTATTAATTAGTTAGAACTATACCACCCCCCAAACATAACATTAAGATATCAGGATGACTTTTTTAAAGTACTATCTTTGTAGTTGCATTTTAAAGACAAAAGAATTGAAAAACACACTATGTGCAGTATTGGGTTCTCATTGCCTTGCACATAAGTCATTCAATAATCATATTGAATCAACAAATGTGGTGTATTAACTGTTTATCATTACTACATACATGAACTTATAGCAAATGTCAATGAAAGTCACTTCTAATAACACAGAAGGATAATACATTCAAATGTTCTTCTGGACATGGAGTCCCCTTTGATCTCATTTTTAAATACAGAACTTAGTTCTGATTTTTTAATTTATTTTTCAGTATATTTTATTGATTATGCTATTACAGTTGTCCCATATTTTCCCTCCCCATTATCCCCTTCTACCCAGTACCCCCATTCCCTCCAGCATCCCCTTTTTAGTTCATGTCCATGGGTTGTACACATAAGTTCTTTTGCTTCTCCATTTCCTATACTATTCTTAACCTCCCTCTATCTAATTTGTACCTACCAATTATGCTTCTTATTGCCTGTACTTTACCTCCATTCTCCCCCCCAGCCCTGCTGATAACCTTCCACATGATCTCCATTGCTTTGATTCCATTTCTGTTCTAGTTGTTTGTTTAGTGTGTTTTTGTTTTTGTTTTAGGTTCAGTTGTTAGTAGTTTGTTGTCATTTTACTGTTCATAGTTTTGATCTTCTTCTATTTCTTAGATAAGTCCCTTTAACATTTCATATACTAAGGCCTTGGTAATGATGAACCCCTTTAACTTGACCTTATCTGGGAAGCACTTTATCTGCCTTTCCATTCTAAATGATAGCTTTTCTGGATAAAGTAATCTTGGTTGTAAGTCCTTGCTTTTCATGACTTCGAATACTTCTTTCCAGCCCCTCCTTGCCTGTAAGATTTCTTTTGAGAAATCAGCTGGTAGTCTTATGGGAACTTTTTTGTAGGTAACTCTCTTCCTCTCTCTTGCTTCTTTAAGTTCTCTCTTCATTTTCGTCATTGGCAATTTAATTATGATGTGTCTTGGTGTAGTCCTCTGTGGGTTTAACTTGTTTAGAACTCTCTGAGCTTCCTAGACTGGTATATCTATTTTCCTTGCAAGATTGGGGAAATTTTCTTTCATATTTTTAGAATTATTTTTCTATTTCTTGGCCTTCCTAGTCTCCTTCTGATATCTCTATGATTTGGATGTTGGAATATTTAAAGTTGTTCCAAAGGCTCCTAAACCTCTCCTCATTTTTCTGAATTCTTGTTTCTTCCTTCTGTTCAAGTAAAATGTGTATTTCTTCCTTCTGTTTCAAATAATTCATTTGAGTCCCAGTTTCCTTCCCTTCACTGTTGATTCCCTGTATATTTTTCTTTATTTTACTTGCTGTATCCTTCATTTCTTCCTTTATTTTGCAGCAGTACTCAATCATTTCTGTGAGCATCCTAATTACAAGTGTTCTGAATTCTGCATATACAGGTTGGTTATCTCCTCATCACTTAGTTCTTTTTCTGGAATTTTGATCTGTTCTTTCATTTGGGTCATATTTCTTACTCTTGGCACACCTGTTATGTTGTAAAGGGTGGAGCCTTAGGTATTTTCCAGTGCAGGGCAAACCACTTTGCTGAGTTTTGGTGCTGTATATGGTGGAGGGATCAGGAAGGAGAGAATACTGTCACTTGCTTGGCTCTCACCCTGTTTTCAGTCACTTCCCCACTACCTACAAGTGAATTGCACCTTTACAGGTGCTTCCCTGGTGCTGATTCCTGGGTGGGTGGGTTTTTGTATGTTCTAGGACCCTGTGGGCTCCTCCAGTGGACTCTCCTGAGAGACTGGCAGTTTCTTCTGCCACTGTAACCACCACAGGTTATGGAGAGAGGTTTTGAGGCTTTATTTACCAGCACTGGAACCCTGGGGTGCAGGATTTGTCTTGCTCCTCAGTTGTCACACCTGGTTTTTATCTGCATGCAAATGTGGGACAGCCCAGTCTGTCAGCCACTGTCTTCACCAACTGATCCAGGCCACCAACTGCCACCTCACTATGCATCCTCTCCATCCTGACTGCTGTCTCCACTCCTCCTATAAGTCTGAATGAATATTTCTTCTTTAACTCCTTGGTTGCCAGACTTCTGTACAGTTTCATTTTCTGGCAGTTCTGGTAAATTTTTGTTTTTAAATTGGTTTTTATCTTTCTTTTGGTTGTGCAAGGAGGCGAAGTGTATCTACCTAAGCCTCCTCTTGGCCAGACTCTTAGTTCTGATTTTTAAGTGTACTTGGAGATCCTCTGATCTTCTCTAATGAGCCACTTGATTACATAAAGTTTTACTTCATGTTTCAAAATGAATTTACACTATGTTACCTGGAACTTGACTCAAGAAAATTGAATAGTGGAACAGACTGTTAACAAGCAGTTATTCCTAGATGGTGGCATAGGTAAATATGGTTCACCTCCTTGCACAACTACATAAAAATTTCAACTAAACTATAAAATGACTATCATTAAGAACCATCAAAATTGAGCTGAATGCAAGTCCAACAACTACAAAACTAAAGAAACCACATCAGGACTGGTAGGAGGGGCAGAGATACATAATGGGCTGGTCCCAGACCCATGAGTGGTGGATAAAAATCAAGAGGGATATCTCTAGAGCAAGGGTTTCCAGCCCCTCCACCCTAACCCAGCATTCCAGTGCCAGAAAGATAAGTCTCCATAACTCTGGCTGTAAAAACCAGTGGGGATTGAGGCTGTAAGAGACAGAAGCATCTGGAATTCCAGACAGTTCCTCTTAAAAGAGCCCATGCACAGGCTTACCCAAACTCACTACCTCTGATCTCCAGCTCAGGGGCAGCAGATTGAGGGGCATCAGAGACATGAGGTAGAAATGAATTACCCAGCACTGGGGTGAGAGCTGGGATATAACTATCTCCCAGACAGAAGTGCTGACAGAGGCCATTGTTCCTTTTCTGAGCCTTCCCCTGACAGAGACAGTGGGTGGGTGCCATATCTGAGACTCTGTCACAATGGCTCTTAGTGTTGGTCCCACCTTGGTGATTCCCTGAGGCCCTGTCTGACCCAACTTTCAGGCCCACCCAAGCTGTTTCCAGTGGCTTTTCTGTATAAATGGCTTGTTTGGTGCATGCTTCATATTTTCCTAAATTCTCTCAGACAAACAGCATTTAGCTTCAGCAAGGCCCATACTTCTTGCTAAGTTGACCCAGACTTGGCACTAGCAGCAGACGGCTTTGGTTCACAGCTTGGCCTCTCCTAGGCACCTCCAAACCCAGCACAAGTAGCAGCCATCTGCAGATTGCTTTGTAGTTAATGCTGTGTGACCATGAACCGAATACAGGTAGTGACTGATCTTGGACATGCCAAAAGCAAGCAAATCTCAACTACAAGGAAAATTTACACAGCCCACACAGTGAGCACACCTTGAGTACTCAGCTGGGGTAATAGAAGAGGCTGTGCCACTGGACCCCATAGGACACCTACTATGTGAAGGTACTCTACCAAGCCTGGGAGATGTAGTAGCTTTACTTAAAACTGGATAAAAACCAAGACTGCCAAATCAGGGAGAAAAAGAAACCAAAATGAAAGAACAGAACAAAATCCCAGAAAACAAACTAAACAAAATGGACATAAGCAATCTATCGGATGCAGAGTTTAAAACACTAGTGAAACACTTATATTAAAACACTTAGCAAAGAACTTAGTGAGGACCTCAACAGCATAAAAAATATGCAGTCAGAAATGAAGGATACACTAATTGTAATAAAGAACAATTCACAGGAAATCAAAAATAGAGTGGACGAAGCCGAGAATCAAGTAAATAATTTGGAACATAAGGAAGCAAAAATCAGCCAGTCAGAAAGAAGAAGAAAAAAGAATTTAAAAAATGAGGATAGTGTAAGCAGCTTGTGGTACTACTTCAAGTGTACCAACATTTGCATCATAGGGGTGCCATAAGGAGAGGAGAAAGAGCAAGAAATTGGAAACCTATTTAAAGAAATAATACAGAGGGGAGAGAAGAGGGAATTTCAGGGGGGAATGGGTAGGGATTACAGGAACAAGTTTGGAGGACACATGGACAAAAACTAAGGGTGGGGGGTAATGGGGGGAAGGGGGGAGGGTTGGGTGGAGGGGCTGGAACGGGAGTAGGGGGGAGAAAACTGTACTTGAACAATGATTGAAATAAAAAAAAAGAAAAAAAAGAAAAAAGCATCAAACAGCAAAAAAAAAAAAAAAAGATAAAGTAGAAAGGACAAAAGAAGTTCACAAAATTCTACAAACTAATAGTAGGAACTGTTAATGTGTTAGTGAATTTTTCTTTCATTGTAATAACAATGAAAATACCTTTTGTCCACTTTGTTTTCTTCAACAAGACTGAATAATAAATATTTTGTGACATAAAAAAAAAAAGAAATAATAAAAGAAAACTTCCCTAACTTGGTAAATAAAGTAGACAAACAAGTCTAGGAAGCACAAAGAGTCCCAAACAAGATGGGCCGAAAGAAAGCCATACTGAGACACATCATAATTAAAATGCCAAAGATTAAATACAGAAAGAGAATCTTAAAAGCAGCAAGAGAAAAACAGTTACCTATAAGGGATCCCTCATGAGACTTTCAGATGATTTCTCAAAAGAAACTTTGCAGGCTACAAGGGATTAACAAGAAATATTCACAGTGATGAAAAGCAAGGGCCTACAACCAAGATTACTCTACCCAACAAAGCTATCATTTAGAATCAAAGGACAGATAAACAGCTTCCCAGACAAGGAAAATATAAAGGAATGTATCACCACTAAAACAGTAATAAGTGAAATGTTAAAGGGTCAAGAAGAAGAAGAAGACTAAAATGGCAATAAATACATATCTATCAATAATTGAATCTAAAAAACAAAATAAACAAATGGAACAGAAACAGAATAATAGATGCAGAAAATATTTTGATGGTTTTCAGTTGGTAGAGGGATCAGGGAGTTGGATGAAAAGCGTGAAGGATTAAGAAGTACAAATTAGTAGTTACAGAATAGTCATTGGGATGTAAAGTACAGTATAAAGAATAGAGTACCCGAAGGGCATATATTCAGGACCTATGGACATGGACAACAGTGTGGGGATTGCCTGAAGGAGTAGGTGGAGATGGGTGGAGGGGGACCAAGGGAGAAAAACTGGGACAACTGTAATAGCATAAACAATAATATATATATATATATATATATATATATATATTTTAAAAAGTAGTTATTCTTATCTTACTTTGGTTACCACAAACCAATTTACTTCATCAATTTTTACCGACTAAAAATTATGCAAATTAGAGCATGTGTTTATAAATGAGTAGCTCTAAGTAAACTTTAGATGCAATTTAGAATTATGATACTTATTATAAAGAAGTATCTTTATCTCCTGAACAGAAGTATCTGTGTCTCCTTCCATTCGGCGCCAGTGACAAAGGTTAAAAGTGCCCTCCTATAAAATGTCGCATAACTAAACAAAGAAATTTTGTAATTACCCACTACATAACTGGATAAATTCCAAGTTTCATAATTATTTTAACCTATAGATGATCTACTTGAACAAAAAATAAATCTAAAAAATAAAAGAGTAGAATTTCTCTTCAGCACAATTTAGTTTCATTCATATTTCTCTAAATTCGTTCAAGTACTCTTTTTTTAGATAAAAATAACAAATAACAGTTTTCTGTTTCTGGTATTGTCCTCCTCAGTAAATATGTATAGATGTGGGTATAGAATGACATGCTTTCTGCTTGAGAGTTGCTAAAACCCAGCATCAAAAATGGGACACAAAAATAGTAACTGGCATACTGAAAACAACCCCCATCATCGAGAGTTGCAAGAATAATGCCTCAGGAGAAGTTGGAGGAGCTCATTATAATAACCTGATAGACATAAAACTCTCTAAAAGGTAAATTTCAGTTTCCCAATAGGATCAGATTATACCACTATTTGGGCAAACTTCTACCATGCCAGCTTTCTGTGTTGATCTTCTAAAAGTTTCATTCTGAACTACACACCATCCCTTCATTGTTTTAAATTGAGAAAGGGACAGTCTATCTCAAAAAGCTCCAGGTAAATGCCCAGTTACTTCAGGGTCTAGGCCTATTTCCCTGTCACTCTAAGATAAAGAACAACCCTTGTGGGTAATTCTACAGAAGGAATCTATTCTGCACAATCCAATACTCTGAGATGGCCCCCAAAAATCTTTTTTGAAAACCATCCAGAATTTCCAGGTCACTGGATGAATTTTAAAATCACGGTGATGACCAAATACTTTCATCAAATATCCATGATATACCTTAGGCATTTTACTGAATTTCACCTTTGAGCAGATTCACTTCTTAATTATTTAGTACTTTCACTTTGAAAGTAGTATTCTTGCTATAGGCCCATAACAGTTCCCCACAGTACAATGAGTAAATGTTCTCAGATTCCAGGAGGCTATAATGAGTTTCCATAAATGAAAATCTGAAAAATTATGACATCTGTTGAAGTTGCATTCAGATCTCACTATTAGAGCTAGATAATAACTTTTCTAGGTGGTCACTTCTACCTTATGGAAAAGTGCAAAACAGAGCATGTTAACAAATGAGTCATAGGGTCCAAGTTCAATGTTCTTTAGGAACTGACCTCCCAGTCTCATCATTCAGACCAAGAGAGAACAAGGGTCAGTGTGAGACTACAGTAGTCCAAGCAGAGCAACCTGTATTTGCTTTTTAGCCTCCTCTCTTTCTGAGTTTTGGTATAAAATATAGGACTAAATTATCTGATGTCAACACAAATCAAACACCCACTATAACTTTCAACTACAAAACAACTTTGACCAATATAAAGAGAGCATACATTTATGTATTATTTCTTATGCCACTAGGTATCTTATAAAAATTAGCACTTTAATCCCTAATATGAGCCTTTTGTTTTATATTTTGCATGAGAAATCTGAGGTTCTGAGAATTTAAGTGACTTTGTGAAGGTTACCCAATAAGAAATAATATAACCAAGCATCTGTCTTCACAGCCCATTATCTTTCTGTTCAATATTATGGTATGTATGTATTATATGTCATTGAGTTATCTCCAATTCCTAGTGACCATATGAATGATTGATGTCCACAATGTCCCATCCTTAACAACCCTTCTTAGATCCTGTAGACTCATGCTTATGGCTTCTTTTATGGAGTCAATCCATCTCATATTTGACTTCCTCTTTTCCTGCTGTCTTTATTTTTCCCAGCATCATTGCCCTTTTTAGGGAACCCTGCCTTCTCAAGATATGCCTGAAGTAGGGCAGCTTCAGATTTGTCATTTGCCTCCAGTGATGTTTCAGGCCTAAACAAGGACCTACTTGTTCATCTTTCTGGCAGTCCCATAGTGTTCTCCTCCAACATTACACATTTAAATGAATCAATGTTTTTTTCCAATAAGCCTTCTGTGTTGTCCAGCTCTTACATCCATACACAATAAATTGAAAATATGAGGGGGTGGATAATCTTAACCTCAGTCTTTAATGACACATCTTTGCCCTTGGTGATCTGTCCTAATACTTCCATTGCTACCTTTCCAAATCTCAGCCTGATTTCTTGGCTGCAGTCTCCATTTGAAATGGTGAGCGGACCAAAGTAAATCATTACCAACTTTGATGTCTTCATTTCTATATTAAAGTTGTGTATTTCAATTTCCAGCCAAGATGGAGGTGTAGGTAGACACACTGTGTCTCCTCACACAACCAAGATAGGAACAACAATAATTTAGAAACAGAATAACAACCAGAACTGACAGAAAATTGAAATGTATGGAAGTTGGACAACCTAGGAGGTAAAATAGACACGTTCGTCCAGACCGGTAGGAGGGATGGAGGCAGGCAGCCGGGCGGAGAGGGGTTGCATCACAAGGAGCAATGGGACTGGGCACTTAAGGAATCCCAGGAGTGCAAGACTGCAGTGGGTGGACCCTTGGGTGCACAGACAGCAGCTGGCAGACCCCAGGCGTGGGGTGGCAACTGGCAGACCCAGCAAGGTGATGGTTGTGAAGCAAGGCACTGTGAGCAACCTAGGGGCCTAGCACTGGGAAATAGAGCCTCGGGGAACTGATTGAAAACACCTGTGGAGGTTGACGTGCTGAGAGAGACTCTCAGCCTCACAGGAGAGTTCATTGGAGAGACCCATGGGGTCCTAGAACATGCATAAGCCCAACCACACAGGAATTAGGACCAGAAAAGCCCAGTTGGCTTGGGGGAAGTGGCAGAAGGGACTGAAGTCTGATGGAGAGCGGAGCAAGCACCATTGTTCCCTCTCAGACCCTACCCTCACATGCAGCGTCACAACCCAGTGACTGGGTGGCCCCACCCTAGTGAACAGCTAAGGCTCCATCCCTCATACATAACAGGTGTGACAAGTCAAAAAAAATTGGCCCAAACAGAAGAACAGATCAAAGCTCCACAGCAAATACAACTAAGTGACTAAGAGATAGCCAACCTATCAGATGCACAGTTCAAAGCACTGGTGATCAGAATGCTCACAGAATTGGTTGAATTTGGTCACAAATTAGATGAAAACAAATGAAGGCTATGCTAAGTGAAATGAAGGAAAATGCACAGGGAACCAATAGTGATGGGAAGAAAACTGGGACTCAGATCAATGGAGTGGACCAGAAGGAAGAAAGAAACAATCAATTAGAAAAGAATGAAGAAACAAGAATTCAAAAAAAAAATGACAAGAGGTTTAGGAACCTCCAGGACATCTTTAAATGTTCTAACTTCCAAATCATAGGGGTACCAGAAGGAGAAGAGGAAGAGCAACAAGTGGAAAAGTTATTTGAACAAACAATAAAGGAGAACTTCCCAAATGTGGCAAAGGAAATAGACTTCTAGGAAGTCCAGGAAGCTCAGATAGTCCCAAAGACATTGGACCCAAGAAGGAACAAACCAAGGCACGTCATAATTACATTAGCCAAGGTAAAAATGAAGGAGAGAATCCTAAAAGCAGCAATAGAAAAAGAGACAGTCACCTACAAAGGAGTTCCCATCAGACTGTCAGCTGATTTCTCAAACGAGACCTTGTAGGCAAGAAGGGGCTAGAAAGAAGTATTCCAAGTCATGAAAGTCCAGGACCTACATCCAAGATTGGTCTATCCAGCAAAGCTTTCATTTAGAATGGAAGGGCAGATAAAGTGCTTTCCTGATAAGGTCAAGTTAAAGGAGTTCATCATTACCAAGCCCTTATTTTATGAAATGTTAAAGGGACTTATCTAAGAAAAAGAAGATAAAAAACATGTATAATAAAATGATAGCAAATTCACAATTATTAACAACCATATCTAAAACAAAAACAAAAACAAACTAAGCAAACAACTAGAACAGGGACAGAACCACAGAAATGGAGATCACATGGAGGTTTAGCAACAAGGTAGTGGGAGGAGGAGAGAGGGGAAAATGTACAGAGAATAAGTAGCATAGACGGTAAGTAGAAAATAGACAGGGGGAGGGTAAGAATAATATGGGAAATGTAGAAGCTAAAGAACTTATGACACATGGACATGAACTAAAGGTGGGGAATGTGGGTGGGAGAGGGTGTTCAGGGTAGGGGACGGGGGGAATAAAGGGGTTAATGGGACAACTGTAATAGCGTAATTAATAAAATATATATTTTTAAAAGTTGTGTATTTCTTCGGTAGTCATGACTTTTGTGTTCTTGATATTCAAATGCAGCCCTGCATTAGCAATTTCTCCTTTTATGTTCATCAGGAGTTAGTTCAACTTCCAGTCAAGATGGATGTATAAGTAGACATGCTTCACCTCCTTGCACAACCATAAAGAATTACAACCAGAATTCAAAAACAAATAACACCCAAAGCCATCAGAAAATTCAGCTGTATGGAAGTCTGACGACCAATGATTTAAAGAAGCCACATTCATACAGATGGGAAGAAGGGGTGGAGCCATGGAGCCAGGGTAGAAAGGACACAGTGTGACATGGAGAGGCAGCAGAATGGATGGTCCCACATTCACATGTGGTTGATAAAAATTGGGAGGGATACCTTGGCAGTGAGCCATCCCAGCCCCAGGGCAGACCACACAGCCCAGGGTTCCAGCAATGAGAAGATAAACTGCCATTACCTCTGACTGTAAAAACCAGTGTGGTTTGGGGTGGCAGAAGAAACTGCTGGATTTTTTGCCACTTAAAGGGTCTGCATGCACTTAGAAAGTACACAAACCCCATGGCAGCATCTGGAAGGGCGCTAATCACATCTGGGAAGTGGGTGAGGGGACTGGTTGTGGGGTGAGTGCCCAGTAGGCCTGCAGAAGCCAGGCAGAGGCATTGCCCCTTTTCTGAGCCACACACACACACATGCGCATACACACACACACACACAAAGAAGCACAAAGCAGTTAAACAGGTTGCCTTGCCCTAGTAATTACCTAAGACTCTACCTCACAAAATTTACAGGAGCCTTTTCTACATGGGACATGCTACTAAGACAGGGAGTAAAAGCAGTTTTACCTAATACACAAAAAATAACACAGGGAGGCCACCAAATTGAGGAGACAAAGAAATATGGCCCAAATGAAAGAACAGAACAAAGCCCCAGAAAAATAACTAAACAAAATGGAGCTAGCCAACTTACCAGATGCAGAGTTCAAAACACTGGTAATTAGGATGATCAAAGAACTCATTGAGTACAGCTATACAATAAAGGACTAAATGAAGGTTACAGTAAGTGAAATAAAGAAAAATATACAGGGAACCAACAGTGGAGTAGATAAAGTCAAGAATCAAATCAATGATTTGGAACAAAAGTAAGAAATAAATATTCAACCAGAACAGGAATAAGAAACAAGAATTTTTAAAAAATGAGGAGAGGCTTAGAAATTTATGGGAGAACTTTAAATGTACCAACATCCAAATCATTGGGGTGCCAGAAAGAGAAAATAAAGAACAATAAATTAAAAATTTATTTGAAAAAATAATGAAAGAAAACTTCCCCAATATAGTGAAAGAAATAGACATACATGTCCAGGAAGCACAAAAAGTCCCAAACAAGTTGGATCCAAAGACAACCACACCAAGATACATCATAATTAAAGTTACAAAGGTTAAAGATAAAGAGAGAATCTTAAAAGCAGCAAGAGAAAAGGAGACAGTTACCTACAAAGGAGTTTCCATAAGACTATCAGCTGATTTCTCAAAAGAAACCTTACAGGCAAGAAGAGGCTGGAAAAAAGTATTCAAAATGATGAAATGCAGGGACCTACAACCAATATTACTTTATTCAGCAAAGCTATCATTTAGAATGGAAAGACAGATAAAGTTCTTCCCAGACAAGATAAAGCTAAAGGAATTTATCATCACCAAGCCTTTATTACATGAAATGTTAAAAAGTCTTATTTAAGAAAAAGAAGGTCAAAACTATGAACATTAAAATGACAACAAACTCACAAGTATCAACTGAATCTAAAAACTAAAAACTAAAAACTAAAACAAAAACTAAGCAAACAGCCAGAATAGGAACAGAATCATAGATATGGAGATCATTTGGTGGATTATCAGCTGGAAGGGGAGGAGGGAGAATGGGGAAAAAGATGCAGGGATTAAGAAACATAATTAGTTGGTACAAAATAGACAGGTGGATGTTAAGAATAGTATAGGGAATGGAGAAGCCAAAGAACTTATATTTATGACCCATGGACATGAACTAAGAGGTGGGGATTGCTGGAGGGAAGAGAAGTACCAGGCAGAGGTGGCAAAGGCAGAAAAATTGGGACAACTGTAATAACATAATCAATAAAATATACAAAAAAATTTTAAAAGGGAAAAACTAAAGTTAAAAAAATTTAACAAGTTCAGATCATTGCTACTTTCTGCCAGTAAGGTGGTGTCATCAGCATATCTTTATTGATACGTCTTCCACCAACTTTCCATCCTCCTTCCTCTGAGTCAAACCCAGTTTTTTGTATATGTTCTGTATACAGATTGAATAAATAGGGAGATAAAATGCATCCTTGACTGATATCCTTGCTTATAGGAAACTATTCTGCCCCTCCATAATCTGTCCTGACACTAACTTCCTGTTCATCAGGACAATTTGTCTCAGTATTTCTTTCCTTTTTACTTCTGGCTTTGTCTTTTTGCATTGTTCCCTAATAATATTTCTAATTACAGTCCATAGTTCTTCTGGTTCTCAGTAAATCAAATTTAACAATACAAATCTGTTATTTTATGTGGACTTTAAATCCATGAGGCATGTTATTTATGCTATAGTTTGGCACCATGATTCTTATAGTGCTCTTCTTTAGCTTTACTCTAATGTTTATCAACTGTTCATGGTAAGTACCACAACCTGTTCCTGGTCTTATTTTAATGAAAACAATACATCTTCTCCATCTCCTGGTTCCAATTACATAGTCTATTTGATTTCTGTGTTGGATATCTGATGATGCCCATGTATACAGTCATCTATCTGGTTGTTTGAGGCATCTGTTTGTGATTGACAGGTTGTTGGCTTCACAGAAACCCATGAGCTGATCCCCTGGTTTATTCCTTGCCCTTGGTCTAAATTTCCAACATTTGATTCAGCTTTTTTCTTACTTTTGTTTTACAGTCACCTGTAATTATCAGTATGGCTTGTTCTGGTGTGTGATCAATTCCTTCTTGGATACTTGTGTCAAAGCTTCCAATTTCCTATTCATCTTCTGTGGTTGGAGCATAGACTTGAATGATGGTTATGTTGTTAGGTTTTTCTAGAATTCTGATTGATATTTCATCGGACATTGCATAATAGCCCCCATTTGCCGTGTTACATCTTGCCTCAGTATTAAAGGCACTCTGATTCTTCCGAGTTTGTCATTTCCAGAGTAGAACACTTTGTAGTAGCCTGGCTACTACAAAGGGGAAGTGATCCCCTTTGGTCAATTTTAGTTCACTACCACCAAGTGCTGCAATCTTTAGATGTTCAATTTCTTACTTACATAGCATGTTATCTCATTAGACTTTAAGTTCAAATGCTGAGTTTAACTTCTAAACTTATTTTATTTATCTGTAAAACTGTAACATCTGCAAAGTCACACACAGCTCATAATTGCCAGCAATGGGATCTGAATGCTGGTTTTATGTCTCTTTCAAATTACAGTATTCAAAAGAAACTGAACATTTGGTATTCCTCCACCAATTCTTTTTTTCTTCCAGTCTCTTCCTTTTCAAAACATGGGGATTGATTTGAAATCACTTTTCCTCTCATGACACTCATCCTATACATCAGAAAGACCTGATAATTCTACCTTCAAAATATTAGTTAAACCCATCACTTCTCTACATCACCATCTCCACCTCTAATACTAATTGCCATCATCTCTAGCTGAGACTAAGTGATCTTCCTCATCCACCTTGTACCTCCAATAGAGTAGATGGATCTTCTGGATATACAAATCAGGCCATATTACCTGAGTACTTTAAAACTTTCAATGACTTTCTATTTCCTTTAACATTAGGCCTGATCACTTTCACAGTCTCCTGTACTAGGGCACAGGTTGAGCTGCAATAACAAAGAAATCCACAGAAACAATGGCTTAAATAAAATGCCATTTTTCTCTCACATTATAATCCATGAGTTCAAAGCTATACAGGAAACTCTTCCTTCTTCAAAATGAAGCCTCCATCTTGGTATCCAAGGCTGCCCTTTCAGCTTCCAGCCTGTAAGAAGGAAGGGGCAAGAACACTCCCCAAACATGGTAAAATCAGTTGTGTTCATAGCATATTGGCCAGTACTCAGTCATTTGGACAAGAAATGATTTAAAAAATGATAGGTTTGTAGTGGTATTCCCAACCAAAACTTACACATTCTATTTCTAAAGACAGACAGGGTGGACATTGGTGAAAAACAAGCAGCCTTTATACTTTTCCTTCACTAGACTTATTCCAACTTATAATTATATGTTTATTCAGAACATGATTTGTTCAATGCCTGTCTTCTATTTCAATTATAAGCCTAATGAGAGAGAAGCATTTTACCTGTTTGGATCATTGCAATGTTCCCTGTGACTAACACAGTTTCTGAAATAAAATAGATGAGTCATAAACACATCAAGTGTAACTGAATGAGTAAATAAGCGTCCTTTAAGAAATGTGCAAACTAATATGTCTCCCTTCCTCTAAATATTTTGTCAGAGGACAAAACATATACACTGTGCATTTGGGTATATGTATGTCAATTGACCCTGCCAACTCCTAAGGTATTTCTGATCTTCAGCACTCATTTCTTCCTGAACACCTTACCTGGAGTTTATTAGCACTCATGACTCAGTATTCCATTTGTCACTACTAATCAACTCCCTATTGCTCTTATGATTCTCTCTGCCTTGGTTTCCCTTGTTAACCAATGGTACTTCTGATCACCTAACCAAATAGGCTAGTTAACCTTCTTTCATTTCTCTGTAACAGTGAGGCTTTACTTGTTGATAGCAAATCATTCTTTCATTCCACAACTATTTGAATATCGACTCTGTTTACTATACTTGCCACCAAGAATATAAAAATATAGAATATAACCTCATTTTCCTAAGAAACTCAAAGTCTATTTGGGAGGCAGACTAGAAAATAAGCAATTCCAGTGCAAGGCTGCAGGTCCTATAAAAGAGCTATGTTTAGAAAACTATGGGAACACAGTTATTGAGTACCTGCTATTCCCTCATTGCATCTGATAGTATTATCATCAGATCATCTGAACATTAAAGGTAAAGAATCTGAGGCTCAAATAATTAATTTGCCCAAAGTCAAACATCTTGGAATTAAGAAAGTAGAATTGCCAGTTCAAGAGTCTCTGATAGCAAACTCACCCTCTTTTCTCCCTACAAACTCTAATGCAATTCTACTCTATTCTAATACAAGTTCATGCAAATTCTCTTAAGGCAGCTCCCAGTTCTTTCTATTCTCTTTGTCTACAAGCACCTAGCTGCAGCTACACCCCCCCAAACATCCATTCTAGGAGACTTGGAAGAAGGTTTTATACTTCTTTTTATCTAACCTTGTACATTCTAGAATGCCACATCTACTGACTTCAGGTAAGTCTAATTAAGTAAAAAATATCAGTTCAGATTCCTTGGGAGACAAATTTGACTTTGTTTCTCAATGACAGAAGTACCAAAAAAAATTCTTAGCCTTCTTAATCAACCTCATGTGGAGTGAGACAAATCTGGGTTCAAATCCTAGCTTTGCCACTTTTTGTGTAACCTTAACCCAGTTATTTAACCATCCTGAAATTCCGTATTCTTACCTGTAAAGTATTAAAAGCAGTATCTATCTCATTTTCTTGATTTGAGAAATAAATTAAACCCAGTTTATAAAATGCCATGTATCAAGCAGATGCTCAGTGAAATTTAGTTTTCTTTCCCCATCAGGTTTTACCCCAACTTTCAAATAGGTGGCAGAATAGAGTTTCCATTAGCATTTGTTAAATGAATGAATGAGTGAAACTATGCAGTTTATGGAACTTTCAAAGTAATCCTCCAATATACTATTCATCATGTCACTGTCATATTTAAGAATGTAGAAAACCTTAAATCATTAAGCAAAGTAACCCAGAATTCCCTACTGAGCATTTAGAACTCTGGGACCTCCAGATCTCTGCTGTCCTCAGCTCTACTCCTTTCCCAGACAGATATGGCAGCCTTCCAACCCTTACACCAGCACAGAACACAGCACCAATATGTAGTATGTTGTTACAACTACCCCTTGCTGGAAAAGAAGAGAAACCAACTGAAAGAGCTTCCAATGGCCAAACCTAAAGCTATCTGAGCAACAAAATGAATAAAGTAGTATTGTGTTATAACCAAAGTTATAAAATAAACATTTATGAGTCCATGTAGATATAAATAAATAATTAAAAATAAATCAATACATGGAGGAGACATATATTCAAATAATCCCTCACAAGAGGTGGAGCAAAACTCCCCAGTCTTTCACTGGGCAGCTTATAGTGATTTATTTCCAAAGAGAACAGTATGGAAAGGGAGAAACTTGACAATCACCACCTCAGCCAAATGATCACGGTTAACATTAATAGTTACATAATGTTGAAAGTATGTACTCTTGATATAATGTGAAGAGAACAGCACTTCACCTCTGTTGTTATCTTCTCAAAAATTCATAACCTTAGTCTAACTATGAGAAAAACATCACACAAATCCTAATTAAAATATGAGTATTTGACCAGTACTCCTCAAAACTCTCAAGGCCATCAAAAATGAAGAATGTCTGAAAAACTGTCACAACAAAGAGCCCAAGGAGGCATGACAACCAAATATGATATGGCATTTTAGGGGAAATCTTGGCACCAAAAAAGGACATTGGATTAAAACTAGGAAAGTCTGAATAAACTATGGAATCTAGTAATAATAATGTCTAATTGTTGGTTAATTAATTGTAACAAATGTATCATATTAATTTGAGATATTAATGATTAGAGAAACTGGGTGGAAACTGCTTGGAAAATCATTGAATTATCTTCCCAAGTTTCTGTAAATCTAAAATTGTTCTAAAAATTAAATTTCTATTGGAAAAAAAATTGGTCCTTGCTGAACACTGCTCTCCCATCCATTACACAGAAAAGACTGAGCCTTCTGAGGTTCTATCATAGTGGTCATGTTGGGCAGGCTCAGATTCCAGAAGTAGACATGTTTTTGTATCTCATTTGAGTGGAGGATAGGCTCCACAATTTGCCATCATATCTCCATGCTAATCAAACCCACTTCCTTCCTGCATTCCCTTTTGTTCATGCACAACCATCAGCCAGCTCCTTAAGTTCAACACTTTGAAAGTCAGCCTCTCCTTATTCTGCCCCATTTTCTAAGGCCAGTTGCTTTTAACTCATAGGTTTTATTTCAAATCCAGTATCTTGACTCAATACCACTGTCTTTGTTCAGATCTTCAGCATACAGCATCCACATGCCTTTATAATTTTCCCTGCTTCCAGCTTCTCTCCAGTTTCAATCCGTCCTCCAAGGTCACCAGAGTTAGCTTCTCCAAACAGGTATTTGATGAAGGACAACCCCTACTTAAACTTCTCCCACTCCTTTCAGATAGAATGTATATACACTAGCATGGATAGAAGGTTCTTTACACTCTAAACTAAACCCACATTTCCACTTTCCTTCCTACCCCTTCCTCTGATACACCTTATGTTGTAGTCACACAAGGTTTCCATTGAACTTCCACAAATAGATCCTGGATTCTTAGAACTTCATACCTTTGATCTGACATGGGAATGCTCATGCTACCCACTCCATGTATTTCCTCACTTGGTGAACACCTCATTCCACAAACCTTATTTCAAAGGTTACTTTTTATCAAAGCTGTCTCTGACTCCCCAAAGCAGAGATCCTCCTTCATAGCACTGTCCATGTGTTATTGCACTCATTTACACAAAATAGTCTCCCATGTGTGAGGCTGCCTGCCACACACTGTGTCATCCATGCCTACAACAATACCTTTCTTATGGTGGGTACTCAATAAATGTATGCTGGATACTTCCATTCAATGACTCCTCGTGGCCTTTTTAAACCACACTCCCAGGAGGCCCCTTTTACCATCATCATGCACCAGCATATCACTCCCCCATAAGAACCTTCTTCCAAAGATGACTTTGTCTTTGTTCCTTCAGCTAAGGGTCAGCCAGGTCTTTCTGCAGCAGGAGTCAGCAAAATTAGAAAAGAATTGGCTCCTTGAGCTTAGCCACAGGTAGAAGTGCAGTAGGCAACCAAACTGGTGACTGTCTCTCTCCTATTTTGTAAATCTGTGTCCTATTGTCATCGTTATATCTTGCTGACTCAGAATGGAGCAGCTGCAGCCATCCAGGAAGCAAGTGAAACTGCTTTTCCTAATAACTAAAATATCTCATTGCTTCCTCTCTGACTAATCAGTTACAGATTCCAACAGAGAGTAAGAGAGTACCCCCAGTCCTGTCTCAGGGCCACAGGCTGGGGTCCTACTAACCTACCTAACATTTGATTCTCTTCATGATACTCAGAGTCTATGAAATGTTCCTCCAAAGTAGGTAGAATACCATCAGAAACACAGGTCTAAAAAATGAATAATAAATCACTTATAAAACAAATCAAATAAGAGGAAATTATAAAATAAAGTAAATTTCTTCAAATATGTTCACACAAATTAATATTAAAAAGTAGTTTTTGGTGTCAGCCTCTGTTCAAGATGGAGGCATAGGTAAACACAGCTAGCCTCCTCATACAACCACAGGAAAGATTACAACTAAGCTATAAAATATCTATTGCCCTGAACTGTCAGAAAATTGGGCTGTATGGAAGGCTGACAACCAAGGAATTGAGGAACTCACATTCATCCAGAGGCTAAGGAGAGACTGAGATGTGGAGACATGCATAGATGTGTGGAGGTGTGGAGATATGGAGATGCAGAATGGGTAGTCCCATGCCCACACGTGGCAGATAAAAATCAGGAGGAATACCTTGGGAGCAAGGAATCCCAGCCCCATACCAGGCCACCTAATCCAGGGTTTCAGTGTCAGGAAGATAAGTCCTCACAGCTTCTGGCTGTGGGTGTCAGGCAGCAGAAGAAACTGTGGGATTCTCAGGCATCTCCTCTTAAGTGGTCTTCAGTGGACTTAGGACTTACTCAGACTCACCCCCTCTGGGCTCCAGCACCAGGCCAGCAGCTAGAAGGGCACCAGTGACATACAGAGAAAAACTAAACTGTCTGACATCAGGGTGAGAGCTGAGGACAGCTTCCTCCTAGACAAAACTCCAGGGGCCAGTCAGCAACAATGTCACTTTACTAAGCCATCCCACACACAAAACCATAGAGAGACAACATCATATAGGAGATTCCATCAACCTGGTTCACATACATTACCCCACCTTGGTAATTACCTAAGGCTCTGTACCATCCAATTTACCAGTGTGCTTTTCTACAATAGGCCATGCTACTAAGACAGGGAGTCAAGACAGCTCAACCTAATACACAGAAAAAAAAAACACAGGGAGGATGCCAAAATGAAGAGACAAAGAAATATGATCTAAAGGAAAGAACAGAAAAAACTCTTGGAATAGAACTAAACAAAAGATCAGGCTTCTGGCCAAGACAGAGGTGTAGGTAGACACACTGTGCCTCCTCACACAACCAAAAGAAGGACAACAATAATTTAAAAAAAAAAAAAAAAAAAACAACCGGAACGGACAGAAAATCAAACTGTATAGAAGTCCAACTACCAAGGAGTTAAAGAAGACACATTCATCCAGACCGGTAGGAGGGGCAAAGACAGGCAGCTTCACGGAGAGGACATGAGGCAAGGTGGTGGCTAGTGGAGCAGGTGGTTCTACATTCCCATGCAGATAAACTGGGAGGAAAAACTGAGGAGTGAGACAGACCCCTCAATGCAGGGTCCCAGCACAGGGAAATAAAGCCTCAAACCTCTTATTGAAAACACCTGTGGGGGTTGAGGTGGCAATGGGAGAAACTCCAAGCCTCACAGGACAGTTCATTGGGGAGACCTGCAGGGTCCTAGAACATACACAAGCTTACCCACCCAGGAATCAACACCAGAAGGGCCCATTTTGCTTGTGGGTAGCAGGGGAGTGACTGAAAGCTGACAGAGAGCAGAGCAAGTGCTATTGTTCCCTCTCAGATCCCTTCCCCACAAACAACATCCCAAAGCAGCAACGTGGATTGCCCCGCCCTGGTGAACACTTAAGGCTCCACCCCTTATACATAGCAGGCTTGCCAAGACAAAAAAAAAATGGCCCAAATGAAAGAACAGATCAAAGCTCCAGAAAAAATACAACTAAGTGATGAAGAGATAGCCAACCTATCAGATGCACAGTTCAAAACACTGGTAATCAGGGTGCTCACAGAACTGGTTGAATTTGGTTCACAAAGCATTGCTGCTTTGTGATGCTGTTTGTGGGGAAGTGATCTGAGAGGGAACAATAGCACTTGCTCTGCTCTCTGTCAGCTTTCAGTCACTTCCCCACTACCCACAAGCAAGATGAAAAGTTGAAGGCTATGCTAAGTGAAATAAATGAAAATTTATAGGTAACCAACAGTGACAGGAAGGAAACTGACACTCTAATCAACAGTGTGAACCAGACAGAAGAAAGAAACATTCAACCAGAAGAGAATGAAGAAACAAGAATTCAGAGAAAATGATAAGAGGCTTAAGAACCTCCAGAACATCCTTAAACATTCCAATATCTGAATCATAAAGGTACCAGAAGGAGAAGAGGAAGAGCAACAAGTGGAAAACGTATTTGAACAAATAGTGAAGGAGAACTTCCCCAATGTGGCAAAGGAAATTGACTTCCAGGAAGTCCAGGAAGCTCAGAGAGTCCCAAAGACATTGGACCCAAGGAGGAACACACCAAGGCACATCATAATTACATTCAAGAATGAAAATAAGGAGAGAATCTTAGAAGCAGCAGGAGAAAAGGAGACAGTCACTTACAAAGGAGTTCCCATCAGACTGTCAGCTGATTTCTCAAAAGAGACCTTACAGGCAAGAAGGGGCTGGGAAGAAGTATTTGAAGTCATGAAAGGCAAGGACCTACATCCAAGATTCCAGAAAAGCTTTCATTAGAATGGAAGGTCAGATAAAGTACTTCCCAAATACGGTCAAGTTAAAGGAGTTCATCATCACCAAGTCTTTATTATATGAAATGTTAAAGGGATTTATCTAAGAAAAAGAAGGTAAATATATGAACAGTAAAATGACAGAAAACTCACAGTTATTAACAACCATACCTAACACAAGAACAAAAGTAAACTAAGCAAACAACTAGAATGTGAACAGAACCACAGAAATGGAGATCACATGGAGGGTTATCAACAGGGGTGTGGGATGGGGAGAGAGGGGGAAAATGTACAGAGAATAAGTAGCATAAATGGTAAATAGAAACTAGACAGAGGGAGGTTAAGAATGGTATAGGAAATGTAGAAGCCAAAGAACTTATATGTATGACCCATGGATATGAAATAAAGGGGAACAATGTGGGTTGGAGGGTATGTGCAGAGCAGAGGGGAATAAAGGGGCAAAATGGGACAACTGGATAGCATAATCAATAAAATATATTTAATTTTTTTTAAAAAAAGATCAATAATCAATCTATCAAATGCAGAGTTCAAAACACTGGGTTTTAGGATGTTCAAGGAACTTAATGGGTATTTCAACACCATACAAGACCCAGGCAGAAATTAAGGTTTCATTAATGAAATAAAGAAAAATTTACTGGGAACAAACAGTGAAGTAGATGAGCCAAGAATCAAATCAATGATTTGGAATGTAAGGAAGAAAAAATATTCAATCAGAACAGCAAGAAGAAAAATGAAACCCCCAAAATGAGAATAAGCTAAGGAGCATCTGTGACATCTTCAAACATACCGACATCCAAATCATAGGGATTCCAGAAGGAGAAGAGGAAGAGCAAGAAATTGTAAATTTATTTGAAAAAATAATGAAAGAAATTTCCCCAATCTGGTGAAGGAAATAGACATACATGTCCAGGAATATCAGAGAGTCCCAAAGAATTTGGACCCAAGGAGGAACATCATAGGCACACCAAGGCACATCATAATTACATTAGCCAAGGTAAAAATGAAGGAGAGAATCCTAGAAGCAGCAAGAGATAAGGGAACAGTTACCTACAAATGAGTTCCCATATGACTGTCAGCTAATTTCTCACAAGAGTCCTTGCAGGCAAGAAGAGGCTGGAAAGAAGTATTCCAAGTAATGAAACCAAGGACCTACATCCAAGATTGCTCTATCCAGCAAAGCTTTCATTTAGAATGGAAGGGCAGATAAAGTGCTTCCCAGACAAGGTAAAGCTAAAGAAATTGATCATCACCACACCATTATTATATGAAATGTTAAAGGGACTTTTTTAAGAAAAAGATCAAAACTATGAACATTAAAATTGAAATAAATTCACAACTATCAACAATGGAATCTAAACAACAAACTAAAACTAACAGAAGAGAAAGAATAATGATATGGAGATCATTTGGAGGGTTATAATTTTGGGAGGGGAAGGGGGACAATAGGTGTAAATGTGCAGGGATTAAGAAGTAAAAATTGGTAGATACAGAGTAAACAGGGGGACATTAAGAATAGTGTAGGAAATGGAGTAGCCAAGGAACTTAATATGCATGACTCATGGTCATGAACTAAGGGGGTGATTGCCAGAGAGAATGTGGGGCACTGGTGTAGGGGAAGAAGGGGGCAAATGTGACAACTGTAATAGCATAATTAATAAAATATATTTTAAATAAAAGATTGCACACCTTGGAAACTACCTAGTTCAGTGGTCCATCCAATACTTTCATGGTCCATTCAATGCTTACATGTACCACAGCATCCTCCTAGAGGCTTTGCCATACCACGCATTTGAGTAAAATAAAAATGAAAATCAAAGTAGAAGACAAATTCTACTGTGCTGCTCTTCAAAGACCACAATTTGATATAGAAGCAAAGTTTAAGAATCAACCCACCAAATCCACAGAGCCAGGAAGGAAATCAGTGGTTAGTAGTTAGCCTAGGACTGGGAGGTATGAAAACAATTGGGGAGTAACTTCTAAAGGGCACAGGGTTTTTTGGGGGATGATGAAAATGTTCTAAAAATTGACTGCAGTGATAGTGGCACAAACCTGTGAGTATACTAAAAACCATTAAACTATACATTTTGAAATGGGTGGAATGAGTTATATCTAAATAAAGCTGCTACCAAAAAAAGATAAAAAAGAAAGTAAGCTTAAACTGGCTCCCTGACTACTGAATACCAAAGGCTACATTCACAGATCATTTTTCAAAGTTTTTGTAAAGAACTCTGTATTTTAAGCCCTGGCTGGCGTAGCTCAGTGGATTGAGCACGGGCTGGGAACCAAAGTGTCCCAGGTTGGATTCCCAGCCAGGGTACATTCCTGGGTTGCAGGCCATAACCCCCAGCAACCGCATATTGATGTTTCTCTCTCTCTCTCTCTCTCTCTCTCTCTCTCTCTCTCTCTCTCTCTCTCTCTCTCTCTCTCTCTCTCCCCTCCCTTCCCTCTCTAAAAATAAATAAATAAAATCTAAAAAAAAGAACTCTATATTTTATCACACTAAAGCCATTTATTTTTGTACAGTTTGTCTAATAATTTGAGTTAAAGAGCATATGAGTTTTCCTACTTGTTTTTGGTTTTTATATGTATTATATCTTCTTTTAAGTGGGCATTCTTCTTTCTTTCAATATGTGTATTGATTTTAGTGAGAGGGAAAAAGAGAGAGAGAGAGAAACATCAATGTGACAGAGAACATCAGTTGGTTGTCTGCCATATGCACACCAACTGGGGATCAACCCCACAACCTAGGTATATGCCCTAAGCAGGAATCAAAGTGCCAACATTTTGGTGTATGGTGTGATGCTCCGACCAACAAAGCCACCCTGACCAGGGCAACAGTCATTCTTATTCTTCAATACACATAAAGCCAATGATGAGGGATGGAGCTGGGGATAAAGATTGGCACAATATTACTAGACACCAGTGCTCACATTTTGCACCCAGCTACGTTACATACATTATCAGTAAAATTCCTCCCTTGATGAAAGATACTAATATTTTTTCCAGTGGGACCTAAACCTTTTCCCCATGACCGTGATAACACCTAATGTGGTTCTATACTGAATGTACAAATGCAGTGAATATTAAAGTTCAACATTTCTCTTAATAAATTCTTATCAAATTTCACCTAAAAGCATGCCAACGTCAAAAGTTACTAATATATTAATAAGAATTAACATTTAAAAATCCAAATAGAAATTTAAAAAACACTTTATTTCAATAGGTTCTGTATTTGATCATTAGATAGCAGTGATGTCAAAAGTTTTCCCTTTGTTTTTATTCTCCAAGCTAATATTTGCATCTGAGTTAGAAGCTGATAATAGAGAGATTATGAAAATTTTGGCTGAAATTAAAATGCCAAAATTGGATCTTTTGGATTTGAGAAACTGATTGCCTCCATTACTGAAGAGGAAATGAAAACAGCAATAGAGAATTTGCAAGTATCAAGCCTCCTGTGGTGATGAATACCAACTGGAATAATATAAAACTTTTGAGGGAGAATCAAAAGATCTGTTATGCAAGATCTATGAGAACTGTCTATTTATAAGACCCATGAAAGCCCCAGCATAAAAACTCTTGTTCTTATAATTTGTCAAATGTACCGTCATTGATGCTGTTTCTTTAATTAATTGCACTGCAAAGAAAAAAAAGACTTCCAGGTAGAAAACTGGATAAAATAATTCAGACTGAGGTTGGTGGTTGTATCTTGCATGGCTGCACTTATTATACACACAAAATTTCTAATTTACAAGTGCCAGCAAATAGATTTAGACCTTCCTATAATAACAACTTAAAAATTTGCACGGTCTCTGTCATGTAAAAAAGGAATATTTACAAAAGCATTTAAACAAATTTCATTTATAAGAACTTTAGTAAATGAGTGTCATAGGTTCGATTCCCAGTAAGGGTACATGCCTGGGTTGCAGGCCATTACCCCCAGCAACCGCACATTGATGTTTCTCTCTCTCTCCCTCTCTCTCTCTCTCTCTCTCTCTCCCTCCCTTCCCTCTCTAAAAATAAAGAAATAAAATCTTTAAAAAATCAAATTCTGTGTTAACAAAAAAAAAGAACTTTAGTAAATGGAATATAAGGCATGAACTCCTCTGTGAGTACATCAGTTACAAGTAAGAGTGCTTCTCTATCCCTAGGAAGAAACATGTGGTTTACAGATGCCTTTTCACTTCATTTCCTCTGTTGATAAAAGAAGTTTATGTTTAATTCAATAGAGAAGTGATTCAAGGCTAAATTAAATGTTGACCATCCTTGGTAACTGTGTACTTTATTTTATAGTAAAGCATTCATTCCACTTTTCAAATTACTTTTAAAACCTCATCTCATCAAAATCACCAGAATCTACAAGTAAATACTTAACAACAACAACAAAAGACATAAAGTAACTTTGCTGAAGGACTGCATAGTACTTTGCATAAAGTACTCAAAAAGTGGTAAAGAATAAAATCCAAATCTCTTCGGCTAAAGGTAACTTTTTGACAGATGATATGCAAACATTCCTTTAAAACTTTGCAGGTGATTGCTTATTTCTTTTTTCTCAGACAGCAGACCTACATTATCTGTGGGTAAAGGAAAAGGGAAAATTTCATGGTATTTCAGTTGCTCCTGAAATCTTCCAATGAAACAATACAAATATACACTTCACAGGATACACCTGAGAAGGACTTGGTTATGGTGACATCATGTTCTCTGCCCCATTTCTCATCACTCCCTTTTTGTTCTGCTTGACCCAGAAAGCCCTTAATGCAGATGAACGATTCAAAATTCAGGTTTCACTTAAGGCAAGATTTCCCAAAGTGGTAGCTTATTTGACACAAAACATGTATTTCCTTTTTCTTGTATACAATCAAGAAATTCTACTTCCCAAGGAAGTAAAAGGTAACTAACTGTAACATATTAAAGAGTCAGGAAGTAGCACCCCCATGTTCACATCAGCATTATTTACAATTGCGAGGACATGGAAGCCACCTAACTGTCCATGAATATATGAATGGAGAAAGAAAATGTGGCTTGTGTATACAAGGTGAAGCAAAAATGGGTTTACAATTGTTCGTATGGAAAAATAATACAATAATTGATAAAAATAATACAAAATTAAACTGTTTCACATACAACTGTAAATCTACTTTTGCCCAATATATAATGGAATAGCATTTAATCATAAAAAAAAACAAGGAAAATTTGCCATTTGTGACAGCATGGTTGGACCTTTAAGGCACTATGCTGAGCAAAATAAGTCAGGCAGAGAAAGAAAAATACTGTATGATCACACTTATATATGAAATCTAACCAAACAAAGAAATGAAACAAAATCATAGAATAGATTGGTTGTTGGTTGCAAAATGGGTTATGGTGGTCAAAAAGTACAAACCTCCAGTTACAATATTGCAACTATAGTTAATAATTCTGTATTGCATATTTGAAGTAAGTTAATGAGTAGATCTTAAAAGTCCCCATAACAAGAAAATATATTTTGTAACTACTTCATGGTGGCATATGTTAACTAGATCTATTGTGGTGATCATTTTGCAATATACACAAATATAAAAATTATGTCATACACCTGGAACTAATATAATGTTTTACATTGATTATATCTCAATTGAAAAGTCAGAAATTCATAAAACTAGGTATACATAAGGGTGTACCAAGTACACATACTAAAAGAATCTTTTAGAATATTAACAGTATTGTTAAAAAGATCATACACCATGATGAAGTGGGATTCATCCCAGGGATGCAAGGATGGTACAATATTTGTAAATCAATAAACATAATACACCACATAAAAGTAAAGACAAAAATCACATGATCATATCGAGAGATGCAGAAAAAGCATTTGATAAGGTATGACACCCATTTATGATAAAAACTCTTAGCAAAATGAGAGTAGAGGGACCATCCCTTAACATAATAAAGCCCATATATGAGAGACCTACCGCCAACATCATACTCAACAGGCAAAAACTTAGAGCTTTCCCCTAAGATCAGAAACAAGACAAGGATGCCTGCTTTCACCACTCTTATTCGACATAGTACTGGAAGTCCTAGCCACAGCAACCACACCAGAAAAAGAAATAAAAGGCACCCACATTGGAAAGGAGGAAACAAAACTGTCATTGTTTGAAGATGACATGATAGTGTACATAGAAAATCCTATAGACTCCACCAAGAAACTACTCGACCTAATAAATGAATTTGGCAAAATAGCAGGACACAAAGTCAATACTCAGAAATCAAAGGCATTTTTGTGCACCAACAATGAAATATCAGAAATGGGAATCAGGAAAAAAAAATCCCATTTGATATAGCAACAACAACAAAAATAAACTACCTAGGAATAAACCTAACCAAGGAGGTAAAAGACCTGTACTCAGAAATCCATACAACACTGAAGAAAGAAATTAAGGAAGACACAAACAAATGGAAGCATGTGCCATGCTCATGGATTAGAAGAATTAACATCATCAAAATGGCCATACTACCCAAAGCGATTTATAGATTCAATGCAATACCTATTAAAGCACCCATGACATATTTCACAGATATAGAACAAGCATTTCAGAAATTTATATGGAACCATAAATGACCTCAAATAGCTGCAGCAATTTTGAGAAAGAAGAACAAAGCAGGAGGGATCACAATACCTGATATCAAACTGTATTACAAGGCCACTGTAATCAAAACAGCCTCGTACTGGTATAAGAACAGAGAATGGACCAATGGAACAGAACAGAGAGCCCAGAAATAAACCCAAGTCTCTATGGTCAACTAATATTTCACAGAGGGGGAAGAAGCATAAAATGGAGTAGAAACAGCCTCTTCAACAAATGGTGTTGGGAGATCTGGACAGCTACATGTAACAAAATGAAACTCCATCACCAACTTACATCATACACAAAAGTAAATTTGAGGTGGATAAAAGACTTAAATATAAATTGTGAAACCATAAAAGTCCTAGAGGAAAACATCAGCAGGGAAATCTCAGACATTCCACGCAGCAGTGCCTTCACTGATACGTCACCTAAAGCAAGGGACATAAAGGAAAGAATAAACAAATGGGACCTCATCAAATCAAAAAGCTTCTGCACAGCTAAAGAAAACAGCATTAAAACGAAAAGAGAACCAACTGTGTGGGAAAACATATTTGCCAATGATACCTCGGACAAAGGTTTGATCTCCAAAGTATATAAAGAACTCACACAACTCCACTCCAGGAAGACAGAAAACCTAATTAAAAATGGGCAAAAGACTTGAACAGACACTTTTCCAAGGAGGACATACAGAGGGTCCAGAGACATATGAAAGGATGCTCAGCATCACTAGCCATCAGAGAGATGCAAATTAAAACCACAATGAGAAACCACTTCACACCTGTGAGAATGGCCATCATAAAGAAGTCAACGAACAACAAGGGTTGGAGAGGTTGTGGAGAAAAGGGAACCCTAGTGCACTGTTAGTGGGAATGCAGATTGGTGCAGCCACTGTGGAAAACAGTGTGGAATTTCCTCAGAAAACTAAAAATGGAACTGCCTTTTGATCCGGCAATCCCACTGCTGGGATTATACACTAAGAGCCCTGAAACACCAGTCCAAAAGAACCTATGCACCCCAATGTTCATAGCAGGACAATTTACAATAGGCAAGTGCTGGAAGCAACCCAAGTGGCCATCAGTAAATGGGTGGATCAAAAATCTATGCTACATTTACACAATGCAGAGAGAAAGAAGGAGCTCCTACCCTTTGCAACAGCACGAATGGAGCTGGAGAGCATTGTGCTAAGTGAAATAAGCCAAGTGGTGCGGGACAAATACCATATGATCTCACCTTTAACTGGAACATAATCAACAAAAGAAAAAAGCAAACACAATATAACAAGAGTCATTGAAATTAAGAACAATCTAACAGCAGCCACAGGGGAGTGGGGAGAGGACAGTTGGGAGAAGGGTTTTCAAGAACTACTATGAAGGACACATGGGCAAAACCAAGGGGGAGGCTGGAAGCAAGGGGGGGAGGTGGGTTTGGCTGGGGTGTGGGGGTGTGGTGGGGGGGAAATGCAGACAACTGTAATTGAACACCAATAAAGTAATTTTAAAAAGAAAAGAACATTAACAGTTTTGTTATAATACATATTTGACTTCTAAACTGTTTTTTTGACAATTTCTTTTGCTCATTTTGCATGTGAAATTAACATCTCTGTTTTTTCAAATATCAAAACCAGGCAAAATAAAGAACCATTATAGATTTTTATGATTTTAAGAATATATTGCTATTGCACTTTGCCAAAACTGTAATATTACTGGAGAAGTTATAACAAGAAACAAATTGCTGAGGAAGCTATTAACTATTCAGCATTTCCAACCCATATGGAAATACTAATATTATGTATTCATGCAGATATGATAGGTATATTTAGCAGGAAATTACTATTTTCTCAGTGGAATGTTGGAGGGGTTTTTTGTTTTGTTCTTAGCATTTTTGTCAGATTCCCGTAAACACCAGTGCCTTTTAGAGTTAATACAGTTAGGTCTTTCTTGTGATATATCTGTATTTAGAGGATTGCATTCCAGAACCATTTATTATGGTTATGAGAGCTATTTCAGCAGGTTGGCTGACCCATCTAAGAGGAAGTATATATCCATAAAATGGGAACGGACCATTACTGAAGGGGTAGCCAGTTTCTTAAAAATTTTTAGGGTTTTATTAGGGACACAGGTGGGCTTTGGGCTGCCATCCAGAGTTATCAGGCTCCAAGGCCTATTGATCCAGACTCCAAACCTATAATCAAACTAAAATGATTCAAATAAGGCTGAAAGCAGACATAGGAGGGATATGATCAAATGGGAGATGTTGATGTGTGCATATGCTTGCATGTGTACAGCATTTGTGCCTAAATCTGTCAAGAGGTGGAAAAACTCAGAAGAGGTGACAGCTGGGCTACATCTTGAAAAGTTACTAAGAGAATGTCTTGTGGGTAAGGAGGGAAAAACATCACATAAGAAAGAACTAAAGAGAGGTATAAAGTCACAGAGGTTGAGAAAGCCCTCCCAGTTGAGAGACAGTTATGTTCAATGCAGCTGGATTATAACATGCAAGGGGGAGGATATAGTGGTGTAATGTATGTAAATTTGTGGTATTTCTCCCAGGAGAGATGAATGATTCTGCAGGAGCATCCTCCAGGACTGGTTTAGAGGTACTAGCTGGAACATGTGACAATTTAGTTTCCAGAATGGTGACTTAGGAGAGCAGAATGGTATGTTAGCCCAGATTATGACTCAGATTCTGGAGGAGACTACCTGTAATCACATCCTGGTTATGCCCATTTCCAGCTCTGTGACCTTAGGCATGTTACTTACTCATCTGTAAAATGGGAATACTCACCGTATTTTAGAGCTATTGTGAGATTAAATGAGTTCACTATTTGTAAAGCATTTTGCATGAACCTGACAAAAAGTAAGCATTACCTAAATGCTTAGTAAATAAAATAGTGGTTGCAACAACTAACACACCAGCTCTTTACCAAGAAAACCTATTCTGGATTCCAGGCCTAAAGGGACCTGTTTTTTTATAAAAAGATAATCAAAGAATAGCTGAAGTCTCTGACTCTAGAATCTTAACCCAATTGCTTGCTCCAAGGAAGAATTCTAATCTTGACTTGGATAGTACTTGAATTGAGCCTCATATAACAAATTATGGGGTTCATCTCAAAGATGGTATCAGGCTCTCCAACAGAAACTGAATGTGAGTCTCTTGGTTTCCTTTAGTGGAGAGATGAAAAAAAGGCAGCAGACAGATGACTCTCAAGCAAAGCCAAGAGATTTTTTCCCCAAAGGGCTCTTTGAAAAGCAATTATTCCTTTTTATAGGTTCTCCAGAAAGAAATACAAGGTTATTAAGAACACTTTTTAATTCACATAGCTCAGCTATTTGGGGGTAACTGTAGCAAAATTACTGAGTGATATATCCAGGTTGCACATAACATAAATTGTTGTATGTATATATGAACAAATGAAAAATGAACTACAATATTCCTTATAATTGCAAAAACATTTAAAAATTTACAGGAACATTTTGCATTGCACTTTGTCTTCAATTTAAGCCTGTGTGACATAAGGGTCATCAAACCTCATTTATGCAAGTAGAAATATAGGAGCAGGTGGAACAATTTGCTTGCTAAATGTTTTTTGATTTATATTGCTAACTACTGATGTCTATTTAATATAATGAAAAAGAAAATATGCCAATTTCATCATAAGATAAACACATATATACATGTAGTCAATGGACATAACTGACTTTTAAATTAAATCATACTATTATATATGTCAGGACCAATGTTTATTAAAAATTGATAATTGTAGTTAGCAATTTTAGAATAAAAATCTCTTACAAATGTTTACAACCTATACACTTAACATTCCTTTAAAATGTAAATTAATCTGAATGTTTCAGCATATGTGTCTCTCATTATACCATCTCCCCTGCCTAAATGTAACTTTAGCTATAAAAATAATCAGTGAGAAAACCTGGATAAAAATATAACTTGTACATAACTTAGGCTGGATGAAAACCATGAAAGTCTATTACCTTCAAATATGGTATCTGGAGAAATAAATGCATCAGAAAATATTTCATTTAGTTAACTAATAAATTGTCTTTTGGAGAAAATTAAAAAGTCAGGAAAATATAAAAGAAGAATCCTCCATAAAAGAGACTAACAAAGGGCTTTTGATGTCACAAATTATATATTTCAATATAACTATGCTCCCCAGTGAAACTTCTAAAAGGTTCAGTTTAAATTTTTTAGATGTTTGTTTCATGTAAGCATCACCACATACACAAAATGATCCATTAAAGATGCTCCATTACAGCTTAAAGAGTTTTGAGTTAAACACTAAGAGTATCATGGCCTAAGTTATAAGAAAATACACAGCTCAGTTTCATTTGATGTAACTCTGTAGGAATATATTATCCACAGAACATTTGCTGCATTAAGGCATCATTTATACAATGCCTTCAGACTGATTTGGATGCTTGTGATCCTACTAGGCCAAAGTGCATCTTCCTTAAGATTTTGAAAAGTTTGTCAATTCCCATTATTCACATATGGGATCTGCATATATAGAGTGTGCACTGTAAACATACCAAGAGATCTAATCTATCTCTGTGTTTCCATAAAGACTTTCCACCACCAAGCCAACCCACTTTCCTGGCCCACACCCCCAAGAATCTCTGTCTTAAGTGTTACTCAGACTAAGAATTTCAGGGTTTAGAGTATGAAGCATTAGAATTTTCTCCTAGTTATCCTGCTCTGATATGTATCCTGCTCCCCCTCATAGTCAAGTGTACTGGAAACACCTTTAGACCAAAATAAGTGGTGTGTGCATTCTTGGAATGAAAACTGATAGCTGCAAGTCACTGAGAATGTCCTGGACTCAAAACACTGAGCATGCCCTCAGAATGTTCTGCCACATGAGCCCCTGAAGTCTGTTCAAAGTTAATAGTGCAAAAACATCCCCAGGGGATCTTGAGCAAGTGCCATGCTGAGAGAGAGAAACATTTGATACTCAAGAGGGCAAAGCAAAAGGTGCATGTCATGAAGGTATTTCTTGAAGGAATTTTAGACAGCTTTCTTCTGGAAAGTGTAATTCTTTCACATTGGTCCTTTTTATTTCCACTCTTACCAGAAATCACCAAACTCAGGTAAGTGGAAAGAAAGCCAAGAACCCAACTGGTTTGAAAGAAGTCAAGTGTGATCAGAAAATGCTATATGGCACAAGTAGGATGTGAGCATTCATCTTTAGGATTTTACATAAGTGCAGAGCAGTGAAGGAAGGCATTCTATGTGTGTGATAGAAGGGTGAACAAATCATAAAGACAGGAGTTGCTGTGTAGTATTTAAGGAACAGTGAGCACACCTGCTTCACTGTGTGGAAGATCTGTGTTGGGAATAATGAAGTCGATTGAGGTCAGATAGCAAAGGCTCTTAAATACTAGCCTAAGAGAGTTGGAATTTATCATACAGAAATTAGAAATCATTAAAGGCTTTGAGATCATGAAAACCACATTTCAGGAAGGCTGATCTGATACAGATGTACAAAAGAGAGTTTGGAGAAACTGGGTGAATTGTGAAAAACTGGAAAATGGGAAATACCAATAAGACCTAAGCCAAACATCTCCCTTTAGCTCTATATGTTGACTTAATCTCAGAGGGAGAAAGCCAAGGAGGTGAAAAATGAACTTCTTTCATCCAATGTCACTCTGTCCCCACTCCCTAATGCTATTTCATCCCCTAGAACAAGCACCTGGGGAGAATCCTAAGTCCAGTTCTGTGCTCCTCCTCTCATTCACTTACTGGAGACTTACTACTAGATAAGGAAAAGCCTTTCCTTTTAAGGGAACTGGATTCTGCTTAGCTGATAAGGGCCCTTTGAGATTAGTAAATTTCCACCTGGGATATGGCCAACTAAATATATCTGAATTGCCCTGAATAAAAGGCCTCAGTCTATAGAGGCTCCTTATCAAAGCCTCTAATCTTTCTGAGTATTCTTTATGTTATTCCCAGTCCTATTGAAGTTTTCTTCCACCTGCCTGTTAAGTTTAAGTCCAGAGTGCTACCTAATGCCACATCAGACTTGCCAGCCTCATTCTAACCCTCTTTCCAACAAGACCTGTGCTGACCTTGTCTTGCTTGAGTTTGGTTTGTCTCTCCAGTGCTGTGGGGTTTCAGAGGCCACAGTGGCTCTGACCCACTTTCCCAGAGAGATGCTGTCACCTAAGGAAGTTGCAGCCATACAGTCATAATGTGAGAAGATCTGGAACACATTAACAGCATAGAAAGGAAAATGGAAGTATCAAATAAAGCATGCCTGATTTCTCCTATCAGAAAAGTGGAATTGATAAAGGAATGCAATAGAAGATAACATAGGTTTTGAGGAACTTTGTTCCTAGTATGGATGATAACTCAAAAAGTAGTTATTTTAAAGGAAAATGGCTTATGTAAAACCAAGCAAGATTTTAGTCTAACTGGAGCATTGTCATTGGTCAAAAACCTTCCAAATTATTACCATATTAATACTTTCATAGAACCTCTTTCAAAATGTTTCTGAGTCTTAAGTTCAAGGTCATGTCTGACCAGGATTAGTAAAGTACCATTCACCACACACCTCTGATCCAAGCCTGGGGTAATGTCTGTGTCAAACCACTTCCCACCATCTCTACTACTACCCCATTCAACCACACAGGGCTTCCTGCAGCCACTGCTGGCCATTCACCTTCATCAACCACTGCTCACCCCTTACCTACTCTCCCAGCCCGAGGGATCTTTTGAAATCATTGAGCTGTGTTACATTTGTCTTCTGTTTAAAACCCTGCAATGGTTCCCACTTTCAGTGGAAAACCCCAAAATTCTCTAAATGGCATGCAAGACCCTACAGATCTGTCCCCATCCTAATCTCTTCATCTCAGTCTGCTTCAGTCCCACTGTCTGCTCCTTGTCTTTTAAAATTCCCAAAATAGCCCTGGCTGGTGTAGCTCAGTGGGTTGAGCACAGGTTGTGAACCAAAAGATCACCAGTTCAATTCCCTATCAGGGCACATGCCTGAGTTGTGGGCCAGGTCCCCAGGAGGGGCCATGTGAGAGGTAACCACACACTGAGGTTTCTTTCCCTCTCTTTCTCCCTCCCTTCCCCTCTATCAAAAAATAAATAAATAAAACCTTTTTAAAAATTCCCAGAATAGTCCTTCCCTAGGGCCTTTGCTTTAACTGTTCCTCTGCTAGGAAAGTTCTTCCCCAAGATACTCTCAAGGCCATCTTCCCTCAATTGTCACTTTCTCAGTGGGCTTCTCCTGACCATGCTGCTTAAAAATGAGGCACAATACTCTCACCCAGAACTCCCAGTGCCCCTGATGCTGCTCTGTTTCTTTTATAACACATCACTTCGGTATATCACCTACTTATTTATTGTTTTCAATGTTAAATGTTGGTTTAACATACTAGAATGTAAACTTAATGAGAAGAGGGATCTTTCTTTTGTTCTAGTGCCTGGCACCAAATAAATATTTCTTGAATGAGTCTAAGTAAATGATAAGTGATTTTTTTATTGTCAACAAGAGTTTCCCGTGTCCAGGTCTTATGCAGAAAGAAAAATTTAAAGTCAGAACTGTGAGTCAGGCTATTGAGACTGTTTTCCAAAACTTTGACCTGAGAAAGCATATTGAGATGCCTCATTCAGTCACAGCACAACCAAATCTCCAAGATACCAAAATTATTCATTTTTCTTTCAATAATTCACCATTTTTTCTATATCCTTTTCTCAGAAATCTTTGAGTGAAAAGAATTTCAAGTATTACACACTTAACTGATATTTAAAGATAAAAAGACTTGGTTCTTGTGTTCAAGGAGAACACAATCCAGGTAGGAAGACTGAAAGTGATTACATCTGAGTAGAGATAAGTTAAGAGCTATCTTCCCAGAGGAGGGACATTTGAGCTCAGCCTTGAGGATGAGAATAAGTTTGGCAAGTGAAATATGAGAGGAGAAGGCTTCAAATAGAGGAAAGAGAAAGAATTAAGGCCTAGAGGCATAAAGAGGAAGCTACTTCAAAGTCTTCTAAGCCACTTTTCTGTGTTAATTCCAATGAAGGTAGATAATTTTGAAAAATATGTTTAAATGAACACATGTAGAGAACATTATGATTACTTTTATTTTTGGACTGAATTGTAAAATCTGTATCTTATTATTGAGATATAAAACACAATATAGGATATTATGGGCATTTTGTTTTTGGTTGACCATAGAGAAACCTGATACCAGCATATTGTTCACTGAATGATGTTGACATTGGAAACTCCTCCTTCCTACTTTTGCTATTTCACCAAGTCCCATATTAACTCCTTCACTGATCTCATGGTCTCTACAGGGTAAAAATAAAGAGCAAGGAGGAGTGAAAATGCCAAAGAGAAATCTAATAACTGCTTGAAACATTTTTTCCTACTAGTCCATTCTCTTCTACAGTGGTTCATAATGTTGGTAGGTTTTGGACTCTTGAGAATTGATGAAAGTTGTGGACCTTCCCTCCAGAAAATTGTACATGTGTACCATTGGTCAAGGTAAAATCCAAAGAACAGAATCCACTCGGAAACTGTAGTTTTATCTTTCTACCCATTACAGTCTGGGAAGGCACACTGGAAGGAGAGAAGGAGGTAAAAAAGTATAGGAAAGGGACAAACAGAAAGCAAGCACAAAAACATCTGCACACTTGTAAATGTGCTCATGGGCTCCAGGCTTGAAACTTCCCCACAGAAATAGAGATGTTAAAAATGCCAGTTAGGGGTAAGAGAAAAAATGAAGAACAAAGCACTCTGCACTGAGCACCAAAAAAAAAAAAAAAACCCAGAATGTAGCTCTTCTTTTGTGCAAAACTTTTCAGTTCACAGGCCACTCTGCGAAGGCTGAACTGTAAACCACCAGGAGACTTCAAGGTCAGAGGATATAGTCATACCATCTCAGCATCAACTTTCTCATCTGAAAAATGGGTATAATAATAAAATCCTACCTTATCCACCTCCTGGCATTGCTGTGAAAATCACAAGAGCATGTATGGAAAAGTTCAGAAGCTCTCAAATGCTTACAAATGATGGCTATTATTAGTATGTATTATTTGAGCTATAGATCTTTTTTAAGGAATCAATAGTTACTTTAATAACCCACTTGAAAGGGGAAAGTTCTTACCTACTGAAGTACTGTACTCTAATCAGTTGATAGTCAAGACTGCCTAATAAAATCAGCTGTTTCATTATAACTCCTAAATATTATCTGGTTGATCAGGTAGCATTTCCACTAACAGATATATATTAAATACAGGTGAATCAGCAATAGTATTATTTTAAGTATTTTTATTGATTATGTTATTAGAGTTTTCCCAATTTTTTCTCCCTTTATCCCCCCTCCACCCTGCTCCACCAACCCTCCAGCATTCCCCCCACCCTTAGTTCATGTCTATGGGTTGTACATATAAGTTTTTTGAGTCCTCTGTTTCCCATGCCATTTTTATCTCTCCCCATTTATTTTATGCCTACTAATTATGCTTCTTTTTCCCTGTACATTTTCCACCCTATTCCTGCCTTCCCCCTTCCCACTGAAATCCCTCCATGTGATGTCCATTTCTCTGATTCTATTCCTGTTCTAATTGTTTGCTTAGTTTTTGTTTTCATTGTTTTTCTTTCTTTTTTTAAGGTTCATTTTTTGATAGTTGTGAGTTTGTTGTCATTTTACTGTTCATATTTTTTATCTTCTTTTTCTTAGATAAGTCCCTTTAACATTTCATATAATAAGGACTTGGTGATGATGAAATCCTTTAACTTGACCTTATGTGGGAAGTACTTTATCTGCCCTTCCTTTCTAAATTAAAGCTTTGCTGGATAGAGTATTCTTGGATGTGGGTCCTTTCCTTTCATGACTTCAAATACTTCCTTCCAGCACATCTTGCCTACAAGGTTTCTTTGGAGAAATCAGTTGATAGCCTTATGGGCACTCCTTTCTAGATAACTCTTTCCTTTCCCCTTGCTTCTTTTAGGATTATCTTTTTATATTTATTCTTGGGTAACTTAATGATGATGTGCCTTGGTGTGTTCCTCTTTGGGTCCAACTTCTTTGGAACTCTCTGAGCTTCCTGGACTTCCTAGAAGTCTATTTCTTTCATGAGACTGAGGAAATTTTCCTTCATTTTTGTTCAAATAAGTTTTCATTTTCTTGCTGTTGTTCTTCTCCTTCTGGCACCCCTATAATTCAGATATTGGAGCATTTCAAGTTGCCCCAGAGGTTTAGAATTCTCTCTTCACTTTTCTGAATTCCTGTTTCTTCATTCTGTTCCTGCTGGATATTTTTTTTTCTTTTGTTCCAAATCACTACTTTGAATCCTGGTTTCCTTCCTGTCAGTGTTGGTTCCCTGAATATTTTGCTTTATTTCATTTTGGATATCTTTCATTTGCTCTTTCATCTTTCAACCAAGCTCAATCAGATCTGTGAGCATTTTGATTACCACGGCTTTAAATTCTCCATCAGATAGATTGGCTATGTCCTCATTGTTTAGTTCTGTTTCTGAGGTTATGCTCTGTTCTTTCATTTGGGCCATATTTCTTGGTCTTGGCACACCAGTCTGGTTGTTCTGATTGATTTTTTTCTTTAATTCCTTGGTTGTCTGAGTTCCACACAGTTTAATTTTCTGGTGCTTGTGATTGTTTATTGATTTTAGATTGGTTGTTATCCTCCTTTTGGTTGTGTGAGGAATGGAAGGCTTCTACCTATGCCTCCATCTTGGCCAGTGAATCAGCAATATTATTATTGAACGAGTATCTATGGATGCTCCAGATGTGCTGAAAAATTAAGCAAAGGAAACAGGATCAGGTTCTGAAGTTCAGCTTCCACCAGAAATGCATGTTAAATTCAAGAGACCCCACCATAAGTCATCACCCTCCCCTCTGCCCAAACTTTCTTTCACTACTTCTTGTAGTAATCCTCCTTAGCCTTAACATGCTTTTTATCTTAAGGCTTATGTTGCTTGGCATTAATACAGTTAGACTATAGCTTTCTTTTTGTTTGTTTTTAGCTGGTATATCTTTCTCTACCCATTAATTTTCAATTGTTGTGTCCCTGTATTTTAGATATGTCCCTTATAAATTGCATACAGCTAGCCTGGTATTTTTTATTTTGCCCTTTTAACTATAAAGAATTTTTAATATAATTTCTTGATAATAAGTGGTAAGTTTAATGTAATTATATCTATTGTGCTATGTTTTCCATTTTCCTCTATGCTTTCTTTTCATCTACTTTCTCCCTTCATGTCCTGCTTTCTATTAGTTGTATTATTTTATTTATTCCTTTTCTATACTCAATTTACTTGGAAATTACAAGTGCTATTTCTATTCTTTTTGTGTTTGGTGTTTTAGTATTTTGGCAAGCTGTCCCCATTTCTGGGTACACAAAAATAGGGCAGGTAAGTTTAGATGGTGGGAATGGTATCTAGACAAAGTATGAGGGCAGAAGTAAGGTAATTCACTTCCAAGTCTGGCCATTTTCATTCTGTGTGATGCTTCACTCACTTCCCCTTTCATGGTGTGTGTTGAAGCCCCTTGCTGTAGTCAGGGGCATCCCAAAATAGAAGAAGTCTGGATTGCTAAATCATCACTTCAAAGACAGTTACCCTGTTTGGATTTATTCATTACCTCAGGATAGTGAAAAGCATATTTAAGGTCCAAAGATAATCAGTATATCTAATCTTTGGTGATCCCAGAATGATTTAAATTCAGACACCCCCTCCCTATCTTATATGTTATGACTGTGCAGTAATTTCATTCCATCTTGGTTTTACCATCCTTCAAATTCATCGCAATTGGTGTTGTTTTATTTAATGTTTATTCATATTTATCCACATGATTACCATTCTTTCTTCCACATCACTCCTTTCTTTTGGGGTCAATTTCTTCCTGAGGTAAGTTTATACGATGTTTTTAATCAAGAGTTTTGCTGAGGGTAAACTACTCAGTCTTTCTTTATCTCCAAATGTCATTATTTTACCTGCCTTTTGAGATATAGCTTAACTAAGCATAGAATTCTTGCTAACTGTTATTTTTCCTCAGCACTTTGAAAATGATTCCAGTATATTCTGGTATATATTTTTTTGCTTGGTAAGTATTCTATTAGTTTAATAATCATTCTTTTGTAGGTGAGCTAGATATTTATCTCTAGTTGCGTAAAGATCTGTCTGCCTTTGATATTTTGAAATTTCATCAGGGTGTGTTTTGGTGTTGATTTATTTTATTTATTCAGCTCAGAACATATTGAAATTTCTAATCTGAAGATGCTTCTGTTTGATCATTTTTTTCAAAGTTTGTCATCAAGTCTTTAAATATTTTCCTTCTATCTCTTATTTCATTTTGAAATTTCTAGAAATATGTTAGACCCTCTAGTTCTGTCTTCTACATCTCTAAAATTCTCTTTACTATATTTCTGTCTCAATCTTTTTGTGTTGTATTCTTTTTAAAAAAGTTAACTTTTAGAGAGAGAAACATCAAAATGTTGATTTGTTGTTTCACTTGTTTATGGATCATTGGTTGATTCTTGTTCGTGTCTTGACCAGGAATCAAACCCACCACCTCGACATATATAATGATGTTCTAACAAACTGACCCAGCTGGCCAGGGTCTTATGCTTTATTATTGATAATCTTGTTAGATTAATCTTCACTAATTCTCTCTTTATCTATTCACTGACTCTGTTTAACTCTACTTGGCCTTTATCTTACTCACTGAGATTTTTATTCCAATGACTACATTTTTTATTTCTAGAAATTCTATTTGGTTCTTTGCCAAATGTGACTGGACAACTTTGATAGTCTTGTTCTCATTTTGATACTTGATATCTTACTTAACACCTTTAATTGTGTTGTAGTCACTGTCTGATACTTCTATTGCCTGAGGTGCCTGGAGCCTAAGACCATTGTTTTTCTTCTTTGCTGACTTCTTAAAGATGACCTGTTTTTAACAGGTTTGAGTCCTGGTTCCATAATTAAATGTGCATGTTATTTTAGGTGAATTACTACATTGAGTTTCCTAGTCTGTAAAATGAAATCAAGAACTGAAGCACCTGTCTCAGAGTATTATTGCAAGTATGAAATGATGTAATGTGTATAAAGGCCTTATCATATCAACTCAGCTCCAAAAATATAATTTTTGTTACTATCATCCTGCTCTGAATTCTCTCTAGTACCTATCACAATGCTTGGCACTTAGGTGTTGCTCAGTAAATGTTTGATTTAAAAAATGTAGGAGAAAAACTGAAACTTAAATGAACTATGGCAAATTTTACTATATAATTATCCAAATACTAGTACTTCTTTGGCCATAAATGGCTAACTTATAAATATCTCAAGTATTCATTCATTCATTCTCTATACAAGAACAGCCACTGTTCTAGTAATGAGATACATGCTAATGAATAATACCAAGTTCTAGCCCTCATGAGATTTACATTCAGTGGGGAAGAACTGCTAACAAAAAATCATCTATTAGAAAAATGATGATCATAGGAAGGAGGGAAGGAAGGAAGGAAGGAAGGAAGGAAGGAAGGAAGGAAGGAAGGAAGGAAGGAAGGAAGGAAGGAAGGAAGAAGGAAGGGAGGGAGGGAGGGAGGGAGGAAGGGAGGGAGGAAGGGAGGGAAGGAAATGGATCATGATTAAGGTTTAGTCAGAGAATTAAACTAAAGTGACATGTTGGAAAGTAGTTAGGCTAATATATTACACTGAGTGGACTTACTCTTTAGTAACAATGAGCTGAGACCTAAAAGGGTTAAAGGGAACAAGCCATTTGAAGATGTGAATAAGAGCATCTAGGCAAATAGGACAACAAATGCAAAGGCTCTTAGGGAACAGGCTTTGCTCTTCAAAAAAGCACACAGGCTAGTGTGTTTACAGTGCAGTCAGATTAGGAGGAGGATGTTCTGAGATAAATTCCAAGAAGAAGACATGGGCCAGGTCCTTAGGGCCTTGTAAACTAGGATTAGGAGTCTGGAGTTTATTCTATCAGTACTGGAAAAACCATTGGAGAGATTTGAGCAAGAAAATGTCATCATTGGAGTTCCATTTCTGAAATATCTCACTGGTTGATGGATGTTTTGAAGAATTGTTTGAAGAGATGTGGTAAAAACGAAAGCTGGGCAGTTACACACTTTCTATACATTGTCCAATTTATTGAAAATTGCTGTTGCTGCTACTATTCACCACCACCACCACCACTAAGGTTCCTACACACAAAGTTCTGGTCTCATATTGCCATCTGGTGGCCAACATTGGGACTGTTTGATCCTGTACCTTCTAAAAATACCCAGATGCCACAAATCCCCTGAAATCTTGCAACTTCTTGGTCTCTAATCAAATTTTTCCAAGTCGTACTTTTAAAGGTATCTCTTATTCTATTTAATTATTTTATGTTTGTTTTTGCAAATATTAAAGCAATCAGCTCTTTTATTTCTTTTCATTGTAAGTAAAACAAAGTCTGGACTAGATTCGAATGGAGTTTACAGTCTTATTAGTGAAATTTATTATTAATCATAATATGTTTCATGGAAAAATAGGTATCAATTTATCCTTGTCCGTAAAAACTACTTATAAACACTTCCAGAACAAAACTAAGGGGTAAATAGGATAATTTATGATGTTACTTAACCAAGTAACATCAAGGAGGTTGGAACCAAGGAGGTTGGAAATCGCTCTCCTGTATATATTTTTAGCTCAGAATGTGGTCCTAGATGTGTAATAATAACATCTGGAACAGCTGGTATGCGCTGAAAGAAGTTCACAGGTTTTTTTTATTTAAGAAAATAGCAATTTGAAAGATGAAGGTTTGTTTCAAATGGGAAAGCTATTTATAACTGGCAGTTGCCAATTGTTAAAGCTAGCTCTGGCTAAATATATATATATTTTCATACACACACTGGCTTTTTCACCAGTATAATGGTCAAATTAGAAAACTCTACTTTTTCTTGGCTAATATAAAAGACCTCTTTTATATTAATTTTAAAATATGACACTGGGGCCACCAGTCCCATTGGAGAGGATTTTTCACTTGCATAATGTTGCTAATTGCAACGATATAAGGATACCTCACTTCATTACACTGATATTCTCTTGTCCATCAAATTGAAAGATCTTAAAAGCAACGCTTACTCACTCAACTTTATTCAGGAAATTTTGACACATTATAGCAAGACTGTTAAAAAATTATGTGCTGAGCATAAAGATCTCCTGTTTCTAGGTGCAGTTGGAGCAGTGAATTTTTACCCTAGGCATAATTAGTTTAACTCTTACTTTGGGGATTATTTTGATGGTCCATCCATATCAAAGTAAAATCTGGATAAGAGGTGGCAAAATTCATCTTTCTGGGAAAATGAATCAAAGTGTGATTTTTTCTGTGGCTGGTAGTAGACTATAATAAGACATGCCTGTTAAAAAACACTGTATTCTCAGTAAAGATCTTTTTCTCAGCCCAGACTTATTGCTGAATTATCCCAAAATACCTCCTCTCGTGGCCACACTCTATATGAAATGAGTTAGGGGTCTTAGCCCTTTTCTTAGCAGAGAGTTGTCACAGAATCTTTCATCACCATCAGCAACAATTAACACTAATTGGTACCCTGGGCAGCAGTCTAACAGAAAGGTCAGTGATGGAGTGAGCAAGCAGAACAAATTACCCTTTCACCTTCGGAAGACAACTTATTGGTTCTATGTGGAGCTGCTCTGTTCCTGCTATCTCTGTTGGGCCAAGAAGGAATTTATCCCCTAAGGCTGTCAAACAAGAGTATTAGGGAAGGTCAATTCACTGAGTGGGCAAAAACAAAGCTGCTGAGTTATGACATTGAACAGCCATAAATAGGTCTCTCTATCTTTACCCCATTTTACCTCACCCCTTCACATCTCTCCCTCTCACTTTCAGTTTCTTCCTATAATATTAAAAATCCAATCAAAGCAAGTGTTCTGTCATCATTTTTCTCTCCCTTGCCATAGAGCCCACGCTGTTTATATTCATTACTGTGTCACTCAGTGGCTGGGAAGAAATGTTGTCATTTGTCTTAGCTTTGCATCTCTGTATATTAATCCTACCTACTTCATGAGACATGAGAGTGCTAGTATAAAAATAAGTAAAATAAGACCTATGCAAAACTTTTATTTTTGTAGACTATTAATTCTACTAAGTGCCCATGTGTCTGTCATTCTAATGCCTTTGCCTTGGCTGCTTTAAATCACTGGTTTGAGAAATCCTTGAGAGAACTGTCAGGGAACAATTAATAATCCCTTCCTCTACTACAAGGAGCCACCATATGACTTGGCATCACTCACAAGACAACAGAAGGCAAAAAAATGTTGGCATTCTGCCACCTTGCAAAACTTGCTCCTCCCTTTCACTTAACTCAGATACCAGCACTTTTCTGAATGCTGAGCAGAGAGAAACAGAAATAGAAGTGGGAATTTCATAAACAAAATCACAACAAATAAACTAGAGCATCTAAGAAAAAAAAGACTTAAACTAAACAAAACCTATTCACTTTCCACCTTTGCATTACTTAGAAAATACTTTTTATGTGAGTTGTTAAGCATTCACTTGGGAGAAATGAACTAAGAGATGGCTGGCCTAGAAATAATTCAGCCTTGCAGACATGGCTGAGCCCAGACATTAGCCAAAGCCAAGAGGGACCCTTTAGGACCATTTATAACTAGGTCAATATGTCAACTGGTGCTGCCCTCCACTTGTGCACGTTTTTGTTAGAATTGAAAGATTAGCCCAGAAACAAAACTGCCAGAAGTAGTGTGTAAGAAGATAAATTTGTTCTGCTTAGTCTTCATTTCCCTTCCTGAAGGAATTCAAATGAAGGCAATGAGGTATCTGATCTGGACATCTTTTCTTTCTCAATGACTGGCAAAATACCTGACAATTGCTAATATTCAACACTGTTTGCAATACAACAAAAGATAACCGAATGGTCACTTACAGGCTAGTAAAGGAATAGAATTTATAGCAACTAATTGAGTTTATTCCATGCAGCCAAACTGATGCTCTTGGCTAAAGTCCAAAATTAAAGTGCCTGGAGACAAATGAAAAATGTGTAACACTAGCTATGGAGGTGACATTCTTTCATTTACTCAAATCAGCAAACATTTATTGACACCTATGATGTTTCAGATCCTGTGCTAGGCAGTTGGGCACAAAAATTAAAAAAAAAACATAGACTCTTTCTCAGCTCGAGTTCAAGTTTAGTTGAGAGGGTACAGTTGAGAACAAATAATAACAAAACAGTGTGAAATTATGGTCCAGGCTACATCAGGAGAGGCGAGTTTACAATGGAGGGATATCTGAGGTGGGTCATTGTAGAGTGAGCAGGAATTGAAAACGAGAAAGGAGTTCCAGTTTGAGAGAGCAGACAGAGAGCAAGGAATAGCCCACAAGAGAGCATTATGACCTTGGGAAAGAGTAAGTAATTCAGTAACAGCTTTATAAGAGAAACCAAAAGGAACAGAGAAGAAAGGAGGTGGAAAAGGTGGAAGGAGAGGGAAAGAAAAGTGATAAAGACTAAGAAAGCATGGGTAAGAAAATTTGACAAGAGTTAACCTATCTGCCATCTAGAAACAGGGAACTATGAAAGAATTTTAAGTAAGGGAGTGATCTTCTTGGATAAGCTGGAGGAAAATGTACCTAATTTGGTCACCTTAGTCAATGTTCATTTTGTTCCTTATTCACTGTGTGTCTTTCTGGAAACTTTGAATGAATAAATGTTTGTGGAGAGACCTTATAAGATTCTGTTTAAAAAAAACAAAACTGTGGAGAAAGGTTTGGAGTAGATGAAAACAAAGTCAGGGAGACTGATGGATATTTTAAGGGCAATATTTAAAAAATAAAATTGATTAAGCCTTGGGAGAGAAGATGAACTTGAAAATAACTGTGAGGTTTCAAGCAGGGCAACTGAATGCTTATCAGAGGAAGACTAGAGCCACTATTTCTCATTCCAAAGAAGAAGCACCTAGCCCTCAAAATTTTCATTGTCATTGAACTATTACTTGCTTAAAGACATAAGCAAGTAGCATATTTCCTGTCTATTCCAGAAAATAGAAATACTTTAATCCAGATGTGTCTCATAGACATCAAGGAAAATGTTATCTTCAAATATTATAATTTAGCAAAGGTATAGTTTAGGTTTTGTGTGTCTATGCTATATGAGAAAGCAAATATAGAATTAAAGATGAAAACACATTTCAATGATAAAGTTCATTCACTTCTAATGTCACAGGTGGGCATAGGTAACCAGGTTCTTGGTGATCTCAGACAAAGAACTAAACAGAACACACAGAATTTATAGCAGAAAGAGAGAGCAGATTTATTAAGCGATAGTACATTCTACAGAACATGAGAGCAGGCCAGCTCTGAGCAGAGATTGACCTCAGGGGCTGGAGGGAGTTTATTCTTATTGGTGGATATTTCCTGGCTAGTTTTAGAGGGCTTTTATTGCACATGTACAAGTAGCTGTTCTACTTTAAAGCTACTGTGCATGTGATCTCCCATGATTTTCCTTGATTGGCCACCAGAGAAGGGGGTTGCACAATATTATTTTATTATAATGCTGTTCTGATGAAGTAGGTGTCATGTGGAATCATTTGTGCATGTGCATTCATGAGTCACCATGATTCAGCACTTTTCCAGAAATCGGGAACAACTGGTCTTAGAAATGAGAACTCTGTCTTATTTTGATGTCATTTATCTTAGGCCTGTGGCACTCCAGAGTTTCCCCCTTCCCATGTCCTGCCTCACTAACTTCCTAATCTTAAATACAATCTCATCTTTTTTAAGATTTATTACTTTATTTTTAGAGAGAAGGGGAGGGGAGAAAGAAAGGGAGAGAAACAGCAATGTGTGGTTGCCTCTCACACACCCTCAACTGGGAACCTAGCCCACAAGCCAGGCATGTGCCCATTTGGGAATCAACTGAAGACGTTTTGGCTTGTAGGCCAGCACTCAATCCACTGAGCCACACCAGCCAGGGCAGCAATTTCAATTTTATCTCACCTAAGAAGTATGTGAATTAGTTTTTTAATTGAGGTAAGAGCTCAAAAACCTGTGCAACGACTCAAGGTCCAGAAGCAATGAACAATAATAGAAAGGTGAACCACACTTCATGTGGGTGTAAGACAGACAGTGGTGGCAGCAAATGTCTGGGCCAGTGGTGGGCCACTCCCACAGCCTTGCAGACATTAGCTTCCTCTGCTCCAGGCCATGGGGATCCAGGCCTATACATTATTCATTTTGCCTTTCTTACCCAGAGAACATACTTTCAAATACACAGACAGATGGGTAGACATAACTATGCAAATAGTACCTTTCCTACCACAAAATATACCTGAAATATCATATTTTCTCAAGCTTTCCCTCAGACATTTTAATTACTCAAAACCAGGTAAAAATTTTCAATTTGTACTTAACAAGGATTCTGCTATACAGGAGTTTTATTCAATTTCAAGAAAAGATATTTTTAAAAAGTTATAAGCTGCTTAAGTATGGTCCTGCACAAGTTATTTCATTTAGTTTTTAATATATTTCAAAACTACATAACTGGCTCGAGCAAAAGTTTCATTTTATGTTTTCACCCTCTTTTTGTTGGGAACCGCCCTGCCTGGTTTCAGAAGCTGTAACTGCCCCCCATGGCTAAGTCTGAGTGAGCAACCTTGGGACCATAAGCCACTAAGGAGACAAAGCTTATCTCCCTGGCAGGAGTGCTGCTTCTGCTCCTTTTTCTTCACCCTGCCTGGCCCCCAGTGCTTGATCAGTTAGCCAATGATGGGTAAGATTCCTCAAAGGAGAAATGACCTAAGACAGGAACAATCATGGAGAGCTCCAGGGAAGGACTTGGAGGGCTATAGCAAAAGGGGGTGATGGACACTCGCCCCTCGGCTTTGACATAGCCTGAGTTCTCATTCTGTCTGTGAGAAGTCTCCTGATCTCTTGGCTGCCTTACTTCCCCTGCCTGACTTAAGCCTGAAACACTGACAGAGGGCAGTGCAGCCCTGTACCGGAAAGGGTGGGTTCCCCAGGGTGATCAGGACTAAGAAAGAATACATAAACTCCTGTGAAACCTCCTTTGCTAAGAATGCTTTCAACTAAATGATAAGGGTCTCAGTATTAAATGAGTTTGTTTCCAAAGTTTTGTAGCCCTTTAGCTAATAGACCCTGACTCAGAATAGGCCCTCAGAGTTCTTTGTATGTTATCTATTGTTTGATCCTTACTGCTAACAATGATTAATGAGCTTTACCTGTATTCCTGTGCAAATTGAACCCAATAAAAACTTGTCAAGGCAAGGGTCGGCGCACTCTCCTCTTGAAAGAGTGGCTAGGCTGCTCTGAGGCACACTACCCTTGAGAGAGTAGCCGTGCTGTCCCTTTTCCTCCACAGGACTTGGTAGTCTGTGTGAATGTATCTTGTCTCATCCATAATGCCGCAGACACTGCAGGCTGGTGTCCGTGTCATCTTTTCTCTCACAATACCAGGAAATTAAGGATAAAATGTATATTAATATTTGTGTTACAAATGTAAACACAGATAACTCAGAAAGCATTTTAATATGGCTCTCAAAGTTATTTTAATTTATTCATTTTGTTCTCAGGCAAAATCATATATTCTTGTCCTTTTTTCTAAATATGTAGTTTATTGGGGGATGGATGTGAGTATATCTCTGCAAAGAGAATCTTTATTTTTGCTTTTGTTACCTTAAATTTGTAAACCAATAAACTGAATTATTAAGTTGGTTTAAACATACTCACAGTGAAAAGCTTAATTTCTCTCATTGTATTTGTTGGTAATACCTATCAAGACAGCTAATTAAATTGTAATGGGGTGAAGAACATAAGTCTCCTGAAATTAGGAAAACAGCCCCCATAATCCTTGATTGGGGGAAGGGGAAGTGGATGATACATCGCATAAAAATAGTAAATTAATAGCCATGCCTTCCTGAAGAGAAGAGGGCTGTCATCTTGGGCAAATTGTATACATGGCTGCAAAAATGCTCGGGGACTCATGACATAGCTGAGATATGGAGCCTGCACAAGGGGCAGGGGCAGTTGCCCACCCCAGATGTCTGTGCATCACTGGGAAATTTTTCCCTGATTAAAGATGGCAGCCAAAAGAAGGTAAAAGTACAAGGGAATTGGCAAAAATGGTACATCATAAGAGGGGTTGGATATGAGGTCATGCAGGGAGTTCTGGGCCAAGCATTTATACAAGCACCCGCTGTAGGAGAGGAGGTTCACCACAAGGTTTGGTGTGTAAGAGGAGAAGCCACATGGTCTGGAGTTAAGTCTGACTGGAGAAGAAGGTGACAGAGCTGATGGAGCTGGGGGGTACCCACATAGCCACCCAGATTTGTGAAAGATGCTTGGAGCTGAACTGTGACCTGGAATGCTATCTGCAGATTTCTGCTTCTCTGAAAAGATGGTAGCTCTGACTGTCTTGTTCTGAAACCAGCCTGGTTTGGCAAAGAGGCAAGACTACGTGTTCTTGGTGGTTTTTAATGGAGCAGGACTTAACAGAAATCTGTCATTATTCCAAATCAGTATAATCTTTATATAAACCACCCTTTACTTTTTTCACCAAACTCTTGCATTGGAAGTCACACTTCTTTGTTGCAGGCAATTGAACCCCACAGCTATTCTAGAACAGCAATGGTGGGGTTCTATAACAAAATAGACTATTCACAATCTACTCTGCCACCACAAAGTCATATCCTTCTTTCTCTCCTATTTACCACCTGAAACATATCAAAGATGATCTGAAGCATGGGTAAATTTTTCTTTTGTAGCTGAATTTAAGATTTTTTATTGTTGCTATTCTATTGTTCTATAAACGCTAAAATGATCTTGTACATTTTTTCCCCAGATGATTCATTCTTTTAACCACTCTCATTTTTCTCATTGTTATTCAGGTACAGTTGTCTGGGGGTACAGTTGTACCCCTACCACTCCCCTCCACCCCAGGCATCCCCATCTCCCATTCTCAATCCTATCCCCCTTTGGCTTTGTCCAAGGATAAATATAAATTCCATATGAATTGTGCCTGGCATTTGTATTTTGCCTTTAAATTCAAAAAGGGCTTTTTTCTGACAAACTCTTTTATAAGTGAACTTGAAGAAAACAGAAATGGGATGTGCAAATTGACCATCCTGCACAATACCTCTTTAATGGAAGGCAATTAATAATGTCCTCCTACTCAGTTCTACCCAGACTGGATTTGTTAGTGGCAAACAATTCCTTCTTCCTAAGCCCTGCACAAAATATTTTAAAGATCTAACTCCCAATGTAACAGATTTCTTGACATCTAATCACAGTTGTTTGGTTGTATTGCTGATAGTCTATTAAAACTCCAAATCAGTTTATTAATGTCTTTATGCATTTCTTCAGTGAATAAAAACAAAAATTGTAACAGAATTCTCCTTTTTAAATTAGTAACAGAGCTTGAAGCCATCAAAATGGTAAGGCACAAAAACCTGGAGAATTTAAACTGCTATCAAAGGAGAGAAAAACAAAAAAGTGTTGAGGTCATTCAACGTAGCAACAACCTCTCTCCTAATAAAAAGCAAAATGTCCTGTATCCAATATTGACCAAGGCAAAAGAAAGAAATTATGTATATTAAAGATTTTTCACCTGAGTGGCCATTTTCATTTGGCGATCTTTAGCACTGGGAGAAAGTTAAATACATTTAAGGTTACAAATCTTATGTGCCTATTTCCACAAAAGACTTGAAACAGTTTAAAACAAGATAGTATGGTAGATGATCTTTCAAGAGAAATAATTTTTCGAGAAGGAATTAAAGTTAGTATATAAAATTCCTTCCCTGATACCATTGTGGAGGTCTATGCTCTCCTTTGAAAGTTAGCTACATAGTCAATAGAAATAGTGCTATGTGGGATGTCTGCAAGGAGCTGGGTATGAAACACAGGCCCCTGAGAACATTATCCAGGGCTACAATTACTCCCTAGAAAATAGGTCACTTCTGTGGTCCATCAGGAAAATCAGGAAAGAATTATTTTTTTGGATATATGAGGCAAGCAGATTTCTGTTCCATATGTGAACATACTTTCTCATAATTAGAATATACTTGTCAGAGATAGTGGTCCCCTCCCTGAAAGAATTTTCATTCACAGTCTATCTATTTGTAATACCTTAGAAGGTAATTTTGCACTAAATAAGGGGTAGGACTCCTACCTGTAAGGTAGCTTTAAATTCCAGGTTCCTAATAGTCTATAAATTTGGTTATTTCATAACACATTACACAAAAAATTTTTGGATGAAAATCCTGAATCATTTCTGGAGCAATTGGGTGCTTTCTTCAAAAGCATCCCAATATGCCAAAAACACTTAATGTGATGCAATCACTCTCAGTTTTTTCCTTTAGCTTGACACATATCACTCCCTGCTGAGTCTTCCTTTCTTACATCTGCCCACTGCTTTGTGAAAAACAGAACCCTCCTTCTGGGATGCTGAACTTCTTGGGCTCTTCAAAAACGCTGTAGTGACATTCAGCAAAGGACATAGTTTGCATATAATATGGTAACATTCCAATTTCTATTGATCAGATAAATTAATATTCCAGTGATGAGGTGAGGTAGAGTATTTTCTTTCTTCCAAAAACAATTAATCTGTATTGACTCAGCTCTAGGGGAAATGTATCCTAGGTTATGTCTGAGGTTGTTTCAATACAATTGGAGGCTTTGATGTGGAAAATTTTCTATTTAACAATTACATGCAATGAAAAAACTTGGAATTCATAAGTGATTCAGTAAGTCACAAGCCATGAAGAATGTAAAAAGGACCAAATGAGAGACAACCTGAGCATGATTAGTCATATATACCAAACCAATACTTCCCCCAAAATGCCAACCAACATATATCTACACAAGAATTTACCCATCCAACCTCTGGGTTCTAATACAGTGAGTTGAAACAGGGCCAGGGAAATAGCATTTCTCTAAAGCTTCACAGGGGTTCTGATTGACAACCAACATTGAAAACTACTGCTCTGAGCCAACATAAGTGTGCACTCATATTAAGAAAATGGACACCTCACTCCACCCTTAGTTCCAGAATTTTCTAATTGCTTCTATTTTAAAATTGTTTTTTACAATGATGATGATGAATTCCAGTTTTTAAAGTAGTTCATGGAAATTATCTAGTGGGAGATATTAGTATGCCAATTTAATGAAAGAATATGACTCTAATTCATCATAAGTTTGAAAAGAGGCCCTGGCCAGGTGCTTAGTTGGTTAGATCATTGTCCTCGTACACCACGGTTGTTGGTTCAATCCCCAGTCAGGGCATATACAAGAAGCAACCAATGCATGCATAAGTAAATAGAAGAACAACTCTATCTATCATCTAGCTAGCTATCTATTTTTCTCACCAATTTAAAAAGTCAAAAAAAAAATACTATACTCCACTGCCAAAGAAATAAAAACACTTCAACAATGCCAACATCTTCTAGCTTATTGGACATGAGGAACAATGCTCTTGCCCAGATACATATCTCAATAATGAAATCAAGAATCATTGTTAGCTAAACTCCCCTACTCCCATCCCAGGCCTGACAACTTCCTAGCACCACTAGAAATCCTACCCCAAATGCTGTCACTATTTGTATATATCAGAACTTCCCCCTAAAGACAATCTAAGGTTCAGAGTCATCTCTTCTATTAGGTGTATTGACACATTTTTTAATTAAGACCCTGTCTGAATATGGAGCGATTATATGCTGCAGCAATAAAATTGAACATTGTCACTTCTGTTCTTAATAAGATACAAGTATTTTATATTCAGAGTCTACAAGCTAGAATTTTAAGAAATATCCCTTAAGTCTTTGTGAAATAATCTCTACACAATTGCTCTCACTCTCTCTTCACTTCATAGACTATTTATAACTGTGCTTAAAGTGTTAAACTCAAAATGGACATAAATGATACATAAACAAGAACACATTAAGTGTAAGCCAAAAAGTTATTCTGTATCATGCATTTTCAAACAAAGTTGTCTTCCCAACAACTTAGAAAGGATGAAGCCTACTGGAATTTACCAAGGGGTTGCATGGAAGGTCTCATGGGAAAAAGTCCAGGAAGAAGGCACATTTTAAGACGCAGATCATCAGATACAATAGAGAAAATGAATAGAAGAGACAGAACAAATAGATGGAGGCATCTCCATTATGTGCCAAAATACCCTAGTGTTTCAAATGATGACACTGAAGTATAATGTGACAACAGTGGTTCTCAAAAGTGTGCTCCCCAGACCAGGAGCATCGGCATCACCTGGAAACCTGTTAGAAATGCCCCAGAAATGCCCCAGATCAGTTTAGATCTACTAAAATGATCTTTAGTACATCATTTAGTAGAAATGATCTACTAAATCAGAAACTCTGGGGCTGGGGCCCAGCTTAACAAGCCCTGCAAGTGGTTCTGGTGTACACTCCAGTTTGAGAATCGCTGTATTACCAAAAAAAAAAAAAAAGAGGGGGGGAGAGGAAGAAAGAAAAAGAAGGAAGGAAGGAAGGAAGGAAGGAAGGAAGGAAGGAAGGAAGGAAGGAAGGAAGGAAGGAAGGAAGGAAGGAAGGAAGGAAAAAGAAAGAAAAAGAAATCTGACAAGTCTGACTAGATATTTTCTCTCAGGCTGTAAGAATCAAAATTTCTCTTCCTACCCGACCCAGGATAGTCTTTTCTGGCTGCATCTCTCCATCTTCTCATAGTCTTCTTCTCTTCCCTCCCCTCCCATTCCCCTCTCAAAAGTGTACACACACACACGTGAGCAGCCAATGAATACCTGTATAGCATTCATAAAGCTGAAAACCAGCCCTTATTTTTTGTCTCAGAGAGTTTATTTCATAATGTATGCACAGTGCTGAGACAAGGGGTAGAATTTAAACAATCCCTAATTAAGGACAGCACCACCTATTTATCATATTATACTGTTGTGTATTTACCCCTTACTGCTTTCAATGCATTTGCATATAATCTTTCATAATTCATTTGTTTAAATCATTTTATTTCCACTTACTTATTCAGAAGGAACTGTTCATTTTACAGATCACTGGGGCCTCCCAGTGGCAATTTTTGGTAATTTCAGATTTGAATTTTATTCAGAGAACTTTGCGGGAAGGGTATTCAAATCCTTAGCTTTTCATCTAATTGGTAGAAACTTATGATAGAATAAAAGCACGCTTTTCATCTGAGGTAGATGCTATTGAACCCAAGCTGAACTTTCCTCGAATGTTGGCTTCAACTTCTGCATTTCTCAGACTCTATATTCAGTCACTTGCTTAGTAGAGATGTCAGTTAGCAAACTCCAGGTTCTGCTGGGGAATGAAACACCAACCAGGAACACACCCAATAAAAAAAACTATCAAAGAAAAATTTATCTTATGACTCCTTTTTCTCAGTAATCTTGAGGTTTTCTCCTTAGAAATTCCATTCCTACCCTCTTGCCTTTGAACTTGTGACTATCCAGGGTAACCATGTCCTTCCAGAAGTTTTAGTTTTAGATACATCATTTTTCCCTCCTCTCAATTCTAGAACATTCTGTGCCCACTCTGGCTCATATCATTCTTCAATGGCAATTGACAAGGTCAGTCCTCAGAACTTGGCCCTCACATGACAGCCTCTGATAGCTTGCCCTCCTCTGACATCATGGAAGCAAGCTGAGCTGCCCACACTGGCATCAGCTTACATCCTGTCACTTGTCAGGGCCTCCAGCCAAAGCCTGAGGACTTGCTCAGCAATATCAACCTCACAGAACCGAGGTGCCTGTCATCTAAAGATCCTCAGGTTAACAGAAGCTGAAAGCCATTTCCACTTAGCCAAGCACTTTGCTGCAGACATGCTGGTGTACTTCCAATCTCTTGGTCAGAGACCCTTGGCTCTCCTCTTTGGCCTCAGAAGACCGCGCTGTCTGAGCCAATACTGTCCTCACCTTGAAAGACTGCTGAAAGGTGGTTTCTGAGAACTGGTGTTCTCACATCACCTCAGGGCTTACCTTTGTGCTATTGCAGGGAGCTTACCACTTAGTAACAAGCCTATAAACACTAGCATCACTGACAGATCGGGTAATGTTTTAAAGTTCAACCCCACCCCTTGGCCTTTTTGGCTGAAAAAGTTACCTGAGGGCATCCTCCACTTTCTTTGATTCTTTCTGCCTGAGCCATCTTGCAAGAAAAAAAAATAGATTTTTATTCCATGTCAGCACTCTTTATTAAAAAGGACCTCTTTTTTACCCCCACACTGGCTATTTTTTAAGATCGCTACATATCTTTAAGTTAATTACCTAATATTTGCCTAATATTCCTTGCAAAGAAAAATGTATTTAAGTATTTGCTGGAAATACACATACATTTATAAAATCATACTCTTCATGATAAATTGTGAAAAGAAGCTCATGAAGGTTTATCTCAATAGTATCCCACTTACACTAATTTGTGCTCCACAGACAAATGGCAATATTCACTAAGTTGGATTCCTCCAAATTAGAAAGAATAAAGATGAAATTTAAGATTTTTTGCAGGGCTCAGAGTGGAAAGTGAACACGAGACAGTACGCTGAAAAGAGCACAGCAGATGTGCCACAGAGACCAAGGTTCCTATCTCATCTTACACACAGGTGTAAACTTGGAAAATTGCTTATCCTCACCAAGGCTCAGTTGCTTCATATGTAAATTGCACTAATAGCTCTAGAATTGCCAGGTGGATTCAGAGATACTATTACGAGAAATGTCTAAAACAGAGTTGAAAGCAGTGAGTATTCCATAATGCAGTTATTATTTCAGAAAGGGCTAATAAAAGCTATAATTTTTCCAGTGAATAGTTTAAACAGGTCACTCTTGTCTGTCTCTAAAGTTTCTTAATGTTGTTCTCCGCAGAATACGTCCCCTCTCTCCTCTCTTCATCTCTTTTGCCCAGCCACAGGTTACTTCTCCAAGAACTCCTTATGACTCCATGGTTGTGGATTAAGTTTCCTCCTATCAGGACACCTAACACTTTGTAAAAGTGTCTAGTTCTCATACCATGCACTGACTTCCCTACATCTAACCATTTGCATTGAGCTGTAAGCCTTCAGGAGGGCAGGCCCATCTGCCTTGTTCACTGCGTGCAGCCCCTGCTTGTCATACTGTCGCTTTTCAATAAATATTGAATGAATGAATGGACAACTATTAGATGACTTCCTCAAGAAGAAAAACATAATCCAAAGAAAGTAAAAGGTAGTTAACTCAGGTAGTTATTTTGCATTTTTATAATTGCTTTTAAGCCTCCTTGAATTACCTTAAAAAAAATATGAAACCTGCACCCAACAGCTCTAGTACTCTGTGTGCTCCTTCACCCCAAGAATGCTGCACATTCTTATTAGATGTTATATTTAAGAATTGTAGCTTAATTACTGTAATAAATTATAATCTTATAATTATTCCTCAATTCTTTTTAATACATGATTATAAAATGTGCTTATCACGTTTGACACCATTCTAGTTCTTACATTGACTGCCTAGTAATCACAGAGATCCTAAGGAAGGAGGAAACCCTTGGTAAAAAAATGTTAATAATTTACTAGTTGCAAACTGTACTTTTACCTCTAAACACCAGGTAGGTAGAAAACATTACTCATGTTTTTTAATGTAAGAATTTCTTACATTTTTATGGTTTGTTCTTTGGGATTATTTATGATGGTTTGTGACAAAGAGACAACCTTTGCTATTATGATTTATATTCTGCCAACAAAGGAAATACAAAAAGAGATAAGAAACCCAAATTAAATCACAACATGAAAAATAAATTTAAAAATCCAGTGAAGTTAACTTATAATTTTATTTTTTCTGACTCAGAATTTTAAATTAAAACAAAGAAGTGTATAAATATATGGCCTGTGGACAATGAAAATGCAGAAATTTTCAAAACTTAACCTACAAAACCTACCATTTAACAAATAAGTAATTTTCAGAAGCCTTGTGTCCTATATTTGTGGCATTATAAAATAATGTCTGGCTACTACAATATTTTTAAATGATTTCTTTTAATCATATTTGGTTTGTGCTTTTGTTAGGAAAACCAAACAATATTTTTTGTATGGTGAAGTGTTAGTGGTTAGCAGCAGATATCTAATATTTTTCTATTTTTTATTAATTTCATTTGTAACAAAATTGACCTGAACACCTGTATTCATTTTATGTGATACTTTCAAATTCCTTGATGGTTGAGTGCCAATTCTAAAACTTGATTGGATTTCAAAGAAAGACAATTGCCTTACAAACAAAGAAATCTAGAGGAAAAACTGGCTTTTCAGCTTTGCCAGTAAAAGCACTGTTCATGATAGAGGCCAAAGGTTAGTTCAATAGAATAGGCAGTCAATGGTGTGTGCCCAGCAATCTAAATACTACACAGCTATACACAATCAGAGTAAACACTAATTTCCAGTTCAGGAACTCATAATTAAAGGAGTTAATACAAGGGAGGACCCCCCAAAAGTATCATTTATTTATAAAATATTGTGTATTTATTTTTACATGTATAAACTTCAATCACCTCCAAAATACTCTCCATTTGATGCAATACACCTATCAAAATATTTTTATCCACTGCTCTAAACAGCTTTTGAATTCATCAATTTTGATGCTGTTTAGTGCTCCTGCCTTTTTTTTTTGTTTTACCTTCTTCCATGTCAGCAAAATGTTTCCCTTTCAGGACCTTTTTCATCCAGAAAAACAAAAAAATAGTCGCTCAGGGCAAGATCAGGTGAATAGGGAGGGTAGGGCAGAGGGGTCATGCTGTTTTTGGTAAAAAACTGCTGAACACTTAAAGAGTGTGGGTAGGTGTGTTTGTAAATCACCCATTATGAAATGGGTAAATGTGTTGAAAGGGTCTTCAAAAAAATTTCACAGAAGCTGAACACAGCATCTCACAATGCCAGCTCATACACTGATAAAGATGGGCTCCTAGAACACTCACCTAGCAGAGGAAGCCTGTACTACAAGGGACCCAACCTCCAGAAGATAATTCCAGGTTTTTTGGATCCCCCCAGAATGACCACAAAATTAATTGATTCTAACTAAGTCACCAAAGACATAACTGTCCCATTAATATAACCACACAATTATATAGAATACTGTCTTTGATTTTGTGTGGAACTTGGAAACAAAGCAAATATTGAAAATGAGCTTACAGGCCAATACTCTAGACTTGATTTCACATAAGAAACTCAAAAATACAGGAGCCTGGATGTAAAAATCATTTGTGAACTATTTCCTGGTTTCATAAATAATACAAAAAATGAGTTCCAGGCACAAACACAATCACAAATATTTATGGCTTTTAAATTTTGTTTTGCTATATTCCCCTACATTTTGCAGAAGTATTTTCCTGTTCTGTTCCCAATTTCATTTCTGATTATTATGTTATAATTTGGTGGAAAAGTGCACATATTTGACAATTTTTACTTTCTCCACATGTAAATTTCCTTGAAAAATAAGTTAAAATGGAATCAAAGAGGTATAGTATATTAATTTTCTTCTTAGTTTATCAATTTTCTTACTTAGCTGATCTCCTTAAGGTTAACTTAATCTTGTATTTGTAGAACCGAAGGTCCCAGCTTGTTTTCAAAATTCATACATCAAAATCCTACCCAGTGGACATATTTTATTTCCAAAGGATACTCAGAAATTATTTATCTGCTTACATGCTAGTGGCACTGCTTAAAATAAATTGGACATAGTCTGTCTATAAAGACAAGGCATGGGGCATTCACAGAGAAAACCAAGCTCCTGGAATCTGAAGATTTAAAAGAAAAAATAAAAGGAACATTCCATTCTACCATGTTTCCTCATTTTTTTTCTTTCACAATAATGAGTTTACACTAATGGCTCCAAATATGTTAGGAAACTACCCAATGCCACAATTCTTTATCCAAAAAAAGGAACCAAATATATATAAATAATGAAAACAATTTGTTTTATTTTCAAAAATATATTTTATTGATTATGCTATTACAGTTGTCCCATTATCCCCCTTTTATTCACCTCTGCCCTGCACAGCCCCTCCCACCCACATTCCCCCGCTTTAGTTCATGTCCATGGGTCATACATATAAGCTCTTTGGCTTCTACATTTCCTATACTATTCTTAACGTCCGTCTGTCTATCTTCTACCTACCATTTATGCTACATAGTCTCTTCTCTTTACCTTTTCCCCCTCTCTCCACCTACCCCCCCACTGATAATCCTCCATGTGATCTCCATTTCTGTGATTCTGTTCCTGTTCCAGTTGTTTGCCTAGTTTATTTTTGTTTTTGTTTTTAGATGTGGTTGTTAATAACTGTAAGTTTGTTGTCATTTTACTGTTCATATTTTTTATCTTCTTTTTCTTAGATAAGTCCCTTTAATATTTTGTATAATAAGAGCTTGGTGATGATGAACTCCTTTACCTTGACCTTATCTGGGGAGCGCTTTATCTGTCCCTCCATTCTAAATGATAGTTTTGCTGAATAGAGTAATCTTGGATGTAGGTCCTTACCTTCCATGACTTCAAATACTTCTTTCTAGCCCCTTCTTGCCTGCAAAGTTTCTTTTGAGAAATCAGCTGACAGCCTTTATGGGTACTCTTTTGTAGGTAATTGTCTCCTTTTTTCTTGCTGCTTTTAAGATTCTCTCATTTTTCATCTTGGCAAATGTAATTATGATGTGCCTTGGTGTGTTCCTCCTTGGGTCCAACTTCTTTGGGACTCTCTGAGCTTCCTGGACTCCCTAGCAGTGTATTTCCTTTGCCAGATTGGGGAAGTTCTCCTACATTATTTGTTCAAATAAGTTTTCAATTTTTTGCTTTTCCTCTTCTCCTTCTGGTACCTCTATTGTTACAGAACACAACAAGGGGGGCATTGGGATGATATACTATTACTGAAAGAAGCCCCCAGGTCCGTTATATCTGCCACCAGAGGAAAGACATCTCTCAATGCCAGAGATTCATGAAAAGGAAAAGAAATGTTTATTTAATGCTATACAAACTTAAAGTAGTGACCTAATGTCTTCATCAAAATCCTAAAGACCCTAAAAAACACACAAACAGACACAGTCCCTCCTTCCCCCTTTGCCTCTGTCCAGAGTACTGTATCTCAGGAAAGGAAATAGAAGTCCATGGTTCAGGCAGTCCTCTGGTTATTCCCAGTCAGTACTCTGTCTTGACTGGGAGACCTCCCAGGGTTCCCGGCACCCTCAGCTGTGTTGCTGGGATCTCTGCTCCAGCCACATGGTCCTCTCTCCCAGGGCCACAGGAGTCCCCACTCAGCCAAAACCACGTGGTTCTCCCCACAAAGCTGCAGGGAGGTGGGGAGAGTCACCAATCTGCCAAAGCCAAGTGGTGATTCTCTCTCGCAGGGCTGCAAGAGTCCTCACTCTGCCAAACCCGTGTGGTTCTCTCCTCAATGGCTGCTGTGTCTGGGTTTAAATCCCCACGCCAATCTTCCTCTGCAGCCCCATTTCTGACTCCTCTCACACTCGGCCTCACATGCCAGAACTCATATCCTTCCAGCTTTACTGGACTGCCATTATGAGTCTGGGCAGGAGACAATCGTCTCCAAGCTCCCACACAGGCATTATAACTCAGGGGACCTGCCCCCCAGTTACATCTTGGTGGGGAAATTACTTCCATTCCCCTGGCTCAGAGCATGGTCACAGCTATTTAACAAATCTATGTAACCAGTCAAAGGCTATACATATGTTAAATGACCATGCCAGAGGGTAGCTGCAAGGCTGTTGCTGTGAGAGACAGCTCTCAATGGCCCTGCTTCATTTGTCCCTTCCCCTAACCGACACTTGGGGGGTGGGGATGAGGACATCTTAAAATCACCTGGACACCTTGAGTTCTGGACCCCATTCCAAATCCCTGTTTGGGGCCCCCCTCTTGGCTGCACCCTGTTACACTATGATTCGGATGTTGGAATGTTTAAAGATATCCTGGAGGTTTCTAAGCCTCTCTTCATTTTTTTGAATTCTTGTTTCTTTATTCTTTTCTGGTTGAATGTTCCTTTCTTCCTTCTGCTCCAAACTGTTGATTTGAGTCCCAGTTTCCTTCCTGTCACTGTTGGTTCCCTGTACATTTTCATTTATTTCACTTAGTGTAGACTTCATTTTTTCATCTAATTTGAAATCATATTCAACCAATTCTGTGAGCATCCCAATTACCAGTGTTTTGAACTGTGCATCTGATAGGTTGGCTACCTCTTCATCGCTTAGTTGTATTTTTTCTGGAGCTTTGATCTGTTCTTTTATTTGGGCCATTTTTTTTCCTCTCAGCATGCCTGTTATGTAGTAAGGGGCCAAGCCTTAGGTGTTTGCCAGGGCGGGGCAACCCATGTCGCTGCGTTGTGATGCTGTATATGGGGAAGGGGTCTGAGAGGGAACAGTACTGCTTGCTCTGCTCTCTGATGACTTTCAGTCACTTCCCCCGCTGACCACAAGCAAAGTGGGCCCTTCTGGTTCTGATTCCAGGGTAGGTGGGCTTGTGTATATTCTAGGACCCTGTGGGTCTCTCCAATAAACTCTCCTGTGAGTCTGGGAATTTCTCCCACTGCTGTATCAACCCCCACAGGTGTTTTCAATCAGAAGTTTGAGGCTTTATTTCCCCAAGTTGAAACCCTGGGTTTTGTGGTCTATCTCGCTCCCTAGTTGTTCCTCCCGGTTTATCTGTACACGAATGTGGGACCACCTAGTCCACCAGACACCATCTTGCCCACCAGCTGAAGCCTGGCCTGCTCCGTCCCCCAGCTGCTGCTTTGCCACAAGTCCTCTCCTCCCACTACCTGTCTCCGCCCCTCCTACCAGTCTGGATGGATGTTTCTTCTTTAACTCGTTGGTTGTCAGACTTCTATACAGTTCAATTTCCTGTCAGTTCTGGTTGGTTTTTGTTTTTAAATTTATTGTCATTCTTTTGGTTGTGCAAGGAGGCACAGTGTTTCTACCTACATCTCCATCTTGGCCAGAAGTTTTGAAAACAATTTTTTTTTAATCTGGTAGACAAAGTTGATACAAATAAAATAGAATGTATCAATAAATTCTAAGACAGAAGAATTCAATTCTAAGATAGTACTTAGTTTTGTAAAGTCAGTTGATACACTATGGGCCACAAAAATCCATGTTACATGTATGTAACATGTAAATTTTAAGCTGCAGAGTATCACCAACAAGTTAGAACGTCTGCTCTAGAGCAATAACGATACTGTGATAACTTCTATTTAAACCTCTATAATCAGTATGTTTATTCTTTTAGAAACCCAGAAAGTTGTTGCAAAAATTGAATCAAGGTTTCAGTAACATAATTTAATTTAAGAAAAAGTCAGATAAAGGCAAAGTTCGCAGTAAAACTCTTCTGGATTAAAGTTGACAAATCAATTCCTAGTCATAAAAGAAAAGCTGTAAGATGGAAAAAGTATACCCAAATTATATCTTTTAAAATTAAATTATTGTAAATTGAATATAGAAAAGAGTGGAGAAACTACGGCAAAAAGAATGACAGAATGAAGTGAACCAGGAGAGGTACAATGTGAGTGACTCGGTGTTAAAATTTGCAAGTGAATGCTATAAACAGAATAAAACAATGGATATTCAACACTGTGTTTGACAAATTAACACAAAGAAAGAAAAACTATTATGAACCATATGGCTGGTTTGTTCCTAACACAGTTTTTGAAGTAAGAACACTTTATTCTACCTAAAAATAGCTTAGTAGTGATAGTCAAACATTTTTAGGAGAGGAGCCATCCTTTTACTTGTTACTCCAAGATTCCTGCTGCTGCGCCTAAAACACTCTTAAAAACATTTGAAGGAGCTCTGAGGAATCTTGGACCTCTACTGACCAGTTCAAAAATCACTGTGGTAGCAAATACATATCTCAGAGTTAACAGGTACTAATACAACTTTTGGTAGGAGTGGGGGAAGAGAATCTTTAAAAATATCTGGGATAGAGATATGTCTGATTTCTTATTATTAGGCAACCTCAGGACTCAGTCCTTGCTTTTTTCTCTGTGTATTCACTCTTGCTCCCTGAATGAGCTTTACCATCTCTAAGTTTATGCCTGTGACGTTATGTCTAGGAGCTCTGATCAAACACTGAAGAGTCAGCCTTGACTCCTCTCTCCTCAAACTCATATTCAATACGGTAGGAAGTTCTATTGGCTCTAGTTTCCAAACACATCTAAAACTGACCATTTTCACCACTTCCAAGGCACATTCCCTGATAGAAACTGCCATCTTCTCTTGCTTAGAAAGTTGCCACAGCCTCATAACAGGTCTCTTTGACCTTGATCAGTACTCTCGAAACAACACTTGGAGTGGTCCTTACATGTAGTGATATGGTACACTTTTCTACTCCAAAGCATTCAGTAATTCCTTTGGAACCAGAGTAGAAGTCAAAGCTCTTCCAATGACCTTAAGGTGTGTAGTGGACACTGTGATGTGCTGCCCAGATCCCCTGCAGAATGACTTATTACCTCACTGCTGAGAGATGGCATGCAGCTGTCAACGTCTTCAGGATTTGTGTCCACTGAAACAAGTCACTTCACCCAAGGTCAAAGAGCCTTCTCAGGGCAGCCAGTGACTGAATGACATGGGGTTATCAAGGCCCAAATGTCTCAACCCAACCTGGGATACTTCTAAAAGACCACTCTAGATCCAGTACTCCATGTGGGGGGTAGGGTCAGCTTAGACTCTAGCTGTGCCTTTATTGCAGATTGACCTCTACTTTTGTCCTACTTGCTTCTGCTCCTTTGCACAGGTTTTGATTCCAACAGAAACCTCTAGCAAATGACCTGCACACAAAATTTTGCCTCAGTCTGCTTCCAGAGTATCCAGACTGCAGCAAAAATCCAATACAATCCAGCCCCTCTATAGTCTCCCTGGCTCACCCTGCTCCAAGCACACTGATTTTGAGTATTGACGTGCTCCTGCTTTATGGTGCTTGTATAGCTGATTCTTCTGCCTGGAACATACCTCTCCAGATATCTGTACTGCTACTTTTCTCACCAATTTCCAGCTTTGCTTAAATGTCACCTTCTAAATGGGCTACTCTTACCATCCAGTTAAAGCAGGAATAGGGAGAAAATTTAAAAAGGACCAGTTCTCATCATTTCATAATGTATTTAATTACCTTTCTAGATATTGATTTCATTTTGAAGAAACAACTTTACTCACTTAAAAAAAGTGAAAATTATTGTTTTAAATAAACAAAAGCAATACAGTGGTAAAGAACAGGCTCTGGACTCACACAATCCAGGGCCTGAGTGCCCCATCACTGCCACTCTGCAGCTGCATAGCCTGGACAAGTGACTTCACCCTCTCAGCCTCAGTTTCTTTGTCTATGAAGTAGGGATAATAATACTTATACTTCCTAGAAGGGTTGTGAGGATTAAATGTTTATGTTTGCAACAGGCTGTGAAAACTATAAAGTGCCACATAAATACTAGGAATTATTAAGAGATAGCCCTATGAACTGCACAGACCAAAAATTCCACTGGGAACATATTTGCATCCTGGCTTACAGATCAGAGTCCTAAGAAATAATTTTTTAGCTATACTCAACCCAAGTGGTCTGAGAACTTCCAGCAAAGCAGGAAGGGCTGGGTATAAGAGAGCAAGTATCCCCCAAGGGCACTGATAGCCTAGCAAACATTAGAGGGGACACTGAAGAGTAGTTACCAACAATACACTCTTGTTACATGGCAAAAAATTCTTATTTGCTCTCCTTGCACTGATTTTAATTACCTCAGACTTATTCTAATCTCTTAAGGCCTGTATGAAAAATCACATAGGATTTCAAATATCTAGATCTATATATGTTGATTAAAAGAGCTTTAATCTTCGAAAATAACCTTTGGTTATTTGAGATTAGAACCTAAACATTTTAACATGTATTCTCAACTCAAAGTTTTTATATTTCCATTTCTGTGATAAACAAATAATAACTGCATTTGGCTTAAAAATAAGACAATAACTCCTACAAAATCCCAACTGCTCTTATGTTTGCTCCCACTCCTTTGTCATTTACTAGAGTGAAATGTCTTTGCCTATAACCTCAAATCCACAAGCTTGATTGATTTCAGAGGTTGTGCTGGAGGCCCACCCTGCCAAGCAGAAATGATAGATTGCCTATAAGTTGGCAGTCTAACAAAAACCACAATAATCTAACATTTACCATTATATTATGTATTTGCCTTTTTGGACTTATTTGCAGATCCCAGTATAGTCCATTTTTTATTTCTAAGGACAGAATCATATGAGCTTATGTTCAAAATAATAAGAATATTTATTTTAGAGATGTCATTATTAAAAACCAGTATTATATAGTCACACATTAAAAGTAACAATAATTGTACTATGTATTAAAATGACCATAATAATAAATGGTGATATGGGGGGAGGGATAAGGAAAGCAGACATTTTCCTAACCAATAACCACATAGTATGGTTTTGCCATCCTCCAGACCCATATGCACTATCTCAGAAAACCCCTAACTGTGTTGTAACAAAAATGTGTGTGTGTGTGTGTGTGTGTGTGTGTGTGTTCCCTTTTGGGAAAGTCAATGCTATATCAGATTATCCATGGTCTTCTTTAAAGTCATAATCTACTAATATTGCCTTTGCTTTCCAAGTCTGCCTTTGCTTTCCAAGTCTGCCTTTGAGGATATCATGCACTCCTTCTATTTTTTTTCATAGCTTTATACAACTTAATATTCAGGCTAGGGAAACTAGAAATCTCCTCCAGGTCAAACAACTCCTTAAACCTATCTACAAATTTATTTTCTTTCTCTAATCTGAATTTCATAACCCAGAGGATGATGGTAGTTTCTTTGCACAGATGGTCAAAGGTAATGAGAAGTTCTTCCAGGAAAGGATGAGCATAGACAACATCAGCCGCCAGAATGTAGTCAAAATTGTTGGAAGACCTAGGGAAGTTCTTGTCTAAAGCTATGCCCCAGGAGAGTTCTTTAACCTGAGGCAAATGCTTGCATTTCATTTTGGTGTTTCGGGAAATATTATATTGCAGGTTCCCAAGTAATTCAGGTAAATCTGTGGCAGTCACATGTGCACCTGTGAAGCAAAGAGCAGTAGGAAAAGAACCCTCATGGGATAAAGTAAACAATCATGTTTCAAGCCAACATGCATTTTACAACTTTTCATAACTGCTAGTCTCAAGGAAAAGCCAGTCAGTACACACAGGGGAGAAATCCCTTTCAAAAGGGATACTAGGGAAGCTTGATGCCTTCTCTTTAAAAAAATCAGGTTTCCATGGTACTTTTGCACTGCATTGCATTTTTCTGTTTTCTTGTTTTGTTGTTGTTGCTGTCATTATTTTCCATTTTTCTACTACATGCTAGGGGAAAAATAATCAAGAGAAAGGGAAATGCTAAATATTTGGTAGTCACTGGAATAATCAGTAGTCATTGTTGAGAGATGACCAGGTTATTCCTTAAAAGAATTCTGAGCCCCACTCCTGTGAGACTAAACAAGAGTGTACAACATTGGACATCCTATCATTGACTAGGAAGTACTCAAGTATGAGAAGTGGTGGAAGGAAAAAAGACTTTCCAATGACATTACATTGAAAGTATCATGACACCCCTGTTTATACCCAAGTTTTCAGATTGACCCCATTTTAAGTGTGGGTCTTCAACTCAAAAAAAGTGTTTAAAACCTAGCTACAGCATGTATATAGTGTTCATGCAGCAAAAGATCACAGATCTTTGAACAGAATGCTCAGATGGAGAAGATATAAACTATTGCCAAGTTAAAAATGAATAGTGGTGGTCATTTTCAGGAGGAAATCGGAAGGTACAAAATTGTAGAAACCAATAACCAATAAAATTTGGCCCTTAAAGTAAATTTTGAGCAGGAGCAGAGCCTTAAAATAATTTGTAAATAAACCTAGGTTTGGTCAGTTCCACATCACTAGACAAGAACAGATTCAGGTAAGCAATGAAAAAGCAGAATTGGAAGAGAAGTCTAGCTTAGCTCATACCAATTTAGAACGTATTTCATAGCCACAATGGCAAGTTTCTCTGACCATTAATTGTATTTTGTGGGAAATGTTAAAATGGGAAGGGAAATAGGCACATCATTGGTAGAATCTTCAACTACAATGTGAGATATCATTTTCAATGAATCTTTTTATAATTCCAAGATAAGGTATACAACAGTACATAAAGTGAATGTAAAATATCTAACTATTAATATCTTTATGTCTAGAGTGCTGAACACCACCAGTTTTGGAATACTGACTAAAGAAAGCTTCCATCTTTTGATATTTGTGTCCAGATACACAAGCAGATTGAAAGGATAGTTTCTTTTTAATGAAACAAGTGACTTTCCAGATACAAATTCTGCTCCTAGGTAAGCTCCTAGGTAAGCTCCTTCACAAAATTGAATTATGACTTTAGAAAGAAATATCAAGACAAAGAAATTTGTGTGTGTGTGTGTGTGTGTGTGTGTGCATGCACATGTGTATGGAAGACTTCAATGGTCCTATATTTTCCAGTGTTTAGAAAGTTGTAAATTGTTAAATCTTGAATTCTTCTCGAGATTTTAGAGTGGTCAGGTGTGCACTTCTGAAGATCAAGGAAATCAAGATAGCTTTGGGTAGCACACATCAGAAAAGACAGCTAAATTAAGGCAATGAAAGCTATAGCAACAACAACAAAAAGACTGAACTGGAATAGGCTGAGGCATACATAAAGACCATCACACATCTAGTTGAAAAAGAAGATTCTGATGAGAGAATAAAAAATTGCAAAAGAAAAATGAAAATGAACTGAGAAAATAAATTCAAGGGCAAATAAAATTAGAAGCAGACATGATTTCTATGTGATTTCTAATACTCATTCTCTATTCTAACAGTGGCTTTTTCTAAAAGCATAGGACTTCAAAATCCAAAAGTAATATTTGGCTAAGTAGAAGTGTTAAAGTGAGCTAATATTTAAATAAAAAACATCAGAGTCAGCAGCAGTACACTCTATGTATACCTAGCATTTCATGCACTCCTCTAGCACTCAGGATACTTAACTGCACCTCCAAATTAGAATACATTTGTGACTTAGCACTCCATAAGAAGATTTAATACTTCACAGAAAATTCTGAAAGAAACCAGTAAGGTGACTTTAAAATTGGTAGTTTCTTGATGAAGCCCATTCAAACAATTAAAGAATTAAAAATAGGACCAGGTCATAGTGCACTGGATAGTAAAAGCAAATAATGATATTTGATCATTAAATTCTTCAAACCCCATTCAATCACAAATACTTACTTACCTAGTAAACTTGCCACAATGGAAACTAGCCCTGTTCCAGCTCCAATTTCAATCACATTTTTGTCAATCATATTGTACTGTTTTACATTTGTTTCCAGAAAATAGCATAGAACAAGGGCCTATGAAAGTTTAAAAAAAAAAGAAAAGACAAAATAGTGTTTGGCCAGTATTAACAGAATTACAATTAAACTCTATTAGATGAATATCCCACTAATGCTATGATATGTATGTGTGTGTATTTGTGTGTATATATACATATCACTACAGAAAATTATCAACAGAAGTATATCATCCAATGGCTCAACATTTAGGCTAGAAAAAGTCTTTGGGGTCTGTGGGGAGAAAAGAGACAACTAAAAATATGGAATTGAGTTGCTTAGGTTTACCTTTAAAGAAAGTAATTTCTAATAATAATCATTTCAAAGAAGTGTGTGGGATTGAAGCAGATAGTGGTGAGGGGTCTGCACCCTTTGTGGGACAATTAATAAAGGAAAATATTTTAGAATATTCTCCATGTTGACGCTGCTAAACATTTCATTATAATTGTTTAAATCAAATGGAGCCAGTTAAATGGGAAATGAAATATTCACTATTCTAAACTCTTATGGCCGCAAAATAACCCTCGAGGTATAAACAACATTTAAAAAAATTATCCTACAAGTCATAAATAGAATTAATTGTGGAAGCATTTTCCAAATTTTATGATTTCTAAGTTTTACTGTTTGAGGTAAAAAATTAGAACTATAGAAACTATTTAGTTTTTCCAAATAGTACAAAATAATGGACAAAACTGATTGAAAATAATTGAAATGTAGCAAATTTTGTATGAAATTATACCGATGGCCAAACAACAGCACCATAACAATCCATGGCTTCAGTTATTCGAATCTCATGACCAACAAAATGAAATTCCTCCCAGGAGGTGGCTGTGACTAGAGTTGGAATAAAACATCTTGCCATGATCTCTGCAACCACTTTCTTGTCATTATCATCTTCTCTGTCCCCTGAAAGGAAAAAAAAAAGGCAATTGTTATGGTTGTGTTAGTAAGACCATGAAAAAAGGAGAACCTGATGGAAAGGCAACATTTCTACTTATTCTAAGATATTTTTGAATATTCATTGACTTCAGGTGCAATGTACTAGTAAGGTAATTATTTGAAAATGACCAATAAGGTAAGCTAATGTTTCCATACATCAGGATGGCAACAGCTTCCCAATTTTCACTAAAGTTGAAATCACCACTGTCCATTTATGCAATGGTAGGTGAAACAAATGTTAATATAGTTTTTTAAAGGAATATATTTAAGGCAAGCCCATATGTTCATCTAGAACGAAAGAAATATTGATGATGGAATATAAAAACCCAACTATTCATATTGGCTGCATAATGTAATTTCAGTTATTTCAGTAACATATATCCTTTATGACTTGCCTTTATTCAGATAAAAAATATTTAATACCACCCAACAATATACTCTTATATTATTTTATTATTACTTATTTTTATGTTATTATTTTGGGAGCAACTCATGGCACCATAACATCCACAACACTGCATAAGGTTAATAAGCAACCTTAACCGTCAATTACTGAGCACTTGCTTCACATGTTAGACCATGTTAAATACAATGTGTATATTTTATATAACTTTTGCACAAACCTTGGAAGATATACATTATTATTTGTACTTTTACAGATAACAAAAGCAGGACTCAGAGAACTTTAAATTTGACCAAGCTCACACAGGTTGTAAATGAAGGAGCCAAAAAGGAACTCCTTTTTTGGTTGTTCCAAAGCTCCCACTCTAAATTACTAAAATCATGTAATTTAAAAATAACCTGCCTTGGACAGTATAGCACAGTTTGTTGGAGTGTCATCCCATAAACCAAAAGTTCAGAGGTTTTATTCCCAGTCAGGGCACATGGCTATGTTGTGGGTTGGGTCCTCAGTAGAAGCCAGTATCACAGGCAACCAGTCAATGTTTCTCTCTCTCTCTCTCTCTCTCTCTCTCTCTCTCTCTCTCTCTCTCTCTTTCTCTCTCTCCCGCTCCCTCTCTCTAAAAGCAAGGAAGAAAAAATGTTCTCAGGTGAGTATAAAAATTATAATAATAAAAAGAACCTAAAAGTACCAAAGAATTTAAAAATTAGTTATGGAGGAAGATATACATCTCCTCCTAAGCCATCATTTCCTTATTGGTAAAATAGGAAAGACAGAAAAAATACACATCAGAAAGTGTTAGGAGATTTAAATAAGATGATCTATGTAAAGTGCTTAGCACCTTGTCTTATTATATTGATCTCAATAAATTACTATTGCTGTTATTTGTATTATTATTATAGCTGTTATGATATTTTGGTTATGAAACTAAATGATAAAGCAAGATAACCATATAATCAAAAATATTAGATTGTGTGAGATTGGAGTGAAAATTCCATAGTCACTCATAGAAGTGGAGAGTAGAATGGAGGTTGCCAGGGTCTGGGAGGTGGGAGAAATGGGGAAATGTCAGTCAAAGGGTACCAAGTTTCAGTTATGCAAGATAAACAAGTTCTGGAGATCTAATATACAGCATGATAACAATATTTAAAAATTGTGTATTATATACTTTAAATTTACTATGAGAATAGAGCTTAAGTATTCTCACCACAAAAAAAAAAGAATATGTTAACTATATAAGGTGATGGACATGTTAATTAATTTGATTATGATGTTCATTTTGCAATGTGTGAAACAAGTTGTACATCTTAAATATATACAATTCCATTTATTTATTATACCTCAATAATGCTTGGGGGGAAATTCTATAGTTAAGTAAAGGAGGGGGAAATTATTGTGGCACTGTGGTAGTGCTTATTCAGGGATAGCTTCACAAAGGAAGTATGTTGAAGGTTTAACCTATCTAATGTATGATTTGCATTGATAGGGAAACTATTTATTCCTTACACCAACCCTTAAAATCTACTGATCCTTTAAGTCTTGTCTTTATTATTTGCCATTTTTCCCACATCAACACTAATGAATCCAGGCTCAATTCTCTTCAGAAGAAAAGGTAGAAAATAAAGACAACTTCAAGTACAAAACAGAGTGTTATGAAACCAAGAAAAGGAAAATATTTGTAATTCTTTAAAGAGAAAGAGGTCAGCAGAAAAGATTCATTTTAAAAACTTAAGCCAGGATATTTTTTTCTTTGGTTGTTTCATTTATTCTTTTAACAAAACTATGCATTGAAGGTGTGCTATTGTACCAACCAAGCACTCTGCAAAATAATGGGAAGGCAGCAGTTAGCCAGACAGACCTGGTCCCTGACCTTGGGAAAAGAAGAAATGCAGGCATAGCTCTCTGAATTTCAGTGATACACATGGTACCTCATGACATCCCCATAAAGAAACTCCAAATTGGATGCAAGTTAGATTTTCCACAACACCCCTTAAGTACTTGGCTTTGATGACCACCTAGATAAAACTTTCTAATAAATGGGTATTCACAGCTTTGCTCTGATTGATATTTTTGTTACTGGTTTGACTGATGATATTAAGAGCATGATCAAATATTCAAATGACATGAGTGTAATGGGGAATTATAATAGAAAACTAAACGTAAAACAAAATATCTTAATGGGCTATACCAATAGATTGACTTAATGTGAAATTTGAAAAAGACTAAAGTCTACATTCAGACTTAATTATTTGGAGCCACAAGCTCAATATGAGTCGAAAGTAAAATACAATTATCCAAAAAGGTAATATACCCAGGCTTTATTAAGAATATAATTTTAAACAAGAGAGGTAATGGCTCTTTTCTGTTTGAACGTGGTCAGATCACATTTGTAGTCCCATATACATTTTGGAAAGCCCCATTTGAGAGGGCCACTGAAAAATTGGAGCAACTGGGAGATGACAAATCTTGTCACTCAGACATATGAGCACAGTTTCAGGACATCAGCATTTTTATCACAAAGAAGAAACAATCTGAGGGACCAGAAGAGTTTTCACAAATTTGAAGGAGCAGTAAATGGAAGAGATAATTGTGTGTGTGTGTGTGTGTGTGTGTGTGTGTGTGGTTTGTACAGTTTGTGTTCCCAGAAAGCAGAATCTGAACCCAATGTGAAAAATTACAATAAAGCATATTTGTAACATTTTCCTAAAAAAAAATCACACCTTTTCAAAGATACAGTGGTTCATCCCAGAAGTTAGTAAGCAACTAGTCCCCATAAACTATCATACAGAAACCAGAAGACCATTCTTTCAAGATATTAAGGACACATCAGATTGATGTTTGGTCTTGCTGGACTGGGACCACTGTACAATTGAATTTCTATGATACTGTAAAATAACTGCATTCCATTATGTGGAGAAGTGCTACCACAGAGATATAATGTGCTAAGGAAATGTAGAAGAGAAAGTTTAAAAAAGCAGACAAAAGGAAGTCAGTAGTGGTGAAAGAAAGAGAGATATCAGACTTTGGAAGGGAAGTAAATGAACGGAAAGTAAGATTCATCAGCAGGCAGAAGAGATGTCTCCCAAATCACAGGCTAAGAATTTATTCATTTATTCATTCAACAACTATTCACTAAGTACTTACTAAATACTACACACTTTCTAGTGACTCAGAATTTAAAAAACTCAAGGATACATCCCCCATGCTGGTGAAGTTTACAGATGTGCAGAAAGAGGCATGCAAATGGACAATTACAATGCTATCTGAAAATTGTTAAAACAGAAGTGAAAGAAAGCACAATGAAACAGAAAAAAAGAGCCCTGTGTCAGCCTGTGAAATTCATAGATAATTTCCTGTCTTAAATTCTGTGATCCCTTAATAGAGTTCTGCTTAGGATCCATACAAAATCAAGTATTCCCCCAAAGACCTCCAACTTCACTACACACCACAGGACAGGCCAAATCTACCACCCCACTCTATTAGCACCACAAATACTCACTGATTCTTGGTAAAGATGCAGAGAACCCAGAGATGAAAAATTGATATTCTTCAACAAGATCCCCCTCTTCTAATATATTTCACTATCTGTCTCCTTAAACAACGGAATGTATTCACATTGGAAGAGCTCTAAGAACCGAATACAATTAGTAGTATGTTTTATTTGAACTTTAACTTTCATTTCATTATATTCACTTGCGTTACTAAGATGGGGTTGGGGGAAGGACAATGTTTGCTATGAAAGTTCTTTAGGGAAAAGCAGAGAACATTAATTGCTTCCTTGACCTTTAGCTGAATATGCCCTCCTGGGCCTCCTTGCAAGCTCCTTGTAAATGCAGCACTTCTTTGACAAGTCACCTAAAGTATCAGGGATTAATAGATGTTAGAGTACACTAAATCCCAGGAGCATCTCCTGAAGTTCCAATCTTTAATATAAAAACTTTACCAGTGAATATTTACTGCTACAAACTGACATCTCTGACTTTGCACTTTATTTCAAAGGTTAGTCAACCAGATTAGTGTTTTTGTTCCAAAAACTACAATGTAATACAAATAATTCCTGTTTTCTGACTGCTTTCTAAATAAAGAGCTAGTTATTTCTTTTTAGGAATGACCACATCTTTACCTTTATAAGGCTATGAAATTTGAAATATATATGTGAATATACTATTGTAAATGAAAATTACTTATACCCTAAAATAAAATACCTTCAGAGATTTCATGAAACAACAATAACCACTATTAATTGCATATTCATTCTAAAAGAGCACAATTCTATCCATTATATATGGTAATTCAAAGTTAGTTATCATCTACAATGACCACATATTATATAGAGAATATTATCATGTTGAACAAAATTTAATTGATGATATTTTATATCAATGTTCTTTTGCATTTAAATACTATATGAATACCACAGTCATTCCATAAGAAGTAACACTCATAAAAATTAGCATAATTTACACCAAGAAACCAAAATATACTAAACTTAGCTGCTTAAAATAATTTGTCTAGGTATGTGAGATACAAAAGCAAATATATACACACATGCAATTATTTCCACCTTAAAACTTTGACTGCTGTTTTTCAGTATTAACTTCTAAAGATTTTGAGGTAATCATTTTAATAGTAATTATTTGGTTAAGCCAAAAGACATCTTTGATATTAAGTTTTAACAATATCACCACCCATTTCAAGGTTGAGGACAAGAACCTCTGAACTGGAATCTAATAAAGAGAGCAGCAAGCCCTGGCTAGCGTAGCTCAGTGGATTGATCATGGGCTGTGAACCAAAGCATCCCAGGTTCAATTCCCAGTCAGGGCACATGCCTGGGTTGCAGGCCACGGCCCCCAGCAATTGCACATTGATGTCTCTCTCTCTCTCTCTTTCTCCCTCTCTTCCCTCTCTAAAAATAAATAAATAAAATCTTTAAAAAAATCACTTGAGAGTGACTGTGAGTGTGGAAGTTGGTTAAAGAAAAAACAAGGGCCTTTTAAAAATAAAAATAAAAAAAATAAAGAGAGCAGCAAAGAAAAAGAACCTGCACTATTCTAATGGTATCCCCAAAGTAGCCTTATTGTAGTAAAAGTGAGAAATCTACACTCCAAACATGGCATACCAAGAACATGCCCCTCAAAGTGCACAATGGTTATTTGCTAAATACGGGATTAGATCTTCAGCAGATTAATAAATAAGTAGATATTCTTTGGTTTTTAGTTATGATTTGAAGAGGAATTGCCTCAAAAAGTTAATAGTATTATCATACCATAAAATTTAATTTGCATTTAAAAAGAATAATTTTCCCATACACATTCTCCCTTATTACCTACCACTCAGGCTAGAGGACAAATATCTAAAAGCAGGTAATGTTACACAAAATGATAAATAGTAGCTTTTTCTATGAAAAGCAGAAAACTCCTGATATCTGTACCATTAGATAAAAGCTATCTACTATAATCTTAGAGTATTATTTTATTAATGAATTTAATATTGAAACATAAATATTAAAATATATTATAAATAAAACATAATCAAGACAGTATTATAATTTTGTTGCTATTTGAGTTTATCTACTTTAATACTTTTTGATATAAAAAAGTCTTAACACCATTACTGCTATTAAAATTTACCAGGTGCTCTTGTTCTCCTGAGAATTAATTATAAAGTGAAAATTAGCAAGATTCTGCCACATTATGATGGTGATTTTCTTAAGAGGAAAATTCAACAGAGAATTGACTTCCAAGGCTAAATTGCCAGAAGTCTTCAAATATAGAGGCTCTGTCTGTATTTTTCTCTTTTATACTTTTAAGGTCAATAACAACAATAATAAATGGAAGGGTCAGATCACAGAAATACACCAAAAAAATCTTACTAGCTATGACAAGTGAATTTGAACTTCCATTAGAGGGCTGCCATAAAAACCCGTCAGCAAAATTTTTATAAAATCCCTCAACTAAATGAAAGAGACTGTCATTCAGTTAAATCTTCTATTCAAAGATGAATGTCATTGCTTCTTAAGAAATATCTAGGTATTCAAAAGAAAAAAGATGTCAAAGATATTTTCAGATTAGTATCAAGTGGATCAAATATTACTATATTTAAGAAGAAAAAATTCTTCTTTTACTGAGACTCCTCAGGATGCAATTGGAAATAAATTTTAGTTGTACTCAAAATTTGCTGCCGGGATCACAGTGGGAAGAGACAAACAAACAAATGCCAGTGAAATGCAGTAAAGAAATATTTCTAAAGGGCTATGGTAAACATCACTGGTTGGTCAGATTAGAAGCATTCTCAAGGAGACATCTGAGCTAAGTTGGGGGGATGAGGAAGATGTCAGGCACATAAGGGAGGAAGCAAAGTCAAAGAAGAGAAAACATCCACCAAGCCTGGAAGAAGGCTGGGAGACCCATCAGATATCTAGGGAACTGGTGCACATTGGGGTGTTGTAGAAAATAAGCCTAAAGAAACAGGTTGAGATCAGATTTTCATTTGCAGACAAGGCTGACCTTTGTTCTATAAGTTGAGGAGGAGCCAGTAAAGATGTTAGAATAGGAAATAAGAAATAACATGATCAAATTTGATAATTAAAAACTTACCTTTGGCAACAGCAGCTGCTGAAGGGTAAATTAGAAGCTAATTAAAAGACTGATGCAAGAATCAAGACAAAAGATAAAAGAGTCTGAACTAAGGCAACAGCATTGGGTCTAGGAGCCAAGTATGAATTTGTGAGCTTTTATAGTTGTAGCAGATCTCCCCTAAGGGCAATAATTGACATGCAAACTTGACATTTAAACCTGACTTTTGAAGACATCTAGGACAGATTGTTATATTTATTTTTATTCAATATGTGGAAAATTTATTAGTCTTATTTAGCATATATAATATTTATTCAGGTTACTTTTAAAACGTAAACTGTGTTGATGAGTAATTCTCACTTTAGTAACTATATGTGCTATGTTACTCTAACTGGTATATTAAACATATTGCTTCAGACTGTAGTTTGGTATTTCTTAAATCAAACTACAGTAGAATTACTCAAATGAACTTTCTTCCTTGTATGTTAAGGAAATGTTGCTTCTAAAAGCTATTAATCCAACTCTATAAAGATTTATGGAGATTCTTGTAAAAGGTTTTCATGTGACATCACTAAGTAATATATTATACTTGGTCCTGAAAAGACTCAACTGACTGGTGACCAGAAAGACAAGATCATCACCAATGAGCAAATTTTAAGTCTAGCCAGTTATACTTAATTAATTAATTCACTAATTTATTGAGTAACCGGGCACTATGAATACAAAAATGAGCAGCATGTAAGTGTTATAATAGAGACTTAACTGATTAACTCAAATAGAAAGTTCCATGCCTCAGAGAACTCAAGAAAAAATGACCAGAGCCTTGATGATTATGAGTGTGTGAGTCAAACAAGAGAGGAAAATACATGCCATACATGGGAAACAACATTTGAAAAGCCCTCTGGCAAAAAGACTCTTCACCAATTTTTCAATTTGGAAAACTCTGAGAACTAGAAAGTACAATAAGTTGTGATAGTAGCATGAGAGAAAACATGTTATGACACACTAAGAAGTCGTGACTTTATCCTATAAAAATAATAAGACACTGAATAATTTTAAGCAGAAGGTGAATATGGCAAGATTTGAATTTTTTAAAAGATCATGCAGGCTATGGAGAGAACTAGAGAGGATAAAGAAAGGGAGCTAGCCCAGGGTGGGGGCAGCCAGTTAGAAGGCAGTTAAAATAATCAGGGGAAGAAATAATACAGACTTGCATCAAGGTTGATGCTGAAAACCGGTGGTGAGGGGTAGAAAACATATTATGAGGTAACATCAATGAGATTTCATGATGAAGGATGTGAGGAAAGGGGAAAGACTAGCATGATTCCAGGTTTCTAGATAGCCAGGGAAGTGACGTTGCCATTAGCTGAGATATAAAATATAGCCAAACAGGCAAATTAGCAAAGGAAAACTATCTTTAATGCATATTTAAAAATAGGTGGCATGAATTGCCAGCCACAGAGGTATTCCACTCAGATTTTAAAAACCTGCTATGGGGAACATAACCACCCAATAGTGCCCACTGCTCTCCGTTTCTCCCCTCAGAGGCCATGCTTCCCCCTAGGGCTGCCTACTAAAGAGAGCCCATTTCCCCTTCCATAAGGGCTCACTCCCTTAGTGAGCACCTTTTGCTCAGGAACTCCCCATCAGCCTTCCAGAAACTATCTCAGGACTGTGCTACAGTCTGAGGTTCTTCCTACCCTACCTGTTCTCTCTCTCCTTTTACAGGTATCAGACACGCATCATGGTCTGAAGGTTTCCCTGATTACTTCTATTCCTTCTTTATCCTCCATAAAGATTTCTCCCAATATGATTCTTGTATGTTTAATCACATTTTCACATCTCTTTTATGGAAGGAGCCAAACTGACAGTATGTAGGCATCAAAGGAGCACTTGAAAGTTACAAATTTAAGAGTTATTGTCCACAGGAATCACTGAGCCTTGGGTTAGGATGAACCTACTCCAAGGGTACAGATCCTAAGGAGCACACCGCTAGTTTATAACACATGTTAGCTACCCATGCTAACAACTGGAAAAGTTGTTTTTGGCAAAAGATAGACATCATAAGATATCTGGAATAGCTAACATGGATGAGGCTTTAAACAGTTTAATTTAGCATTAGAAACCATAGACAGGAATTTTTTGCATCCACCATAGTCCTAACTTTAATCTCTGCATTAATTAAGTGACATTTTGCAATTCTAGAATCTTCAGGCCAGTGTTGAAATAGAAGTACTGGGCTATGGGTTGGCTCCATCCTATCCTAGCACATGATACTAAGTATAAAAGAGGACAGGACAAGTCAATATCCTTTAGTACTTGAGAACTGAGTGTTCCTCTGGTTAGTGAGTCTTTCCAACAAAATGCCATCTGACTCTATCCCAATAACACACACTTAATCCCCTAAGCACGGTGCTGTGAACATGTTTTTAAAGCTTTAAATGGCCATATACATGATTATGGGATGTGATTATTCATGTTGTAAAATATTTTAATAGTAGTTCTGTCTTAACCTTACCTTGAAGTTCTTTTGTTTCCTTTGTAATTTGCCAAATTATCATACACACAGTTGATACCAAGCACTGTTGATAGTGATGTAATTGTATTCATAAACAACACAGATATTGCTGCTTCATTCAAATAATATAAAGAACTAAATAGCTGGATTCTCTAAGCGATCACAACTTTAAATGTTTAGATTTACAAAAATCACTACAGTTAAATCATTCGTGGTTAAGCCACACAGGTTGCCAACAACTGGGCAAACACCCAGCTCTCGTGGCCTGAAGATAATCTCACCTAGGTAGAGGCCACCTGGTAGGCCTTAAGAAAGGAAAAATAGGACTACACTTCTTAGTGAACACTCACACTGTGTGGATACAGGAGAGAGAGAGAAAGAAGCCAAAGTAATTAAATTTATACTACAAAAACATGGTAATAATTCTTTTAGTCCATGTTGAGTATATGTCTATACTTTTTATATCAAAATAATGGGGAAAGTTATATTACATAATCCGGACAAAGACACACTATTTAAGATAACATAGAAATGGCGTGTCCATTTAAATAACTACGCTGGTAGTAGAATTTAAACTTAAATTCTCCTGTCACCAAGAGGTCAAATTAAATGATGTATTTGCCTCTAAATGATAAATCAGAGGGACCATAAACAAAAGCTAGAAATGTATTTATAATCTAAAATCATTTTTCATCCAAGTGTTAGTAAAAACATGTAGTTTTATGTAAGACTTCTTATCTCTCTTATAATCTTCTTATCTGAAATGAAATATCTCAGAGATTACAATTATGTGTATAGCACTTCAGAAAAAAATATTCCACTTTTGCAGATTAAAAAGTAAATACTTCGCAAGTCTATGTATTTAATTTATTTTCTTCAAAATTACCTCTAACATATTACCTCTAAATATTACTAGAGATATTTACAGGATGTAAACACAAGCCAAGATATAATATGCAATTGATAAAAGTCCTAGCTCCATTTAAGACATTAATAAACATTGAAAAGGCAAGTTTTTACATTCTGTTGTTTGTCATCTTCTAATTGGTCAAATTACATAAAGAAATATAAAATTATTTACCTTTTTGAGCTTCTGGATCCATTAAGTGATGAATTAATGGATGACTATATAATGATGTTTTCTTGATAATTTCTTGAAAACTAGGCAAATAATACATTAAAATTTCAAATGGTAGCAATTAATTAAAAATGTGTTGAATGCTTTTATATTTACCTAAAAATTTTTAACTTATAAAACAGCAGGGAAACTATATTAACATCATACTTTAAGAAATACCATGGGAACACTAGTACAAATCAAAATTTGAACAAAGCCTTCAAAGTCAGAAATTTTAGAAGCTACTAGAGAAAAAACACATTCTTCACCAGAGACTATCTCAGCTATCACAAAGAAAGACATCTTTACATTGGCTAGTTATACAGCAATCCTAAAAGAGGATTAAAAATGTTTTAATCCTCTTAAAACATTGGGAGACAGTGGGTTTTATTCAGTGTAGTAAAAACCATAGTATTAATTAAAAATAAAACTTTCTACATAGCAATAAATTCAAACTTCACATTGTTCCCATCAATATGTCATTAGCACATACCCAATGTCATGTAGCCCAACTGCCAAATGGGCTTTTGGGTAGCTTCTACTTTAAAAAATCCATACCATCTCAGCAAACATATTTAAAACTGAATAAAAGCATCATGCCTCTCAAGTAGAGCATATCATGTGCATAAACTTAAATGAGCTATTATTCCAAGCAACAACATGATGTCTTACATCTCAGTTTGAAGTCATATAATAATCACTGTACTACCATGGATTTATATAGCACTCCTTTTTTGCAAGGATCCCAAAACATTTTTCAGAGCTACCACATTTTTCTTTATAGTAAGTTAGAAGACAAATTACTTCCCCTCCTGTTTACAAACAAGGAAAACCAAAGATTAAATTACACCTTTGAGGTCACATGACTAAACAATAGCAAAAGCGGTCATACCTTTTGTTTCCAAATTCAGTTTCTCTTCCATTAAGGAGAGCAGTCTTTATTACGTATGTGAAAATTGATAGTTTCACATATATAATATGTAAAAATTAAAGGTGCAATTTATTAAATGTTAAATCTGGACATACCGAAACCAGTTAGCTGAATTTCAGGAAGGTTAAAAAAATATCATCCACAACTTTTGTGTTGCTGATGAGACCTCTGATGGTGCCTGAAAGGCCAGCACCAGAGCATGCAGTTTGCTACTGTACACACTGGCAACAAGTCCTTGCAGAAGGGATTAGGATCGCGACAGCTGCAGCTCAGAGCCTCCAGTTATACAGCAATGAGAGTAGAATGCCTGTGAACAAGGGATCTGAAGAACAGTAGGAATATTCCATATGAGTGTCTCATGAACACAGCTAGGGTTAATAGGTGAGTATCAACCACTCTTGCAAGTGACTGGAGATTATTTGGGTGAAGTGACTGATTTTTATAGTTTTGATGCCAAGAGTTATTTAAGACTCTTTAGTTATGACGTTCTGAGAGACGCAGGCCATGTATTTTTCATGTCACCTGCCTGGGTGTAAGCATCATTTTTAGATTCAGACAACCACACCAGAATGTTTTTGAATATGCAAAGTTGGGCTCTGGATACAGGAATCATATTACCAAAATTCCTTCCTACTCAGAATAAGAAGACTGAGGGTTATGTCCACCTGTTCACCTGTACATGTGCATGCAGAGGAACATCTAAGAGTAGATATAAATGTCCCTATTCACTGCAAATATCTTTTTTTCTCTTCTGGATGGGTGACCATCTTTTTATTGTTATTATTATTATTGTTGTTGTTGTTGTTGTTATTATTATATTTTATTAATTATGCTGTTACAGTTGTCCCACTTTCCCCCCTTGTCGTTCCCGCCCACCAACCCCACACTCCCTTAGACAATCTCCACATCATCATTCATGTCTGTGGATCACATGTGTAAGTTCTTTGGTTACTCCATTTCCTACAGTGTACTTTAAATCACCATGGCTATTTTGTGACTACCAATTTGTACCTCTTAATCCCCTCACCAATACCCCCAAATGCTCCTCCCATATGGCAACCATCAAAATGCTCTCCGTATCCATGATTCTGTCTCTGTTCTTTTTCTTTGCTTAGTTTGGTTTTTAGATTCAATTGTTGATAGATTTGTATTTGTTGCTATTTTATTATTCATAGTTTTCATCTTCTTTTTCTTAGATAAGCCCCTTTAACATTTTATAAAATAAGGGCTTGGTGATGATGAACTTTTTTAGTTTTCTCTTATCTGGGAAGCTCTTTATTGTCCTTCCATTCTAAATGATAGCTTTGCAGGGCAATCTTTTGCTATAGGTCCCTGCTTCTCATGACTGAATATTACTTGCCAATCCCTTCTAACTTGCAAAGTTCTTTCAGGTGACAGTCTTATGGGAACTCCCCTATAGGTAACTAACTGCTTTTCTCTTGCTGCTTTTAAGATTCTTTCTTTATCTTTAACCTTTGGCATTTTAATTATGATGTGTCTTGGTGTGGGCCTTTTTGAGTCCATTTTGTTTGGGACTCTCTGAGCTTCCTGGATTTGCACATCTATTTCCTTAACCAAATTAGGGAAGTTTTCTTTCGTAATTTCTTCAAATATATTTCCAATTTTATGCTCTTTCTCTTTTCATTCTAGCCCCTCTATGATGTGAATGTTGGTACACTTGAAGTTGTCCCAGAGGCTCCTTACACTATCTTTTTTTTTTATTCTCTTTTTCTTCCTGTTGTTCTGAATGGGCTTTTTTGTTGTTGTTGTTTCCTTAACAACAACGATATGTTTCCATATCATTGTATTGATTCTAAGTTTCATCCACTCTAACTGCTGATCTCCTGTAAATTGTTCTTTATTTCAATTAGTGAACCCTTCCTTTCTGACCAGATCTTTTTTATGGTGTTGAGGTCCTCACTCAGTTCCCTGAGAATCCTTATAACCAGTATTTGGAATTCTGCATGTGATATATTGCTTATCTTCTCTTTGTTTAATCCTTTTTCTGGAGTTTTGATCTATTATTTCATTTGGGCCACATTTGTCTCCTCATTTTAGCAGTCTCTCTATGTTTGTTTCTATGTATTAAGTAGAGCTGCTGACTCCTTGTCTTAGTATCATGGACTAATATGGTAGGGGTCCTCTAGGGTTGAGTAGCACAGCCTCCCGTATCACTCAAGCTGAGTACTCAAGGTGCACCCTTCTGTGGGCTGAGTACACCCTCCACTTGTAGTTCAGCCTTGACTGCTGTTGGCAGGTCAATGGGATGGATTTACCCAGGCCAGTCAGTTGCAAGGACTGACTGTGACCACTGATCACCAACCTCCACCCTCTGTGGAAGATTAGCTGTGTAGGAGCAGGGAGGTGGTGCTCCAACATAGGCTATAGCTACCACTGGGTATGCAGGCTCTGGGCTTTCCCAGGTGCTACAGGCCAGGGACAGCTACCACCTATGTTCTGCCTGGGGCCACCCAGCCTGAGCAACAAAGCAACCTGCAGATGCCTCCTACTTGTGCTGGGCTTGGAGGTTTCCAGGCAAGCCAAACTATGATTCAAAGCTGGCTGCTGCTTGTTCCGAGCCTGAAGCTGCTTAGCCAGAGATATGGGTGCTGGCTCTCACTGCACATGTTTTTAAAATTACATTTATCAGGGTAACATTGGTTACTAATATAATTTTCAGGCATACACTATAATTCAACATCTGTGCCCTCTATTGCATGCTTGCCACCTGAAGTTGTTTCCTTTTGTTACCATATATTTGACCCCCCTTACCCACTTCACCCTCCTCTTATCCTCTTTCCTCTCTGTTAACCACTATTCTGTTCTGTATTTTTTATTTTGTTAATTCATTTGTTACTTTTTGTTTTTATATTCGAGTGAAATCCTGCTTTTGTCCTTTTCCATTTATTTCATCATATGCTAGTTCTATTCTTAATAAAAATATCCTTAACAGTACATGATTATAGGTAACAAAATCAAGCAATGTTGTAAGGTTATTCACTTAGGATTGTGAATACAGCAGCTACTATGGAATACTTCACATGCCATAATGTATACAAAGTTGAATTGAGGTCTCATTAATATATTGGATGGGACTAGTGGTCTGGGAGTCCAACTTTGGTTATCCCTGTCAATAATCAGCTTGTGGATTGAGGCATTTATTTAGAGTGTTTCATGGCTTCCTCATCTATAAAACAGGGTTATAAAAGGCATACAATATATATCTGTGGGATGCATATGGTATGTAAAAAACAGTCTGGAAACTGCAAAATCCTGAACAATTAAAACTTATTCCTAGACAGTTAATTCTGGGCAGAGGACACTCTTTTTGGTCCTTTTAAAACAAGAATGAAGACTCAATTGGTGAATAAAAATCATCTGTCTTTCTCAAAGAGGTATTTAAAAGATCATGAAACCTCACTGCTGGATTTCTTTCTTTTATAGAAAATTACACATAATTTTAATATGTGATAAAAAAGATCACTAATAAGTGCTAAAAAAGAATATACAATAAATGATGCTATGATAAATTTGTATATCTCATAAATTTCGATTGGATAAGCTATATGCAAAAACTGAGTTGTACAATGCCTAGAGGAAAATATTAAAGAATATAAAACTGAAACTCAGAGACAAGACAATAGTGTATGGTGGTTACCAGAAGGAAGTGGTGGGGGATGGTGGTTAAGGGGAGCCAAATATTTGGTGACGGAAGATGACTTGTCTTTGGGTGGTGGACACACAATGCAATATATAGATCATGCATCATAGAAATGTACACTTGTAACCTATATGACCCTATTAACCAACAGCACACCAATAAATTCAATTTAAAAAGAAAAATGTATATAAAGAATTACATGTAAAAAGATACATTAGAAAAAAGTCGTAAGTCATCTTCAAAGTCATGACTTTTTAAAAACTCAAAAATTTTTATTGTGGCAAAATATACATAATTTTAAAACTTCACAATTTTAACCATTTAAGTGTACAACTCAGTGGAATTCAGTATGTTCATGTTATGTTCACCAACATTTTCAGAACTTTTTCATCATACCAAACAAAAACTCTACCCAACAGGGAATAACAACCCTCCTTTCTCCTCTCTCCCCCAACCCTGGTATAACCTCCATTTTACTTTTTGTTTCTATGAACTTATCTGTTCTCTACCTTATATATATGGAATTATATTTGTCCTTATGTGCCTGGCTCATTTCACCTAGCATAGTGATATCAAGGATAATCCATATCGTATTAGCCCATGTCAGGATTTCACTTTATGGAAGAATAATATTATTCATTTGTATGTGCGTATCATTTTTTGTTTATCTATTCATCTGTTGATGGACACTTGGTTTACCTTTAATTACTGTGAATAATGCTGCTATGAACATTGGTGTATACTCATTGCTGGATTTCTTAAGAGACAGAGTCTCTAAATCAATCATCTAAACCAGCAATTTTCAACCTTTTTCATCCTGTGGCATACATAAATCAATTAAAAAATTTTGCAGCTTACCAAAAAATATATTTTTGCCAATCTGACAAAAAATAGGTATAACTTTCATTCATTCTCAACAGGCAGCTATAGTTGTATTGGCTGTTGTCATTTTTTATTTGAAAATCTAAAAGAAAAAAGGCCAGCGTCCCTACTCAAGTATTGCATGTTTTAAAAATTCTGGTGGCACACTGGTTGAAAATCAGTAATCTAAACTGACATGACGACAATGATAATTTCAATTATATTGTACTATTTAAAAAGTACAGACACTTCTGCCTCAAGTTTTATGTAGTTTATAACTCTGCTTATACTGAGAATTAGAAAAGTAGATTTTAAACATAGGTGCAGGCATGAGCACACACTCAGGGCACGAGAGCTGCTGAGAAAGACATAAATTCCATACTTTTGCTGATTATTGGTGTAAAGAGGCTGAGAAGTCAAAGACAGGACAACATGAAAGGATGCCAACTGGGAAGACAAAAGAATAGTGTTTGCAGCTGGCAAGGCAGCCAGGAATTGGGAGCTCCAAGATCCCAGAGACAGAAATATAAGCCTGACATGTCACTCAAGATATTTGCTCAGTAAGATGCTTAGGAAAAAATGCTAAGTTTCCAAACATAAAATAGGTAAAAGTAAAGCTCGAAAGAAGAGAAACACTTGGCTGTCAGTTGGTACCCCTCAAAACTACTTTTTGGAAAACGGGGCTGGGGGACTACAAGATGGAGTCTTACAAAGACTGCTAACCAGGCTTGAATTCACTCAGTGCTGATCAGTGTTCTCCTGGGCTGCCTGCCAGAATACCTTCTTGAATCTTCTCAAGTGGAAAATCCAGAATATCTATAAGTTTTAATATACAATGTCCAGCATTTTGTCAAAATCGACTAGTCATACCAAGACAGAGATAATAGAAACCAACAGGTAAATCAGATATTGGAATTAACACAGACTTCAAAGTAATTGTGATTACCCTGACTAGTGTGGCTCAGTTGGTTGGGCATCGTCCTGTGAACTGAAGGGTTGTGAGTTGATTCCCTGTCAGGAAACATGCCTGAGTTGTGGATTCAGTCCCCAGTTGCGGCACATATGATAGGCAACCAATCCATGTTTCTCTCTTTCTCACCCCCCTCCCCTCTCTCTCTAAAAAATATATATATATTTTTAAACTAATGGTGATTAAAATGTCCAAAATTTAATAACAAGAATTATACCAGACAACTAGAATCTGTAAAAATGAGTCAAATATAATGAAATTAAGTGCTCAACCGATGAGCTCTTTAACAGCAAATGTAGAGATAGCTACAGAAAATATTGAGCTGAAAGATAATTTTATAAAAACAGTATACAATAATCAGTATCCTAAATAAGTTATACCTATTTGCTTTGAGTGAGAATAAATTTGCTTTGGTACTGTTTATTTTAAACAGGCAATTTATTTTAGAGGTAAAACAGAACCTTGAATTTCAAGTTAGAAGATTTAGGTTTAGGCCACATCTTCCTACTAGATACATGAATTTGGTAAAAGTGGTTAACATCTCTAAACTAATTTCTTCCCTTGTAAAAAAAACATATCTTGGTTACAGGGTTAAAAGAAAATAAGGATATATTATCAAACTCTTCTATAGATACTGTACATATGGCATAAGGTGTCAGGATGGGTGGGGTAGGACAAAAGGGCAGCTGGACTACAATCAATCATTGCGGCTGGACTATAACCAATCAGTGGCTGGACTACAATCAAGATGGCGGCTGAACTATAACCCGGAAGAGATGGCTGATGTCAGACCAGGAATCACCAATGATATGCTGCTGCTTTGTTCACAAAGAACCAATCCTCAGCTCCCACAGAAAGCCAACCCAAAAGAAAACCCCACCATTTTTCCCTGCTGGGCATGGAATTTTCTTGGCCCTCCTGCTGTGCAGACAGAGAAAACCTCACCCAGGAGCATGCAAATCCCAATAAAAAGCTTTATACTGCCTTTTATGGCTGATTAGCATTTATTTCTTAGGTGGAGCCTAAAAAAATCCTTTCATAAGGTACTAACAGTCCTGTATACTGGTTTTCCCCTCTTCCTGGGTACATGGCCACGTAGAAATAACATTTTTTAGTATTTCTAGTGTATTCTGAAGACTATGCTCATTTCAAGTTAACAGAATGGGAGCAAAAGTGATTTTTCTAGTCACCTTTAACATAAGACATTCTGTTTACCCTGGACTTTGGTTCTTTCCTCTTCCAGCATGTAGGAATGCAGATGTAACAGTGACCCAGTATAGACCACTTAAGCAAGACAGCTGCTTAAGTAATGGCTGAACCTCAGACATGACTGACTCATGGTACCTGCCTGCATTACCAGATGGACCAATCTGACCACTAGTCAGATGGACCAGACTGTTCAGTAAGAGATAAATAATGTTCCAGGTTATTCAGACCACTGTATATGAACATTTTGCTCTTACAGCAATTTAGCCTTCATTCCAGCTATTACAGCAAAAAACAAATGTAAATTACTAATCAAAGGCAACAAAATTAATTTCTTTAGCAAAACTACTGTTATCCTGTAACACATATGCAGAAAACTCAATTATAAGTAGTTTTGAGAATAACATAAAAGTTAATTTTCCTCTCACCCCCTAGTGTTCTGCTTCAAATACCTCCAGAGAAAAGAAGCATTAAGAAAAGATTTGAGTTTATTTACATGGAAGTTACTGTTGACATTAGGAAGCTGCTAGAGAAGACTGACAGAAGCAGAAGACATTTCAAATCAGAAAGAAAGAAATAATGAACAAGGAGAAACTGCAGTTGTAGTCCTAATATTTGGGGAGTTGGGCTGAAAAGTAAATACAAACAAGAGCCTATAAAAGGATCCAGGAGTCACTTAATCCAGTCAACAATCCAGATTGTTGAAAAGTACTTATTTGTATTTGGTTTTCACTGGCAAAAATTTTCAACCAGTATTTGAAGACTGAGGGAAGGAAATCAAAGTGGAAATACCAAAATGCCAAAAAGACACAAATGGGAAGAAAGAACCCAAAGACCAAAGAACCCAAGCTCAAAGTAATTGGTAGTGAAATAGTGTGCAGCCAAGGCGGGGAGGGGCAAATAGGGATTTGGAATGGGGTCCAGAACTCAAGGTGTCCCGGAAATATTAGGAAGATATATAGGATGTCCCCACCCCCACCCCACCACAGGTGTGAGTTAGGGGAAGGGACACATGGAGCAGGAACATGCAGAGCTGTTTTGTACAGCAGCAGCTTTGCAGCTAACCTCTGGCATGGTCATTTAACACATCTATAACACTTAACTGGTTGCATAGATATGTTAAATCGCCGTGGCCATGCTCTGAGACAGAGGGATGGAAGGGACTTCCACCCAAGGGTTAACTAGAGGGCAGGTCCCCTTGGCTACAGTGCTTGCATGAGAGCTTGGAGAAGATTGGCTCCATGACATAGAACCACACCTGCCCAGACTCACAATGGCAGCCCAATAAACTTGGAATAATACAGGAATGCTGGCAGGTGTAACTGATTGTAGGAGGAGTCAGAAACAGGGGTACAGAGGAAGACTGGTGCAGGGATTTAAACCCAGACACGGCAGCCATTGAGAGGAGAACCCCACAGTTTTGGCCAGAGTGGGGACCCCCACAGCTTTGGTATAAGAGAATCACGCGGCTTTGGGGTGCTCCCTGATCACGTGGCCTAGGAAGCTGGAGAGACTTTGCCTGAAAAAAGGGTGAAAAGACTCTTGCCAATAGGCCACGAGAAGGTGCCGTATGACTTTGGATTAACTGGGGTCCAAAGGGGGAGATTCTGACAGCGACACAGCTGATGGTGCCAGGAGCCTGAATCTACTTATTTTCCTGAGATACTGTACCCCAAATTAGGGCAGAGGGAGAAGGAAGGATTGTGGGCATCTGTGGGTATCCTAAAGGACTTTGATATTTTAATGATGACATTAGGTCACTACTTTAAGTCTGTATGACTTTAAATAAGCATTTCCTTTCCTTTTCACAAATCTCTGGCATTGGCAGACATCTTTCCTCTGGTGGCAGACAATGCAAACCTAGTGGGGGGTCCTAGCGGTAATAGTATATTGTAACCTCCTTGGCCCCGTTCTGTAACAGTAATACTATCTTCAGAGTATTCTTAACTCTAAGTAAGCATTCACAACTTTGGGAGTTGTTATTGTTGAGAGATCTCAGGAGGATGAATCACAAGCTAACCTTGGCTGGGCTGCTCTGTTAATAATCCACCTCTGGAAGCCACTCCTAAAGTTAATGCACCTACACCAGTTCAACTACAGTCCTGAGCCCTATACACATTTTCAAAGAAGTCAGCTTGGGACAACCAAAGTATTTTAAAAGCAGAACATTATGGTGCAGAAGTTCCTGTACAGTTAATGCTTACAAGTGGAATCAGGCATCCCATTTACATTTCCTAATCACAGAAGACATACTTTTCAAGTATGCTGCAGTAGTGAGGTTCCCTCCTGCTATCCTTCTAAGTGGACCCTGAGTGAAAATGGGAAGCAATCAGGAACAAGTTTATGCAGCTGGGCATAACTGCCACTGTTGTGAAATAAGAAATAAGGTTATTTTTCTCCTCATCGAGGTTGTCAAGTCAGAGGGATCTGCACTGAGAGTACCAACCAATATAAATTCTTTTCCCTTTTGTTTAATGTTGTCAGAAAGGATCAGACATTGTACATTTTACAATAACCAGAGCATGAACAAAGCCTGTGAATATAAGGAAATATTCAATGAGAAACACTAAAACAATGTAACACATTGAAAATAAATACATATCAAATTAAGCATCCATATTTTTAAAAATCACACACTAAATTCAAAGACTGTGTACATACATTTCCTCACAACGAATTTATTACAAAGTGTTACAGAATACACATTTAAACTATGTTTTTTTCTTTCTTCTTGTGCTTCCCAGTTTCCCCTTCTTCCCAAACACAGATTTGGCAGTCACAAGGACTGGTTTTGTTTTCTCTCTGTCATCGTCACTAGAGCTGCTGCTCACGGTGGCACCTCCATCCCTTACAAGATCAGGTTTCACTGTATTCTGCAAATTTGAAGAGCTGATTTTTGCCTCTCCAGCTGCTTTTCCCTGCTGCATATTCATTAAAGATAAACACTCAGCATCCTCACCTGAGGATGCATCAGATGACTGCGAGAGGTAGGCTTCCCCCAAAAACCCACCACATTTACTCTCTCGTTTAGAATCTGAAAGCCTCATTCTTTTCAGGCTTGATGATTCTTTCCATTTATTTGCTATGCTTCTCTTCTGGGTCTTAACTTTTGCTTTATCAATGAAGTCAAATTCTTTCTCCATGGCAACAGAAACTGCTTCTCTTTGACCAGCTTCTTCTCTTTCTTTCCTCAGCATACATGTCACAGCTCTGTTAAGTCTCTGGCTCTTAATACCCTTAGTATCTTGTTTCTCCTGTTGAGCTAATCTAAAGAAAGAATCAATTCGCAGCTGGGTCTAAAAAAAATAATAATAATAAATCAGACAAGTAAAGTTTCTAAAGCAAATCTGAGAGTTCCACTTTGTTTACTAGTATTAAATGCCCATTTCAGAGAACACTAATTCATTCTCTCTCAAAAGCCAGTTCTCTCCCAAATGAATCGAGAACAGTAAATTTTAGTGTCTAGATTATACTTAATGCAGTATAATTCCTCCATAGACTTAAAGAGCATTTAAGACATTAATTATGAGAATTGCTTTGTACTGGACACTTCCTAGACTTGTTAAAAAATAAAAATAGCTCTAAAAGGATAAAATATTTAATTAAAACCACCTCAGTGTGCAATCCATTATTACAGTTTTTTTCAACATCAGAATGAGTCAAAAGGACACCAAAGTCCAGCTCTAAGGGTGACATTAGAAAATGAAGGCAAAGTCCAATTTTTCTTTTATTGTTTTCTTCTGTTCTCATTAAATCATTTAAAAATGTATGTTACATGCCCTACAATAAAAGAGTAACTCTTCATCCTGAACTAGGAAAAGAGCTGCCATGATTACCTGCTGGGCATTCATTTGCTTTAATACCGGAAACAGAGACTCATCCGTCTTTGTCCTATTCCAGCCAAAATACCGCTGACAAAATATGCAGGCAGTTAAGATTTATACACATTTCTAAAGATATTTAAATAAGTGATAAGTAAAAAGGTCCAAAAAACCATCCCTGATTCCACTCCCCATATCTCCAAAGATTTTCATATTTATAAAGATTAAAAGTGGTAAAAGTAGGAGTAACAAAACAAATTACTCCAATATAATCATCTGACACTATGTTCTTTTCAATATCCTGTAAGATAAAACACATCCCACTCTCATTTTAGGACATCAAACACTTGTGACTATGAAAAAAGGTTAACCTAGAGTAAAAATAAGTATCATACATATTTCTTTGAAAGAAAAAAATTGCAGTTAATTCTATTACAAACTTTAGAACATCTAATCAAATAATTATTTAAATATGCAGAGAGGAATATAAGTAATTAAAGAAAACCTAATTCCCCTTCCATTTTTTCAGAATACTTAAGTACATGGTTATACCTATAAATGCTGTACTACTTATTTCAAATAAAGATCCTCTTTAAAACTAAGGATGTTATTTACAATAGCTTAAATGTGGAACTACCCAAGTGTCAAAATGTGGTATATACATAAAGAGAATATTATTCAGATTTCAAAAAAAAGAAATTCTGATACTTGCTACAATGTAGATGAGCCTTGAGTATATTGTGCTCAGCAAATTAAGCCAGACACAAAAGAACAATGCTGTATGTTTCCCCTTATATGAGATACTTAAAATAGTCAAAATTATAGAGATAGAATATAGAATGGTAATGTCCAGGGACTGGGCCAGGGGGAATGGGAGTTATTACTTAATGTGTATAGAGTTTCAGGTTTACAAGATGAAAAGCGTTATGAGGATGGATGGTGCTAATGGTTGCACAACAACATGAATGTCTTAATACCACTGAATTATACACTTAAAATGGTTAAGAATATAAATGTAAGTTTTATGTGCATTTTACCATAAAAGAAAAAAACTGAGAAAAGGGAACTAAAAGGAATGTTTTAGACAAATGGAATATTAAGAAAATCCAAGTTCATGTTCCATAAATTTTAAATCAAAACACAGATTTGGCTCAATATCTCTATGTTTTAAGTAAAAGGATATTGTCTAATTTTGTCAAGATCAGGTTTCCCCCACAGAAATGATCCCCTGGAATCATCCACCACAGGTCTGAAGTAAGCATCTGCAACAGCTGTGTTAGGAAAGCCAGGTGGGAGTTGCAGTTTCCGTAACTTTTTTTTCACTTTAGTGTCATAAGGATTAGGTCTTATCTTCTTATTTTTCTGAGCTTCATGCCACCATTCTCTATAAGGCAAAGGAAACAAGTCTTTTTTTTAAGATTTCATTTATTTATTTTTAGAGAGGGAAGGGAGGGAGATAGAGAGAACATCAATGTGCAGTTGCTGGGGGTCATGGCCTGCAACCCAGGCATGTGCCCTGACTGGGAATCGAACCTGCGACACTTTGGTTCGCAGCCCGTGCTCAATCCACTGAGCTACGCCAGTCAGGGCTGGAAACAAGTCTTTATAAAGCAATAACATTACAGTAGATGTATTATAGATAAAGACCTATACTTCAAGTTAGGAGACAGAAACTCAATTCCTAATTTCAAAACAAATCCTATGACCTACATAATACAAATATTATCATATTTAGTGCTATTAACCGTAATATATAATGATGGCAAACACTGATTAAAGATAACTCGGTGCTTGGCACTGTGTTAACTGTTCTACACACCAATCATTACACGAGCACAAGCCTATCATTGTCCTCACCTCACAGACGAGGAAATTGAACTCAAACAGAAGTCACTCAAGATTTCACAGCTGAGGCTGGTACAGTCAGACCCTGACACTCTCCCTCCACAGCCCATACTCATAAAAAAAGTCTCAGCTTCTTCAAGTCTCTTTCTCAGAGGTAGAATGGAGGAAATATACCTTTTTGTACTATTTACCTTGAGTTAGCTACAATAATGGACCCAAAAATATTTAATAAAATGTAAAAATGCCAAAAACACATTCAATTTTAAAAACACAGAACATAATTCTACATAGAATATGATCCCAATTTTGTAAAAATATATAAAGTGGAGAAAGAGAAAAACTAAAGATATTTACGCAACATTATTTCACTGTGTGCTAGGCAATGTTCTAAACAAGAATAAAGCTGATCATTTTGTCTTTATATTTTATTCATTTTTCAATTTTCCATTATGAACATCAATTACTATGGCAAGTTAAAGATAGCCACACATTTTTTGACTCTTCTCCCTTCAGGAAGCTGAATCCATGTCCCCTTCACTTGAGCCAGGCAGACTCTGTGGCTGAAGAAGTGACACTCCTCCAGGCCCTCAGTGACTAGTTTCTACAACCTGTCCCTTGGATAATTTGCCTTGGAAGCAGCCAACAGCTCTAAGGAAGGCCTAGCTTATAAAGACATCCCAATAGAGAGGGCCCTAGGCCAACGGTCCAGTTTTGCATGAGGTTTGAGGTGATGGTACCACTTGCCAGCCATGTGTATGAGCCATCTCAAGTGAATCTAGTCCAGGTAAGCTGTCCCCTAACATACATGGAACAGAGACAACACATCTAGACATGGCCTGACCAGACTGTGGATTCATGAGCAAAATCAATGACAGTTGCTGTTTGAAGGTGGTTTATAATGTGGCAACAGATAAACAGAGAATTTATACAATTTGAAAAAATGAATGGCATAATAGTTAGAACACAAATATAACCTTCACCAATCTATGCATTCAACAGAACCTAAAAAACCTCTACATCACATGTTCTACTGCTTCACATACTTATCAATATTAGCAACTCAGATAGGCTGGCTCAGCCAGTTTCACTTCACTGATGCAGGAGTGCCACCTAGCTCTAAAAAAGGCTAACTACAGACTTCATTGTAGGATCAAAATGCAAAAAGGAGAAAATAAAAAGATCTTTCATCATTAGTTTTACAATATTGTTTTCAACAGTGCACTGAGAAGATACCCATATTTCTCTCCTACTCTGTTTGAATTTCATCTCTGAAGCACTCATCATAATTTTCAGTGAGGAAGATCAACACAACACGCTGTGAGCTCATTAAACAAAAAGGATCACCCCTCTTTAACACCAGAGGGCAGGCACTTAACACTAGGACAGAAGATGTCATCTGCCATCAGCCAAAGTGTGAGGAACACAACAGGGAGTTAGCAGTGCCAATGATAAAACTAGAAGATCGGTACCCTGTCCAGTTGTTTTGGGACCAATATTTTCAGATCTCATTTTCCTTCAAGAAAATCCAAAATTTTCTGTGAAATCTCCCCAAACTTAAATGTTGGTAGTCAATAAGAATTAAAGAAGAGGCCCTGGCTGGTGTAGCTCAGTAGACTAAGTGGGAGCCTACAAACCAATATGTCTCTGGTTCGATTCCCAGTCAGGACACATGCCAGGGTTGCAGGCCAGATCCCCAGTGGTGGGCATGCTAGAGGCAACCACACACTGATGTTTCTTACTCTTTCTTCCTCCCTTTCCCTTTCTAAAAATAAATAAATAAAATATTCAGGAAAAAATCTGTTTTCAAAAATTAAAGAATATACTATAGTCCAAACAAAGCACACCTGGACTGAATGCAGCCTGCAGGTCCAGAAAAGCTCTACATTTATTCATTTATTGTTAAATCCTCAGCCATTATGATTTTTTATTTTAGAGAGAGAAAAGAAAGGAAAAGGAGAGAGAAATAGAAACATCAACATAAAAGAGAAACATCAACCAGTTGCTTCCCATACACTTCCCAATTGGGCATCAAACCCACAACCTAGGTATGTTCCTGACCAGGAATTGAACCTTTTTGGTGTGTGGGACAATGCTCCAACAAACTGATATACCCAGCCAAGGGAAAAGCTCTACTTTAAATGGTGTGTGACTTGCTAGAGACTGGTTAGGAGAAGGAGAAAGCAGAGAAAACACAAGTCAACATTCTCAATTCTACAGCTCTTCTATTGCTCTTGTTCTTGACCTTTGCATTCATACTAACCCTCCTGATCCATGTACTGCATAGGCTGCCCCTAACTGTCAATGAAGAGCTAGAAGACCACAGACAGAAACACTAAAGCTGACTCAAAAATGTACACTGTTCAACTGCCAAAAAATGAGTAAAAACTGTTGGAAGTAAGAAAAAGGTATAACAGGCTAGGCACTAAATCAGAAAAGCAAATGTTTAATGTCAATAAACATTTTTAAAAATCACTATCATTAATAATTAGGATACCAAATTGAAAAGTTACATATCATTTTCACTTACCCTAAAATAATAATCAGATAAGAAACCAAGGATAAGAACACTCAAATCTATGTCAGTTTATACTTTAAAAAATAGAAATAACAATAAACCTCTGGTTAAATTAATCGTTTACCTCAAAAGACTACTATGGAGTCATTAAAGACAATGACAGAAATCTACACATTAATGATATACCATGTTCTGTTACCAGGAGAGTTACAAGTGACATAAAAAGTCTATAGCATCATCCATGTAAAAAATAACAATAGTAAACACACACTTACATGAGTATACATGTGTATGTGTGTTTATATAGTTGACCCTTAAACATCATGGGGGTTAGCGGCACCAACCACACACAATCAAAAATCCTCCAATAACTTTGACTCACCAAAAATTTGACTACAGTTATCCCTCAGTATATAAGGGGACTGGTCCCAGGATCTTCCACAGATACCAAAATCCATGGATGCTCAAGTGCCTTATATAAAATGGCATAGAACAATGTATATAGTTGGCCCTCTGCAAGTGTCAATTACCAAACACAGACAGAATATACCATTTTCAGGGCAGCTGGGGGAGGAGAGGATGCATGGCAAGGCAATAGCTGATGGACCGGGCAGGCAAGGCAGCGGCTGGCAGTCCCACATCCTTATGCAGATCAGCGGGGAGGAACAACTGGAGAATGAGACAAACTGCAAACCAGGGTTCCAGCAGGGGAAAATAAAGCCTCAAAACCTCTAGCTATAAAAATCTTTGGGGGTTGCGCTGGTCTGAGAAACTCCCAGTCTCACAGGAGAGTCTACTGGAGGGACCCACAGGGTCCTAGAACATATACAAACTCATCCACCCAAGGATCAGCACCAGAAAGGCACAATTCTCTTGTGGGCTGGGAGGAAGTGACTGAAAGCCAGCAAGAGCCCAGCAAGTGGCATTGTTCCTTCTCAGACCCTTCCCCTACACACAGCACCACGACGCAGGAAAGAGAGTTGCCCTGCCCCAGTGAATACCTAAGGCTCCACCCCTTACAATGTAACAGGTGTGCCAAGACAAAGAAATATGGTCCAAATGAAAGAACAGATCAAAGCTCCACAAAAAAAACTAAGCAATGAAGAGAGAGCCAATCTACCTGTTCAAAACACTGGTTATCAGTATGCTCACACAAATGATTGAGTTTGGTTGCAAAACAAAAGAAGAAATGAAGGCTATACTAATTGAAGTAAAGGAAAATACAGAGGGAACCAACAGTGACGGGAAGGAAAATGGGACTCAAATCAACAATTTGGAACAAAAGGAAGAAATAAATATTCAACCAGAACAGAATGAAGAAACAAGAACTCAAAAAAAATTAGGAGGGACTTAGGAGCCTCTGAGACAACATTAAACATTCCAACATCCAAATTATAGGGGTGCCAGAAGATGAACAGGAAGAGCAAGAAATAGAAAACTTATTTGAAAAAATAATGAAAGAAAATTTCCCCAATCTGGTGAGGAAAAAAGACATTCAAGTCCAGGAATCTCAGAGAGTCCCAAACAAAATGAACTCAAAGACAACTACACCAAGACACATCAAAATTAAACTGCCAATGTTTAAAATTAAAGAGAGAATCTTAAAAGCAGCAAGAGAAAAGGAGTTATCTACAAAGGAGTTCCCATAAGACTATCAGCTAATCTCTCAAAAGAAACCTTACAGGCAAGAAGGAAAGAAATATTCAAAGTCATGAAAGGCAAGAACCTACATCCAAAATTACTCTATCCAGCAAAGCTATCATTTAGAATGGAAGGGCAGATAAAGTGCTTCCTAGATAAGGTCAAGTTGAAGGTGTTCATCATCACCAAGACCTTATTATATGAAATGTTAAAGGGACTTATCAAAGAAAAAGATAATGATCAAAACTAAGAACAGTAAAATGACAACAAACTCAACTATTAACAACTGAACCTATAAAAAGCAAAAACAGAACAAAACAAAGCAAACAACTAGAACAGGGACAGAATCATAGAAATGGTATTCACATGGAGGGTTATCAACTGGGCAGGAGAAGGGGAGAAAGGGGGAAAAGGTACAGTAAATAAGAAGTATAATTGGTAAGTACAAAATAGACAGGGGAAGATTAAGAACAGTACAGGAAACAGAGAAGCCAAAGAAATATGTATAACCCATGGACATGAAATAAGGGGGGGGGGGGGGGGAATGTTGGAGGGGAGGAGGAAGGTGCAGGGTGGAGGGAGATAAAGGGGAGAAAATAATGGGACAATTGTAACAGCATGATCACTAAAATATACTTAAAAAGAAAAAAAATACTGTTTTCAAAATACTGTTTTCAACATAGATATTTAAAACCTAAAATACAGAGAGTTTGACTGTATAGTTATAGGGAAAAAATCCACATATAAGCAGTTCAAATGTGTGTTGTTGAAAGCTCAAATGTATATATATAAAGTGTATGAGTATATTATGCAAAGTCTAAAATTATAGAAACCAAAATGTTAATTATCTGTTTAGTCCATATTTTATAATTTTTCTATTATGTACTTATTATTTGTATAAAAAATCTCCTTGTAGCTTTTCAAGCTATTTAAATACCATAGCCAAAAGCTCCCTAATAACTTACTTCCAGTATATACATTTCTTCAATAATAAAATTATGAAAAGGGATATAAAAAAAGCATAAAATAAAATACATTGGTGTGTGTGCTAAGGCTGTAGGACAGCAACCATTAAAACAATTTTGTATTTACATCTGAATTCTAATCACTGATTCTTCAGACTAGAACTCAGAATTTTTCAAACTCATGATAAAAAAATCATTAAATCATCTGTTGTGAAATAGTATCTCATGACAAATTGATGGTTAGAACATGAGATCACAATCTCATGAACAGCCTATAAGCCACTGAATTGTGCACTTTTAAAACAGTAAAATTTATGGTATGTGAATTATACTTCAATTTTTTAAAAAAAGATGCCATCAGGATACAACCTTAAGAAAGAACTACTTTCACAGACATACTCATAACTACTAAGTTCTCAGAATCTCCAAAATTGAAGTATACCCCAGGTTTAGGTCAACTCTTAGGTTCTCTGTGGAATGCACTGACCACTGAATACATCATTGTATTCAACAAACAGAAGTACCGGTATGTGTTTGTCTCTCAGTCACCTCCAAGAGCACGGGAGCTGCTTGAGGGTATGGTCTATGACTTAGCCCTCTTTTCTATCTCAGCCTAGCACAGTGTTTGACACAAAGTAGCTACTCACTAAATATTTGAGATAATGAAGCAGCAACTTCTACACACCTAGGTAATCCCACAGGACTGGCTTTGTACTCTTGAATGAGGATAAACCTGACAACTCTAAAAAAAAAAGGTCTCTGAATTCATCAGATTTCTAAAAAAGGGAAAACATATTTTAGCAACCCTAATCAATACCTCCTCCTGTTTTCTTAATGAACAACAATTTTAACAGGTCACAGTGTAAATAATAGCTCTGACTGGTAATCTGGGTACTTATATGAACATCTGGATTAAAGAAATTAAAAAAGAACTTACGAGAATTTTAGGAGAGGTTCCAGGCCGTGTCCAGGAAATTCATTGAGAATTTCCATAGCTGTAACACAACCTACAGTTGGTATTCCTTCTGTGTAATCACTCCCAAGCAAATAGGCCAAAATTATTAATTTGTTCCGGTCTAATCCTGTAAGAATAAAAATTATTATATATTTTTAAATTTTTAATTTTATTTTAGAAATATTATATAACATTTATAGACATTTTATTACATGAACAATATATATGTATACAAATTCTCATCCAACAACCAAAGACATCTCTTATTTACTATTCAAAACAGATTCTTTTTTATTGGCATTCTGTTAAGAATTTTAAAGTTTTATCCATCTTCACAGCTTTTAATAACATCTATTAAATACCATCTATACTCTGACCCACAAATTTAGCTTTCTAGCTGGATTTCTCCTCTGAACCACAGTCACACATATTCAACAATTACCTTAACATCTCTACTTGGATATGTAATGGGTATCTTGGAAGTAACAGATCCAAACCTGGATCTTCTTATCTCTTCTACTCCAACTGCTCCTTCCCTGGATTTCCTCACCTCATTAATAGTGAGACCATTGCTCAGGACAAAGAGTCACCCTTGACTGTTCACCTTCTCTCAAATCACATACCTAATCCACCCAGAAATCCTTTCTATGGCATGGCAGACCCTACTTGGTTTGGGTTTCTTCCTTTTTCTCTGATATTTACTCTTGCTATTCTCCTCCTCATTCACTCACACCGGCCTCTTCTTAGTTTGCTTAGACAGTCACAATGAAGTACCCACACTGAGTGACTTAAACAACAGGAATTTATTTCCTCACGGTTTTGGGGGCTAGAAGTTTTAAGGCACAGGTGGCAAACACAAGGCCCTAAGGCTGAATCCAGCCCTCCACCTTGTTTTATCCAGCCTGGCACCTTGTTTCTACCCAGTGGCAGCACCAAGCCCCTTGCCTCCAGTTAAGGAGTAGTTACATTTATACAGTCCTAAAATTACATTGAAGGCAACCATTGAGGCTGATGTGGTCCCTGGTGAAAATTAGTTTGACACCCCTGTTTTAAAGTATTGGCAGGGCTAGTTTCTTCTGAAGGTCTTTCTCCTTAACTTATAAATGGCTGTCTTCTCCATGTGTCTTCCCTTTTCCCTCTATATCCCAATCTCTTCTTCCTATAAGGACACCAATCAGACTGTATTAGGGTCCACATTAATGACCTCATTTTATAATTACCTCTTTAAACACCATATCCCCAAATACAGCCACATTCTGAGGGGTTAGGACTACAATATGTGAATTCTGAGGGGACAAAATTCAATACATAACAACCTCCTGCTTCCCTAGAACGCACCAACCAAGCTTCTGCCCGAGGGCCTTTGCACATACTCATCCTCAAGAGACAAGAGCCATTATAACAGTGGCTTCTGCTTCCCTTTAGACCTCAGCCTAAAAGTTTTACCTATTAGTAAATCCTTTCCCAACCAAAACTGTACATAAAACAGTACATGTACTTCATGTAACCGTTTCACTGCTTTATTTTTCTATATAGCACATGCCACTAACTGCACAATTATGATTTATGTTTTTTATGTTTCTATTAGACTGTTTTATTTTTCTGCTGTTTCTCCACTGCCAAGAACAACAATTGGCACACTTGTTGGATAAATGGGATGAAGAAAGACTGCCAGAAACACCAGTATAGGATCATGAGGTTTGTGATTCCAACAGGAGAGACTCCCACCTGCCTCCCATCTCTATATTTGCTTCACTCTTGAGATATCAGGTAACTAAAGTCTAACCAGGTCATATGATTAAATTACAGGAAACATCTAAACATACTAGGATTTTAATTTCTTCATTCTAATTTTAAAATCCTATTCCTCTAATAAGCTAAAGATCACTTATATGAAAACTTATATAGATTATCATTTCCATTAATACATCAAGTTAGCTCCTTGGAAAGAAAAAAATCAATACGAATTCTGAAGGTAAAGTTCAGAAAGTAATCACACTCTGAAGTCTTACCTAACTGGTTGTGAATGTCCACATATTGGTAATATTCTACAAACTTGTTTTTATTAAAAAAGTTTTTATAGACATGTCGTGCTCCAAACAACCAAATATCACTATCGTCAGTGATTGTTCCAGAAGTTTGATCAGTCAGATCCAGAATGGCACACTGAGCCTCTGCTTCCATGGGAGCCTCAATATAGGGAATTCCAAATAGACGAAGAAGTTCCTAAAGAATTACAAATAAACAATGACCACCACCTGGCCTTGACCTGGAAATAGCAGGAGTGCTTAAACATTTCATTTAATACCCTCAGGGAATCTGGTTGAGTAAAAACATCAGCAGGTGTCATTAAAAGAGGCCCAAGTTGGTACACCTACCTGGCTTTCCAAAAACATCTGTCCTGTAACTGTAGCAGCAATCCGTTCTTGCTGCTCTTTTTTAGCTTTCAATGAATTCTGTTCTGTTAAAAGATTTCTCTCCAGAGTTTCCAGCTCTGCCTACAAAATAATTTCATTTGTAGATTATACTAAAAATCCAATTAAATTCATTTGTTACAAAAGCCTGCTTCTAGTCTGACTGAAATTACCAATAAACTTTTCCCCTTATGAAGTTTTCCACTTCGATTTTTGAGCAAGTCTATAATATCTTTAGAGTTCCCTCACTAAATCACAGGGTAAGTGGAGACTTTCCCAAACCTACATAAAAAAGGCACCATCAGCAAGAACAAAAAGAGGCATGCAAATAGCTAATAAATATTCAACCAGTAACTCCTTAAAACTCAAAAGCTAGTTAACATGGCTTCCTTAGCAATAAGTTAAAGCACAAAGTAACATTATTACCAAATTAATATCTTGCCATTCATTGAGCAAATCATCTGCATCTTTTTCGGTTTCTTCAATACTCAAAGGGTCATTTTCAGAGTTGTCTCCTAGGAAGCCTTCAGAGTCACCACTGTATTCTTCTTTCTTAGATCCTATCAGTTCCTCTTCACCTTGTGCAGAGGGAGGTTTGGAAGCTTCTGCTAACTCAGTTTGAAGTCTGTCATCTACACTCTCCACTTCAATGAAACTTCCTGTACCAAAATAATAAAATCTCTTTATCTACAACTGAAACATTATATTTATCTTGACATCATCAATAGTTTTCCAAGGTATTCTGAAAAATTGTTTACCCTAAAGAGAAAAGACCTAAATGTAGTAGAAAATATATGACAGTAGCATATTACTTTAAATAAATTTAATAATAGAAGCCTATAACTTCAAAATAAGCCTTTTTTAAAAACATTGCTTTTTTTAAGATTTTACTTATTTATTTATTTATTTATTTAATTTATTTTTAGAGAGTGGAGGGGAGAGAGAAAGAGAGGGAGAGAAACATCAATGTGTGGTTGTCTCTCACACATCCTCTACTGGGAACCTGGCCTGCAACCCAGGCACGTGCCCTGACTGGGAATTGAACTGGTGACCCTTTGGTTCACAGGCCAGCACTCAATACACTGAGTCACACCAGCCAGGGCAAAATAAGACTTTCAATTAAATAAACTGGCACTGTCTTTCAAATTAGGAACCCAGTATTCGAAGGTTTGCATATTAACTTTATATAAATACATTCTTTAAATTAACTATTAATGTAGTAAAGTTCAAAAAGAATTACTGGGATATGTAAACAATCATGGAGGTTGTAAAAGAAGTTTTTGTGCAATTTCACTATGAACATAGCAAAAATAAAGCTGTGACTTAGTGGGAAAAAATCCTGGATACATACTCAGGAGAAACAAGCTCTTCATCTTCCAGTTTCTTTCCCTCCTCTCCTATCTTTTCTTTTAAAAAATGTGTTGATTCCCTTCCTTCCCTTCAGGCATAGGGGGCTGGGTCCCAGAACACAATCAGTATGGAGGGGGCTGGGGCTCTCAGGGCCTGCAGCCTAGGGTGAGGAGAAAGCCTAAGCCGAGAAGGAGGCCAGTGGGATCAAGGAGATGGTTACAAATAAAGAGAGAATAAGCAATATGTGTATGTATTAAAGATAACGAAAGCAAGAGTTCTCACTATTAAAAAGGAAAGTTACAAAAAAGGCAGAGGCTAAAATGAAGTCTGGGATGTTGGACTGGATGTGCAGATACCACTGTGAATTTATGGATTTTAATATATAGATAGAAGTATGCACATGTATGTATGTATAAATACATGTTCTGGCTCTACGGTTGGGAGAACCTGAAGCAATGATATCCCAATAACAGTAAGCATACTCAGTGCCCAGATCTTGGTTTCTAAACACCATGCCATTACAAGGAATCAGGGCTAATTGGCAAAATGGCTGGTTTGAGGGAAGGGCAGGGAAAGTTTAAGATAAACCTGAAATATCCTGGCCAGAAAGTAAAGAAATGCTCGAAATGTAATGAATAATTGTCAAAAATCAAAGGAGCTGGCTTGAGGGGATAAATTAACCACTGGCCAAAACTAAGACAATTCAAGCAACAAAGTAAAGTATGCTAGTACCATAACTCACAACTGAATAAAATAAGAGTCCATGATTTTAGACTGATAAAAAAATAATAAATGGGGTGAAGAAAAAGATATTCCTTATAGTAGGATGCCAACTAACAAATACATTAAACATGGAATTAGAAAATCACCATTTGGCAACCATCATAGCATAATTTATTTTGGCAAAAATCATCAATGGATGCTAAAACAAGTCAGTGAAAGTTTGTTCAGTACATTTACATAGTTCCCAATATTCCTTCCCATAAAATACTTACTAATTATGAAGGAGAAATAGCAGCTCTAAAGTGTAGAAACCTGGCAGACACCAGAAAAAAATTACCATGTGCAAGTATGCAGGAAGAGAGTAGTGTGTGCATAGTCATTTCTTCTTATTTGCAGCAGTTATGTTCTATAAAGTCCCTGAGAACACTACTACATAAATACTGAATCTTTTCACCTAGAGAAAATATATTTATAATATTAAATTCTAAAAACAACCCATCTTGGTAAATTCTATTTATTTTACAAACAAGAAAATGAGGTTCAGGAGTTTTAGGGGCTTGCCTGAGACCACCCTATGAACTGGTGCCAGAGTTGGGATTAAAACCCTATCCAACTGGCCCCAGAGCCAGAGCTTCTTGGTCTACACAGCATTGCTCTCTCCCATCTCCACCCTTTCGTCTTCTCTGTAGGACAGCAGAAACAAGAAGGCAGAGTGTCACCTTGCTCAACCTCAGCTGCAAATAGTGTGGCAACTCAAGTTTTTAGTTGCTCTATGCATGTCCACAAATAACCAGAAAGGCTACGCCATAAGTATTGAATCTGGAGTTACAAGTAAATTCTGCAAATACAGAATCTGTAAATAATGATGATTGGCCATATAAAATTATAGAGATATAGATACACAATACACATGTGTATGTATAAAGACAGACAGGCAGAGAGATATTATAAAGCCAATGTGGTAAAATGCTAGCCAATGAGATAAGAGGGTGAAGAAAGCAGAATGTTTTATAGTATTCTTTTGACCTTTTTAAGTGTGTAATTAATTCAAAATAAAAAGAAACTCACTTTTATGTTTTCCAATTAGGGTATGCCCTCCCTTTAACAATAACAAAAAGAACAGCAAAACAGGAAAGGTCAAGATTCCATCACTAGCTATGTGTCCTTGGGAAAGTCATTTCACCTTTCTGGGTCTCTAGGTCATCACCTGACAGAGAGGGAACTGGACCATCACCTGACAGAATGAGAACTGAGTTCCTACAAATGTGAAATCCCACCATTCTTATCTCTAAAAGAGAATAAGCGCCTACCATCAGATTCACTTTCTTCAGAGTTGATTCCTATTGGTTCTACAAACTTTGGAGCTGAAATTAAATCCTGGCCTCCAGATTCCATCGCCTCACGTTCTTGGATGGTTTTCAGGAAATCCTCATGCTCTTTAGGATTTTCTAAGCTATTTATTGTCTCTGAAGGGACACTTAATGTGTTACTCACTTCTTGCAAACTGGCAGTATCAACAACTTTGGAAGCAGAAATTTTTTCACATTCTGCATCATCACTTGAAAGAACAGAAGAATCATACTTATTCTTAGATGGACAAAGATCTTGTAGGTTAAGCACTTTGGTACATGTTTCATTCCTTGATGCAGAACTTGGACTTAAAGGAGGTGTTGATGTCAGTTCTCTTCCACTTTGGAGCTCACTTGCATTCATCTGTATTACCACTGTGTTTTCCAAAGGAACTGGATCTTTCCTATCATTAACTATAAGCTCATCGCTTGTCTGAGAGGATTCCTCAAACATGTGAATAAATGACATTTGTTCTTTTGCAATGCTAGATTCACTGCCTTGACAAAAGACAGTACCTGGCAAAGGAGCTGAGTTTGCCAGCTCTTTTTCATTATTAATGCTGGTTACATGCTCCTCTACACAGTTCACAATGGTTGAATGAGGCACTCTTGCTAACAGCATTCCTTTTCCATCCCTGGTTTTAAATCCATCATCAGCTTCCTCATCAGAACTGTTCACAAACAGGTGTTTTGCTCCTGACTCTCCTGTCTGCACATCACTCCCAGAATGCACTTTGACATCTTCATCATCATCAAGAGCTTTCTGAATAGCCAAGAGAGTCAGTGGTGATACAGAGCCTTCATCTACAGTAGCAGATGCATTCCTCTTACTGTACTGCCTTTGACTGTCACTCTCCAACTTCTCTTTGGAGCTACTTCCCAGCAGGGCAGCTTGCATAGCCAGTAAAATTCTTGGAGAAGCAGGGGTAGCATCAGACACTTTCTCTGGCTTAAGTTTTTCACATGGAGAAGACTTTAAGTCAAAAGACATGCTGTGCATTTTGCTGGAAGATGGAAAAGACTCTGAATCCACATCTGCAATTTTCTTAGCTTGTATACCTTAAGAAAGAGCAAAACATTCTCACTATGTAGATTTACAGTATAGTAATAAACTTCTAATAACATGAATATAAGTATACAGGTTCTCATAATTGAAGTCACACATTTTCATTTAATCAGCAAGTAAGAGTTAACTCATTAGTTCATTTTAAAGTGGGTTTACACCCATTAAAACAGGTAACCCATCAATAGCTTTACACAATTACTATTACACTGGGTTGGCCAAAAAGTTCATTTTTTTTTCTGTGAGATGGCTCTAGTAGCACTTAGCTGTCTTTAGCTTCATTTGAAACAATTTTGTTGTATCAAAATTGTGTTGATACAATTATATACATCAAGATTGTATTCTGACAGGTGTCATATCAGCATGCGTCTTTAAAAAAACATCAAAATTGGTGAATTTTTCTGAAGTCATTTTAATATTGAACATGAAAGAAAATATATAACATTTTTGGTATATTATGTAAAAACACAACTGAAATGCAAAAAAAGATTTGTGTAGTGTATGGAGAAGGTACTGTGATGATCAAACATGTCAAAAGTACTTTGCACCCTGGCTGGTGTAGCTCAGTGGACTGAGCACAGGCCTGCAAACCAAAGGGTCGCCAGTTTGATTTCCACTCAGGGCACATGCCTGGGTTGCAGGCCAGGTTCCCAGCAAGGGGCACATGAGAGGCAACCACACATTGATGTTTCTCTCCCTCTCTTTCTCCTTCCCTTTCCCTCTCTCTAAAAATAAATAAATAAAAATCTTTAAAAATAGACTTCTGGCCAAGATGGAGGCGTAGGTAGACAGACTGTGCCTCCTCACAAAACCAAAATAAGGACAACAACAATTTAGAAACAAAATAACAACCAGATCTAACAGAAAATTGAACTGTATGGAAGTCTGCCAACCAAGGATTTAAAACAGACACATTCATTCAGAACAGTAGGAAGGGTGGAGTTGGGCAGCTGGGTGGAGAGGGGTTGGGGCACAAAAGCTATGGCACCGGGTGCATAAGGTTCCTGAGCACGCAAGACCCCAGCAAGTAGACCCTGGGCGCAGGGTGGCAACAGGCAGACCCCACAAGGTGGTGAATGAGAAGCAAGGCACTGTGTGCAAGGCTGACAGGGCAGTCCCACATTCACTCACAGATAAACCAGGTGAAATTGGAGAGCTTGACAGACCTTGCAACCCAGGGTCCCAGCACAGGGAAAATAGAGCCTCAGGGCACTAAATGAAAACACCTGTGACAGTTGACTGCCAAGAGAGACTCCCAGCCTCACAGGAGAGTTCGTTGGAGAGACCCATGGGGTCCTAGAACATGCACAAGTCCACCACATGGGAATTAGCACCAGAAAGGCCCAGTTTGTTTGGGGGAAGCAGCGGAAAGAACTGAAATCGGACAGAGAATGAAGCAAGTGCCATTGTTCCCTCTCGGACCCAGCCCCCACATACAGCATCACAACCCAGTGACTGGGTGGCCCCACCCTGGTGAACACTTAAGGCTCCGCCCCTCATATGTAACAAGTGCGACAAGACAAAAAAAAAAATGGCCCAAATAAAAGAACAGATCGAAGCTCCACAACAAATACAATAAGCAACCAAGAGATAGCCAACCTATCAGATGCACAGTTCAAAGCACTGGTGATCAGGATGCTCACAGAACTGGTTGAATTTGGTTGCAAATTAGATGAAAAAATGAAGGCTATGCTAATTGAAATTAAGGAAAATGCACAGGGAACCAAGAGTGATGGGAAGGAAACTGGGACTCTGATCAATGGAGTAGGAAGGAAGAAAGAAACAACCAAACAGAAAAGAATGAAGAAACAAGAATTCAAAAAAATGAGGAGAGGTGTAGGAACCTCCAGGACATCTTTAAACATTCCAACATCCGAATCATAGGGGTACCAGAAGAGGAAGAGGAACAGCAACAAGTGGAAAAGCTATTTGAAGAAATAATAAAGGAGAACTTTCCTAATCTGGCAAAGGAAATAGACTTCCAGGAAGTCCAGGAAGCTCAGAGAATCCCAAAGACATCGGACCCAAGGAGTAACACACCAAGGCAAATCATAATTACATTACCCAAGATAAAAATGAAAGAGAGAATCCTAGAAGCAGCAAGAGACAAGGAGACAGTTACCTACAAAGGAGTGCCCATAAGACTGTCAGCTGATTTCTCAAAAGAGACCTTGCAGGCAAGAAGGGGCTGGAAAGAAGTATTTGAAGTCATGAAAGGCAAGGACCTACATCCAAGATTGCTCCATCCAGCAAAGCTTTCATTTAGAAAGCAAAGGCAGATAAAGTGCTTCCCAGATAAGGTCAAGTTAAAGAAGTTCATCATCACCAAGCCCTTATTTTATGAATGTTAAAGAGACTTATCTAAGAAAAAGAAGATAAAAAACATGTATAGTAAAATGTCAGCAAACTCACAATTATTAACAGCCACACCTAAAACAAAAACAAACTAAGTAAACAACTAGAACAGGAACAGAAATGGAGATCACATGGAGGGTTAGCAACAGGGGAGTGGGAGGAGGAGATAGGGGAAAAGGTACAGAGAATAAGTAGCACAGATGGTAGGAAGAAAATAGACAGGGGGAGGGCAAGAATAGTATGGGAAATGTAGAAGCTAAAGAACTTATGACACATGGACATGAACTAAAGGTGGGGAATGTGGGTGGGAGAGGGTATGGAGGAGAATGAAGGGGGGGAAATGGAACCACTGTAATAGCATAATCAATAAAATATATTTAAAAAAAGAAAAAAACTTTAATAATAATAATAAAAGTAGTTTGTAAAGTTTTGTGCTGGAGATCTCTTGCTGGATGATGCTCCACAGTAGGGCCGAACAGTTGATAGTGATCAAATTGAGACATTAACTGACAACAATCTGAGGAGATAGCCAACATACTCAAACTATCCAAATCTATAAAGTTATTGGTGCAAATGAAAAACGTGTCGTTTATTTTATGGAAAAAAATAAACAGACTGGCCAACCCAATACATAAGTAGGACTTCATTAATATTATCCAGGCGTGGCAGTTTATAGAATTCAGAGACACGACATATTGTTGGCTTTTAACTATCAAATAAGTGCCCAATACCTTTTATCAAGATGTAATGTGAAGTGTCTTCAGAGACCACTCTTCTTGATTCCACCTCCTTCAAAAAGCCCCCTTCATCTTCATATTGCCTTTGGATTTGTCCTGAATGTTGCTGATTCATTTCCTTTTGAACATTTTCAATATGTTGGTTTAGGTAATTTTTTTTAAGTAAGCCTTTGAGCTGGTACTGTGAAAAGTCATTGGACTCCTAAAGCAAAATAAATAATGTGATTTTTTTTAATATTAAATACAGAACTGAATAAAACAAAAGAAACCATGGGTACCAATCACTCATTCAAAAAACATGGATTAAGCATATGATGCAAGGCAAACACTGTGACATTTTCATTTGGGCTTAATAAATGCAAGTAAATAGGCAAGTTAAGTGCCCAGCATAGTCCCTAGCCCATAAAAGACCCACAATAAATTATAGCAACCACAGTTATTAATAATAAGTGTTAATATTTGCTAAGTGTTTCCTGTGTAATGAATATTTCTACGTCACAGGAGGAAAACACAAGGCCCTTGGGCCAAATCCGGCCCTCGACCTTGTTTCATCCAGCCTGGCATCTTGTTTCTACCTGGAGGCACCAAGCTCTCACTTACCTGTTAAGGAGTAGTTACATTTATACAGTCCTAAAATTACATCTGGCCCTTTGAAGGCAACCACAAGGCTGACATGGCCCCCAGTCAAAATGAGTTTTAGACCCCTGTTCTAAGTGTTTTTAAATATATTATCCCATTTTATTCTCGACCACCAATGAGACAAATATCACCTCCAATCTAAAAATGAAAAAACTGAGACTTAAATAGGTTAAGTACCTTTCCCAAAACCACATAACTAATAACTGGTAGATCTGGGATCAAAAGCAGATCTTTTGATTAACCCTTATACACATTGCTTCTATTATTCTTATGATTATCACTATTACTCTTCTTACAATCATTACTATTATCAATATTGTATTTGCCCAACATTCAGATGATAGAATGGCCCAATCTGGATGATTCAGAAGTTCCCTTAGCTGTCAGAATTACAGATCAAGTGAACTGCTGCACCATAATACCCTAGTCTACAGATCCCAGAGGCTGTGGTATCACAAAGTAAAGCAAGTGGAGTAAATCATTTGGGACTGTCTCTCTTTCTCCCATTCCTTCCCACTATTGTTTATATAATCCAAATTTTATTTCCTCAAAGACCAGCCAAAGGTCCTTTCACATTCAAGAAATAAAATGCTTGATTCATAGACTGAGCCTGGATTTTTCCCCTGAAATAAAAAAGAAATATTTCCTTTTTTAAATTAAATTGAATATTATGTCCATTTCATTTTATAATAACCTTACCACTTATTTTTGTACCATGTATTTTCAACTGCCTATTTAATGAAAAAAAATTTAAACCTTTAATTTTGGGCTTGTTTTTAATTTAAATTTTATCACTGAATTCAAGAACCCACCATGAAATGTGTTGCCAACAACCATATCCCAAGCCCCTAAGTAAGTATTTTGGTGGCTAGTGTAACCCCATGGTTTGAAACAGTCTTTGATGTCTACCACTTTAAAATGCCAGTGTCAGTGAAAGATTTGTTTTCCATGATAAAAACAAACCCCAGAACCTTTAAGGTCCGATTTAACAAAATTTTTACATGTGCAAAATTCCACTAAAACAAATGTATTTCTCATCTGTCATTCCCACCCAGCATTTGTGTTTTTGGTTAATTTTCAGGTATAAAATTTCTAAAATTAGGGCAATCAAATAGTAAGTTTTTCTGCTTTCTACTTTAATGCTTTAACTTTCCTCCAACTTAAATTATACAATTGTGGAGGATAAAATACTCAAAAGCTGAATCAGAGCATGGAAGAAATATTAGCACATGCATTAGTTTCATGATTTGCCAATTATGACAAGTGTGATGCTTTCCACCTTTACCACACAAAGTATTGATCAATGAAGCCATTTCAGATGGCTTTAGAGAAGGAACAAAGTAGGCTACATAACATACATCCTAAACTTGTTTTCCAAGCAATTTACTCTCCCTGAATCACTAGGCTTGGTTAAATCTCTACCCAGCACAGATGCCTCCCTAGGTCCTTTACTGGATATACTATCTGGAAAGGATACTGGATGCTACTCTAAGATGTGTCTACAATGTCCTGGTTGCACACACAAATTGATGTTTTAAAAACGTAAGGCTCTATTTCCCTTTAACTATAAAAATTAAAACAATACTTATCACCATACGGTTGGATATTACTTCTAATAAGTACAATATTTATTAAACATCTTCAGTTGTTCTGTTACAGTGTACAACAAATTATAATATTCTGCAGCCAGAAATTATATGCAGACTATAAAGAAACTATTAATCAGATAGCGTAATCATTCTGTTTATAACTCTACAAGGAAGAACTAGCAAATCAGATCTTACTTATAACATCACACTAAACTTTATGCATGAAAAGTGACAGACACTGGTTGTACTGTTTGATACAAAATGGCTGAACTTCATGTTCAGAAGTCTAAACCTAACATCTAAACATGCCAATATAAACATCAAAACAAAACATATTCTAACCAACCACAGGAAAACAGTTTGTATCAGGAAGGCAACAAGGATTACACACATTATTTTATAAACTAGCAAACCAAGGTCTGAAACAGTTCTGAGAATGAAGTTAGCTGTCTTGAGTCAAGGGAATGAAAAAAGTCAGTAATGACCATTTACAATTTCTGACCTTTGTGGAGACGATAAGAATGTTCTGGTGCAGCTACATACAGTACAATTCAGACAATTCTGTTTTTCCACTTGGTTTCAGACTGCAATTTCATTGCTGCGAGAACAGGATGGAGGTACATTTTAGCAGCAACCTCCACCTGACTGCTTCACCAAAAAACTCTGAATTTTAACATTGGATTTCTCTGCACTACCAGATGTTGCTTGAGGACACATTCACTTTCAAATCTCAGCTGCCATGGTCATGAAAGACTGTTTTACATTTGTTGTGTTCTTGTTTCCAAAAATGGAATTCCAAGGGAATCAGCAAATACCTTTGCTGTTGTGCAATCTGTTACTTTCTTTGTGGTCAGATCATATTTGTTCCCTACCAACAATTTGTTGATGTTTTCACTGGCATAAAGATCTATCTTCTGCAGCCACTGTTTAGTTATTGAAGGATTCCTGATCTGTCACATCACACACAACTGTGATACCATGGGCTCCTCAATAATAACTGGAGGTTATTATTCGAAATCTTTCTTGGTCTGCTATGTCCCATTTTTAAAGCTTGATTGTTCTCCCATCTAACTCTATAGTTCTTACTTTGGAATTCACACCAATAGTCCTAATGTAGCTTTCTGCATAGGTATCATCTGCAAACCTAAGAAGGAGGCAAAACTTTACAGTTCCAGAGTCTCCAATCAGAAGCAACCTGAATAAATAATCATATTCAAGATTCGTGCTGGACATATCACTGCAGCTGTCACTATCATTAGCACCCTTGCTACTGCAACTGCCACTCTGACTCCCCCTGTCACAGCTAATCAGAGAGGAATAAGATAGGCTGTTCTGGAAGAGCAAATGTCTTCCCCTACTCTGACCCCATAGAACACCATCAGCAGCCACCTCCACTCAGCTATAGCTTCCACCCAAAATAAAGAAACTTCTGTCCTACTTCCTGTATTCACATTCTTCATGGAAAAGTAGAAAAGAGTGATGGGAGAAGAAATATCTCCTGCCTTTTTCATATTTTGTTATCAATTTAAGAAATGTTGAGTTTGTAGAAATAGCATCACATCCATTCATTAGGAATAATGCTGCAAAAATTTATATTCTGTCTACAGTGAGCTAAAGGTGTAGAAAGTTAGAAATAATAGGTGGCAGCAGTAGAAAGGAAAACAAAATTCATTTACCAACTAAAGACAATAATAATTAATGGTGTAGCATTATCAGGAGACATGCTTGACAAACCTAACTCTCCACAAGACCCCACTCAGTGTTGCTATATCTGTGGAGCCAATATCAGATGCTGTAATTTGAAGAATTTACCAATGAATTCCCTTCTGCCTTTTTATTGGAAACATACTGTACAAGTAATGTTTATCAATTTTTTTCTAATGAAAAATATGGCTGCAGTTCTCAATTCTACACATTAATGTGTTGTAATATATTTTACCTCTGGCATTGCTTCAAATAATGTTCTTCTTCGTTTAGTAAACTCCTTCATATCAGTCAAGATTTCATGCTTTATTTCAGGGGGCAGGCTGATGAAGTCTTCAGACTCAATGTCTACTGCATGAGGATTCTGAAAGAACTCTTCCTGTAAAGAGTAAAACATAACACCATGAAATTAACATTTCATACACTTAATGCTATTTACCATGATAGATATTTTTGTGCTTATATCATAAACAGAGTTCTACATAATCTACAATAGGCTAAACACAATTGTACAGAATCTGCAATAGGTATCTAAGTAAATGGCAGATTAGGGAATGTACCCATTCACTTATTCATTCATTCAAAGGAAAAAATACTTACCCAGCACCTCTAATGTGCCAACCACTGTTCTAGGTGCTAAGGCACTATAAAGATAATGCCAGGTAGCGTCCCTACTCTTAGGAGTGAAGAAAGACATATAAGCAAATAAGTAAACAAGATAATGATGAAAAATAAAGCAGGGTATTCTGATAAGAAAGTTAATTAGAAGAGGAAAAAGAGGGAACGAAAACTTCATAGAGAAGACCCCCACTAAAAAATGACCTTGAATAGGGATGTGAAAGACAATAAAAAGTCTTCTCAAGGACAGAGCATTACAGCCAGGGGAAACCAAGTACAAAGGCTTGAGGTAGGGATGAACCTTATGAATTTAAACACTACTTATTATTTCCTTAATTAGTTTAATTTTATTTTGCTCTTAAACTAAAACTAAAAGTGAGAAATTTCATAGATATGGAAAACTCTTAAAATATTTCTAAATTTAAACTAATTACCAAGAGTACTTTAAAACTCTTCATCAGTAAAGAAAATAAAATAATGCAATTTGCTCTCCAGTATGTTGTACATATGTGCAAATCAACAAGCACTTAGGACAGACCAGTCATTATGCTCAGAGCTTCCCATGTTTTCCCTCACTAATGTTCCCATCACCTCTATGAGGAAGGCTTTGATATTATTTTGTTTATAAAAAAGACAATAAAGCCCTGGTGAAGTTAATTTGTCTAGGATCAAACAGCTCAAGAACAGAACCTGGACTTACATGAAGATCTTTCTGACCATGAGGTTCATGGCCTTTATCAAGGTTACTATCAGTTGAGGGATCCCAGAGTTTTAGCTCAAGTCTTCCATCAGATATACCAAAATCATATGAACTTACAAAAAACAGTAAATTTGGAAATCAAAGAATATTACCTATTTGAGAAACTTGAAAAAAATTTCAAAAGCCTGTATATACAGTTACCTCAATTTGCAAAAATGTTATTTATTAAAATATGTATGATATTAAGACATATTTTAATACCACACATTCTAAAACATGTCCACAAGGTTCTGTGATCCACATCTTGTCTAATTTCCCTCAAATTAAATGTGGGCTACCTTTGTTGGCTTGTAATGAACAGAATGTGGTATAAGGGATGCTGCATAACTTCCAAAGCTGACTAGAAAGGAAACACAGGTCCTGCCTGGCACATCCTCTTGGAATGCCTACCTCTGGAACACAACACCATGCTGTGGAAGAACTCAGACAATGTGGAGATGCCATAGGCAGGTGTTCTAGCTAACAACCAGCATCAACAACTGGATGTGCAGCTGTGCAAGTGAGGAGACCTTTGAAGAGATTCCAGTCTAACTGCACCTACACTGGAGATGCTGAAAGGGAACTGCCTCAGTGAGTTCATCGACCCCCAGAACAGTAAGAGATGATGATAATAAATGATTGTTTTCCCACCACTAAGTTACAAAGCCATAGATAACTGGAGCATATATTAATGCACATATATATTTACATATATACATGAGAGGGGGCTCCCAAAAAACTGGAATTATTTTCTGGAGGGTGGGTCCCTTGTATTACTGGCTTCTCCCACTAGGTGAGTGTTCTAGTAACCCATCCTTATCAGTGTGCCAGCCGGTATTGTTGTAAGAGGCTGCATTTGGCTTCAGTGAATTCTTATGAAGACTCTCAACAAGTTCACCCATTTCATGATGGGTGATTTATAGGTGCACCCGCCCACATCATGCTGAGTGTTCAGCAATTTTTTTAAAGATTTATTTAGTTATTTTTAGAGAGGGAAGGGAGGGAGAAAGAGAAAGAGAGAGAGAAACATCAATGTGCGGTTGTTGGGGGCTGTGGCCTGCAACCCAGGCATGTGCCCTGACTGGGAATCGAACCTGCGACACTGGTTCGCAGCCCATGCTCAATCCACTGAGCTACGCCAGCCAGGGTGTTCAGCAATTTTTTACCAAAACAGTTATGATCCTCGTGCCCCCCCACCCAAATCACCCAATCTTACCCCATGCAACTTTTTTTTGTTTCCCCAGATGAAAAAAGTCCTCAAAGAGAAATGTTTTTCAGATGTGGAAGACGGGGGAAAAAAAAAGCAGAAGCACAGAAAGACATCAAAATCAATGAGTTTAAAAACTGTTTTGAGCAGTGGGAAAAAAAGTCTCAATAGGTGTACTGTATCAAATGGAGAATACTTTGAAGGTAACTGAAGTTTAAACATGTAAGAATAACACAATTTTTTATAAATAAATTCTGGTTTTGGGGGGGTCCCCTCTTGTATATATACATGTACACATACCCAAATACACACACAGTCAACCATGTCAACCATAAAAGGACGTGGGATGGACTAATATATACCAAAATGTTACTATAAGTTATTTGTGGTTCGTATGTATTCCATATTTCACACAAGCATGTATAACTATTTATATTTATTTATTTGTAGGTGTAAAAGAAAATGGTTTATTTTGGATTCTAGATATACATAATTCCATGTATATGTGTATGCATGTGTGTTTATTTTATATATACATAAATATACATGCATACATATATGATAAACACACAATAAAAAGGCATGTCTTATTACTTTTTATCAAAAACTTCATAAATTCATATTACCTCATTAAAAGTATTCATTTTAATGCCATTCATTTCAAATAATAGCATAAATTCTGAATTTGAAAATTATTTAAATACCTGTAATGCTTGTTTTTGATTCATTCTTTCTTGCCATTCTTTTTCATCTTCCTCTTCTGAACTGAAAGTCAAATATACATTTACAATACCTGTGATTTAATGACTACTTACAAAATATTTCTTGAGTTAGGGGCTACAACAGTGAATAAGAAGGCAAGACACAGGCCATCGCTGGTCTCACAGTCTGGTGGCAACATGTGTAAGTGAGAAATCACAACACGATCTAAGAACTTCCATCACAAGGGAAGAGCAGGTAGCCAAAACTAAGATAGTCACCTCATCCCATCTGGGATATCATGAAAGCTTTCTGGGATCTCCTGTAATCACACTGTTTAGAAAAGCATGTGATTATATGGAGAGCATGATGACAGCTGGGACGGGGAGGTGGGGGGTTAGAGGGTGGAGGAATTGAGCAAAAAGGAAAAAGGACACATGGACATGGACAACAGTGTGGTGACTGCTGGGGGGATGGGGGTATAAAAGGACTAAATGGTAATGGAAATAAAAAATACAATAAAGATTAAATTAAAAAATTGAAAAGCATGTGAATAAAGTATTGAAGTTTCATCCTAAAAAAATGAGAAGCTAGGAAATGTTTTAAGCAAGAAAATGACAATATCAGATTTGGGGTTTAACAGAGTCTATACTACAAAGCAGAAATTCGGCTTGGCAGAAAGGGGTTCCTAAAAATGGTAAGATTAGAGTCAGAGAAAAAAATCTGAAAGCCAGTACAGTAACCTACCAACAAGATTATGGTGACTGTGATGAAGATCAAGAGAACTGGGCTGAGCCCTGGCTCAGTCGGTTGGAGCATCATCCTGTAAACCAAAAGGTCATGGGCCCAATTTCAAGTCAGGGCACATGCCTAGGTTGCGGGTTCAGTCAGCATGCATACAAGAGGCAACCGAATGGTGTTTCTCATAGCAATGTTTCTTTCCCTCTCTCTTTCCCTCCCTTCCCCTCTCTGTAAAATCAATAAGCATGTCCTCCAGTGAGGTTTAAGAAGAAAAAAAAGAACTGGGCTGAGTTTAAAAGTTACCTAGCCTCTCTGGAGCCCCTATAGAAACAAATGGGGCTGGGTAGAGGACACAGTCAAACTGGTCCTCTACCTATACTTCAACTACAGAAGCTGCTGATGATTAATAGCTAGCCAGAAAAAAGTCCACAAGGAAGACTGAGAAAGAATGGTGAGAGAGGTTTTCGGCAGGTACCATGTTAAATTGAGAACTATAAATCATCTACTGGATTTAGCAAGAAAGTTGTTGTATGTGGTCATTCAATGTGGTAGTGTGACAGAGAAGACACACAGGGCTGAGAAGGAGGTAGAGACAGAATGTGTAATCAAAGTGTAAGAAAAACTAAAATTTGTATCTTCCTGAATTATAAATCAATAGTTCTAGCACAGGCTCTACAGAAATAAAAAAGAAACCATCACAACCCACAAAATACCAAGTTATTAATAAATAATTTAGCTTCTGAAAAATATTCTAAATGGTGTCAAGAATGCTTACTTTAGATGCATCGATTCTCACATGCCTTAACATGCAGATAAAACATAAAGGTTTAAGTCTGTCTGAATACAGTGATAATAAATATTTTTAAATAAACATTTACCTATTTTTTTCTTCCTCTAGTAAAGGTGGCAAAGCATAGATGTCATCTTCTCTTTGAACTTGAGTAAGGCTGGGTAGTTCTTCATCTCTAAAAAGTACAGACATGCTTAAACAGTGATGATAGGTAATAGTACTTTGAATCAACAGTGCTCCCCCAATGATTTCATAATCCATGCTTGGAGGAAAGAAAAGGAAAAACACAGGGACAATGGGTTTCTCCCCTGCTGATCTGGCTGCCCAGGCCACAGCAGTAAAAAATAAGTACAGCCTTCAAAGAGGATTCTTGCTGCAACTCCTCAGTGCCTGGGACACAATCTCAAGTGTAAACACACAAAAAAACTGACATAAAAGTAAAATATAAGAATTTTTAAAAAGTAAAACATGTACACAATGTAACAGCATGGCTTTTCTTTATTAAAGCTAATTCATGCAGAACAAAGAGTTTTCACAACTTCAAATTACTAAGTGAAAGGGACATCCCACTTATTGTTCTCATTTTACCCTTTATTTTCTGCTAGGAGTTAAAACTAGGAAAAGGCAGCCACAGGAATCTCATGCAAAAATTAAAGAGGCTTAAATTAATCTTTAATTAATGTAATTCCCCTCTTGCCTTTTGCTTCTTAAGGCAGTTTTGATAGCTTGTCTTTTCAAAAATGTTTTCAAAAGCTTCTCTGTAGTTTTTTTGGAGTCATTGGTTGCCAAATCCTTTTTGTGCCTTCTCTTAGCCTGTGAAAAGAATGGGCACAAGATTTTACTTCAGAGTATATTAAAAACATTTCTGTGATTTTCCCCCCATAGAATCTGGTTTTCTGAGTTTTTAGATTATAGCTGTTTTATTCAATAGTATATTCTGTAATTGTCATACCAGTGGATATCTTTAGGTTTCTCATATGTAAAGAACACCTGATCTCCACCCAGCTATTACTTAATGGACTGACTATTACATGTTTGGAAAACTATTAATTTACTTTCATTTTATTTTGAATGTCTTCAAGAAGCCTAAAACTTAATGAAATATAATTATATTATATTTCCCAAAAGGGATTACTAACTTATTCTTTAAGATGCCAATGCTATGTCAAAACCAATATCTGATATTGGTTTTTATAAAAATACATTACTTATATGTAACTCTGTCCTTCAATATTCAAGATTATGTCATAAGAAATCCTAAAATGTATTGGAATATCTTGTAAGAAATGTCCAAGTAGGGCAAAATGAAATAGTCTCCAGGCTTCTGGTTGAATATCAGGCAGAAATACCAAAGCATCCTTTTCCTTTTTTGAAACAGATTTAATTTGACATGTAACAGAGTTTTAAGATATACAATCTGTTGGTTTGATACACTTATATGTTGCAATATGAATGCTAAAGTAGAGCCAACTTCTTTATCAAGAGTTGGAGAATTGGAGATATGTTGTGTAAGGGTACATGCAAACTTACAACTAGTAGATAAGTAAGTTCTAGAGTTCTCTTTTTCTTTCCAATTCTTCTAAAGGCTATCTGACATAGAGTATGCCTTAAATAATTAAAAACTGCAACATTCAAGTCTAGACCTTTTACTGAGGCAACAAATGTCCTCAAGAATTTACAAATCTGTACTTTTATCTTATGTCCTCACTTAGACAATATGTCTGAAATGATTACAAGGTTATGAGCTGACATTTTCAACATAAAAAGGTCATATATCCAATTACTCCAAAGTTCACAACATTGCTCAAACTTTTTAAACTAATTTCAGAATAAAGAAACTCATATTCATTCTTTTATTAATTCAAACTTGGCAACACATAACATTGCTCATTCCTAAAATTCAATTCACCTTTAAAAGAAGGCTCACTACCACAGAGGATCCTCAATCTCAGATTCAAGAAGGCATTTCCCCTATAGGTTTTGTATAATGCTTTGAGCTATAGCAACATAACTGTAACAAATGTAGACCACCTAAGAAAACACTCTGAAGGCTAACAACTCAGTTGTAACAATTTTAGTATTTTTATTAAAAGTTAAATTTTATCATTGTACTCACGATACAGTCTTATATATACATCTTTTTAAAAAAATTTTTATCCTCACCTGAAGGTATGTTTAATGATTTTAGTGAGAGGGTGAGGGAGACTGAGAGGAAGAGAAACACTGATTGGTTGCCTCTCGTGTGCACCCCAACCAGGAACTGAACCTGCAACCTATGCATGTGCTCTGACCAGAACTGAACCTGCGACCTTACAGTTCATGGGACAATGCTCCAACCAACTGAGCCACACTAGCCAGGGCATCATATATAAACTTTTTTTAAAAGAAAAAGTATTTGTTTGTTCAAGATAATTTAAATTAAATTGGATATATGTCAAATAAACCTTGGCTTCCAAAATTTTAAAGAAAAAATTAAAATTTTATCTGAACTTTTTCTTTCTAAGACTGAGCAAAGGAAAAAAAATATAACTCTTACCAAAGTCTGTTTCTTCAACAGTGGAGTATCCCCATCAAAAACAAAGATGGGACGAATTCGAAAAAATAATAGTTTGCAGAGCCGATGAAACAAAGTGAGAAGGTGAGCATTTTCTATTGAGTTCCCATGGCGATCTCGGACTCCTTTAAGTGCTTGGTTTAACCAAATACTAATATCTAAAAGAACTGTTAATGAAAAACATTTTGGAATTTCTGTCCTCATCTTCCCAATTTCAAATTCCTAATAACTGATAATCATTCAAACTTTGAAACTGAAGATTCATCACAACTGGTTTGAAATAAAAAAATGTTTAGCCCTGAGAGAATCTACATAAAACCATTAACTTTATTTGAACCCTTATTACTATTCACATACTAAATTTTCAAGTCTTACATAAACACATACGTGTACCCTTTAAAAAGTCACAGCAAAATTCATAGCAAAAACCTTAATTTGTTAACTAAACTAACTAAACTAAACCTAAACTAACTTAACTAAACCTAAACTAACTTAACTAAAAATTCCACTTCCAGATGTTTAACCTCAGGAAATCACCATAGGTTTATAATAAGAGTTACTTATAAGAATTTTTGTTTATAATGATGAAAACATTTTAAAATTTAAGTTTTCCAATAGATCTTTTTAAGTAAATTACGATATACTGATTTGCTGGAATACTTTAAGAGCCCTTAAAGATGGAAGTTGCAAAAAATAGAATCACAGGCACAAAAACAAGGAACAGAATGATAGCTGTAAGAGGGGAGGTGGAGGGTTGGGAATGGATGAAAGAAGGTGAAAGGATTAGACAAGAACAAATATGCATCACCCACGGACATGAACAATGGTGTGGACACTGGTTGTGGGATGGGGAGGGCTGGAGAGAGAGGGGCAAAGAGGGAAAAATTGAGACAACAGTAATAGCCTAAACAATAAAAAAATAAAAATTTAGAAACATGGAAGTTACAGAAGCATATAGTGAAAAGATACTTACAAAATATTATTAAAGAAAGTAAAACAGGTTCTAAAAGTATGGAAAATATAATTCCATTTTTTTGACATGCATTGTTAACTATAAAAAACTAGAAAGTTGGAAATCAAAATATTAAGAGAACTTATCTCTACTGTGATTACATGTAATTTGTTTTCTTCTTGGAGTTTTCTTATATTTTGCAACTTTTCTAAAAATCTGCTTAACAAATTATTTTCTATTTATCTACAAGACAGAGGGACATGATACTCTACTGGTTTTCCTACTCTCAATCTCTCTGCCAACTCTTCTAACTCACCAGTAAAGTGCTGACTTCAGTAGTGATCACTCTCAGGCCCTCTCTTTCTCCCACTTGCACTAGCTACTGAGGCTACCTCAGCTCCCCATACCACACCCTTTCCACTTATGTCTGTATGCCCCAGACCTCTACCCTGACACCAGAACAATGGCCTTGTTAACATCTCTAATCTGATGTATCACAGACATTTCAACTGAAGAGAGCATAAAATTGTGCTAATAGGCTTTAATGAAGTTTACAAATGTTAAGGTCCTTAAGAAACAAATTATTCTTTATTATTTGACACAGACATTTAGATTGTATAAATAAACAGGAAATCCAAGATGGTGGAGGAGTGAGTGGAAGCCATACTAACCTCCTCCTAGGACTAATCTGGAATTAAAATTAAATTGTGGAGAAATCATCCAGAACAAACAACTGAACAATAGTGAGAAAGAAGCCTTATAACCCCTGACAGACTGAAGAATCAGTTTCAGCACAACCTGAATGGGGAGTGTGGTGGAAACACAAGAGGGCTGGCTGGGCACCCACAGTCAGCAGCTGAAGGGCCAGAGGGATATTTAAGCAGCCAGGTGGATCCCCCTGAGAAGTGTGGGGTCATAAACTTAAGCTGGGATCCCCAGAGCATCAGAGCCCCAAGACTTCACAGATAACATCCAACTGTGAAAAGCATCAGGGTTGCTCTCTGCCAGAGACAGATGGCTGGAGAGGGAAAGAGGCATTTAAAGGGCCAATGCATTAATTTTCATTTGCAGTCACTTACCCTGGGCTCCAGTAAAAGTGTGTGTGTGTGTGGGGGGGGGGGGGGGGGTGGCGGCGTGCAGGCAGAATGGACTAGAGAAACTTGACAGACTGAGGATGGAGGCTTTGGGAATAGAACTGAGAGAGTAGATGCCAGGATCTCAGTGCTGAGTCATCCCCCATACAGCAGCAGCCATCCTGCTCAGGCAGACCTCTCCCCTCACAGCAACAGCAGCCTGAGGGGAAACAATAGCCCTGATCCCAGGAGAGACTCTGTCTTGTCCTATGGGGCTTAAGCCTGACTGTCAAGTACACAGTGACTAGATTAACAATTGAAGGAGTTAGCCACAGACGGTAGATCCTGGTAGTCTTGAACAAGCTGCCTAAGGTCAGACAGGGTCACCCTCTGACATCACCAGAGGCAAATCCAGAAAGAAAAAATAGTGGTAAATACTAGACACTACCAAGACAAAAATCCATCATGGTCTTCTCCATGATTTGTGGTATTTTCTTTCCTGCACAACTTTTTAACTTTCATTTCTTGTCCTTTGAGTTTGTGCATATTAAGATACTAGATTTTATACTATAATTTATTTTAATTCACATACTTACCCCCTTCTTTTACCCCATTTTATCTTCTTTCCTCATTATTTTCATTTCAAATTGTTTTCTTTCTTGCTACAACTTGTTTCCATTATGCACTCTTACAATTTCTCCGTCAACCTCTCAAGACCAATTTTCTTGTCAATGATCATCTCAATTCTTTTCCATGCTCTTAAAATACCCACATCCTCTAACCACCTTTAGCAATCTTTGCTGGTTGGTTGTGGATAGGGTGGTTGTAGTTGCATTTTTTTTCAATTTTATCTCTACATCTTCACTCATGTATTTGAAATCTCAAATTTTACAGTTACCATCTCCTGTTCTTTTTGTCTCAAATTTTAATTTTGCCCTGTCTCCACCTGTTGTTTTTCTTTTTTCCTCTTTCATCATGACTTTTTTTTCCTTTTTCTTTTGTCTCAAATTTTAATTTTTCCATCTTAGCCTGGTGTTCATTCCATACTCTTACTATTCCCTCTCCTTCTGGTATCTCAAAATCACTTACCTTTCCTCTAAACATCTCTTAAGCTATTATTCTTTCTTTCTTTTTGCCTCTTATTCTCATCCCACCTATATTAATTTTAGTTCATTTGTTGTTGATAGTGCTGTGGTGGATCTTTCCAATTTGGTTCCTGCTTTTTATCACTTATTTACTTTTTATCCTTTTTATTTCTCTAGTTATTTTAGTTTCTGTATAAACCTAATACTATACATTTCCCTTCTCTTACTACATTCTACTTTCTTCATTCCTTTCTATTTATAATATAAATACTACTTTCTCCCTTTGCATTGCTTTGATTCCCTACTCTTATTAGTGTTCATCCCTCTACTTTCTCAAAATCATTTTTCTTTCAGTAGGTCATCTCATATCCGCTCTCCTTTCTTATAGTATTAATAATATTAATTTCTTTCACCCTTATTAATACTAGTTCATTTGCTGTTGATAATGGAGTTGTGGGGGAGGGAGTTATTTTTGTGGGTGTTGGTTTGTTTCCTGGGCTTAGTGGTTTTGTTCTGGCAGCATATGAACAACGGCATACAAGATATAGTGGGTAGAATGACCAACAGTCAAAGGAGCAACCTAGAGGGATGGACCCAACAAAAAAAATGACCCAACAACAATCAAAACCCAATCATATCCAAAGAACCAACATACATGGCATAAAGAGCATCCCAAGAGTATCAAGTTCAGGAGATCAAGGAGTCTGCACCACTGAATCCCACAGCTCTCCTACCACAGTTTACAACACAAAGACAGGGAATCAGAATAGATTAATTTAAGAAGCAGAAGGAAACAAGAAGGGTCTCCCAAAAAAAGAACCCACAATTGAAATGAAAGGAGGAATCCCCAGAAAGAGTGTAAAGGAAATGGAGGCAAGTAAACTATCAGATATCAAGTTCAAAACAATGGTTATAAGGAAGCTCAATGAGCTCAGTGAGAATTACATAAAAACTACAGGGAAGCTACAAGGAATTTACTGCAAACTACATCAGCATGAAAAGGACACAGAAACTCTAACAAGGGCCAGAAGGAAATGAGGAATACAATTTCTTAACTGAAGAACACAGTAGAAAGAATCAAAAGCAGGCTATATGAAGTAGTGGATTGAATCACCAAGCTGGAGGACAGGTTAAAAAAATTCCCAGGAAGAGCAAGAAAAGAAAAAAAGGCTCAAAAAAACAAAGAGGGGTTAAGGAAACTGCAAGACAACATGAAATGTAAAAATGCCCACATATAGGGATACCAGAAGGAGAAGAACAGGAGCAAGGGATAGAAAATCTGTTTAGAAAAGTAATGATGGAACTTCTCTAATTAGATGAAAGAAAAAGTCACACAAATCCAAGAAAAACAGAGAATCCCAATCAGGATGAACCCAAAGAGGTCCACTCCAAGATACATCATAATTAAGATGGCAAAATTCAAAGACAAAGGGAGAATTCTAAAGGCAGCAAGGGAGAACCAAAACATGACATACAAGGGAGCATCAATAAGGCTAGCAGCAGACTTCTCAACAGAAACTCTACAAGCCAGATGGGAAAGGCAAGAAATATCCCAAGAAATAAAAAACAAAGGCCTACAAACCAAGACTACTCTACCCAGCACAGCTCTCATTTAAAATGGAAGGTGAAATAAGGAGTTTCCCAGATAAAAGAAGGCTAAAAGAATACATCTCCACCAAACCAGCATCCAAGATATGCCAAAAGGACTACTTTAAGGGGATGAAGAAAAGGAGTGAGAGAGAAAGGAACACAGGTACAAAAGGAGTAAAATGGCAATGAATCAGTACCTATCAATAATAACCTTAAAAAAAGCTGCCCAGAGGGAAGTTCTTAATGATACAGCCCTACCTAAAAAAGAGAAACATTTCAAATAAACAAACTAACCCTCCACCTATAAGAACTGCAGAAACAACAAACAAAGCCTAGAATAAAAAGGAAGGAAAATTAATCAAGATCAGAGTAGAATTAAATAACATAGAGACTAAAAGAACAATTCAAAGGATCAATAAATCCAGGAGCTGAATATCTGAAAAGACAAACAAAATCAACAAGCCTTTAACCAGACATCAAGAAAAAAAAACAGAGGACCCAAATAAAAGCAGAAATGAAAGAGGAGAAATTACAACATACCACAGAAATACAAAGGATTGTAAGAAATTACTATTAACAGATATATGCCATGAAATTTGAAAACCTGAGTCAATGGACAAATTTCTAGAAACATATAATCTTCCAAAACTGAGTAAAGAAGAAGCAGAAAGCTTGAACAGACCCATAACAGCTAGTGAAATTGAAGCAGTAATCAAAAAACTTCCAACACACAAAAGTCTTGGACCAGACAGTTTCACAGGAGAATTTTACAAAACATTTAAGAAAAAGCTAACCCCTATCCTTCTCAAACTATTCCAAAAAATTCAAGAAGAGGGAAGATTCCCAAACTCTTTCTATGAGACCAGCATCATCCTAATCCCAAAACCAGATAAGGATACAAGAAAGAATGAAAATTACAGGCCAATGTGGCCAACTAACACAGATACTAAAATCCTCAAGAAAATATTAGCAATCTCATCCAGCAATACAGTAAAAAGATCATACACCATGATCAAGTGGGATTCATCTCAGAGATGCAAGAATGGTACAATATTCACAAATCAAAACACATGACACATCACATAAACAAAAGGAAAGACAAAAATCACAAGATCATATCAATAGATGCAGGAAAAGCATTTGATAAAGTACAGCACTCATTTATGATAAAACACTCAGTAGAGTGGGAGTAGAGGGAGTATACCTCAACATAATAAAGGCCATATACAAGAAATCTACATCATACTCAATGGACAAAAACTAAAAGCTTTCCCACTAAGATCAGGAATAAGATAAGAATGTCTACTTTCACCATTTCTATTCAACAAAGTATTGGACATTCTAGCCACAGTAATCAGATAATAAAAAAGAAATAAAAGGCATCCAAATTGGAAAAGAGGAAGTAAAGCTGTGACTGTTTGCAAATGATATAATAGCGTACACAGAAAACCCCACAGACTCCACCAAAAAACTACTAATCCTAATAAGTGAATTTGGAAAAACAGTGGGATACAAAGTCATATGCAGAAATCAAAAGCACTTTTGTACATCAACAACAAAATATCAGAAACTGATATAAGGGAAAATATCCCATTTATTATAGCAACAAGAAAAATAAAGTACCTAGAAATAAACATAACCAAGGAGTTACAAAACCTGTACTCAGGAAACTATAGAACATTAAAGAAAAATTAAGGAAGACACAAATAAATGGAAGCATGTACTATGTTCATGGATTGGAAAAATTACCATCATCAAAATATCCATACTACACAAAACAATTTATAGATTCAATGCAATTCTTATTCAAGTACCACTGACATATTTCACAAATATATAACAAACATTTCAAAAATGTATATGGAACCATAAACGACACCAAAGAACCTCAGCAATTTTGAGAAAGAAAAACAAAGTAGGAATGATCACAATACCTGATATCAAACTATATTACAATGCTACTGTAATCGAAACAGTCTGGTACTGGCATAAAAACAGGCACACAGATCAATGGAACAGAATAGAGAGCCCAATAATAAACCAAGTCTTCATGACCAATCAATATTTGACAAAGGGGGCAGAAGAGTAAAGATAATTGGAGTAAAAGATAGCCTCTTCAATAAATGGTTTTGGGAGACCTGGACAGCTACCTGCAAAAAAATGAAACTCAACCACTAACTTATACCACACATAAAATTAAATTCAAGGTGGATAAAAGACTTAAATATAAGTCACAATATCACAGAAGTCCTAGAGGAAAACATAGGGAGGAAAATCTCAGATATTTAATGCAGCAATATCTTCACTGGTATGTCCCCTAAAGCAAGGGATATAAGGGAAAGAATAAACAAATGGTACTTCATCAAAATGAAAAGCTTCTGCACGGCTAAAGAAAACATTACCAAAACGAACAGGGAATCAACTGTATGGGCAAATATACTTGCCAATGATACTTTGGACAAGGGTTTGATCTCCAAAATATATAAAGAACTCACATGACTCCACACCAGAAAGACAAACAACCCAATTAAAAAATGGGCAAAAAACCTGAACAGACACTTCTCCAAGAAGGACATACAGAGGGCCCAGAGACATATGAAACAACCATCAGAGAGATGCAAATTAAAACCACACTGAGCTACCACTTTACACTGGTCAGAATGGCCATCTTAAACTAATCAACAAACAAGTGCTGGTGAGGTTGTAGAGAAAGGGAACTCTAGTACACTGTTGGTAGGAATGCAGACTGGGGCAGCCACTGTGGTAAGCAGTATGGACTTTCCTCAGAAAACTAAAAATGGAATTGCTTATCAGCTGGCAATTCCACTGTTGGGACTATATCCTAAGAATCCTGAAACACCAATTCAAAAGACTCTATTCACCCCAATGTTCATAGCAGCATTTTTACAATAGCCAAGTGCTAGGAACAGCCTAAGTACCCATCAGTAAATGAGTGAATCAAAAAATTATAGTACATTTACACAATGGAATACCATGCAGCACAAAGAAGGAAGGACCTCCTACCCTTCTCGACAGCATGGATGGAACTAGAGAGCATTATGCTAAGTGAAATACGCCAAGCTGTGAAAGACAAATACCATATGGTCTCACCTATAAGTGGAACCTAATTAACAAATCAAACAAGCAAACAAAATAGAACTGGAGACATGGGAATAAAGAGCAAACTGACAGTGACCAGAAAGGGGAGGTGGGAGTAACAGGAGAAATAAGGGGAAAGTTCAAGTTAAAGGACCCATGGACAAAGACAACAGGATGGGTTAGGGGAGGGAGGATTGAATATGGGAGGCAGGGGGTGGGTAGGGCAGGGGAGAGTAATGGGGGAAAATGAGGACAACTGTAATGAAGAATAAAATAAATTAATTAATAAGTAAATAAATAAATAAATATAAACAAGACACTAGGCTACAGATGGTAAAATGACCCATTTATTTTAGGGATCTAAGAGTAAAGTATGTCATGGGTAATTTCCTTATTAACAAAACAAAAAATATGAATGTTTCAGATATATAAATTTGATTCCCATGAAAATGAACAAAGTAAAATCAATTATAGAACCAAATATACTCAAGTTATAATAATCTCCATACACATACATACATATGAAGTTATCATTATAATTTGAGTATACGTGAGTCCATTTTAAATGATTCATTCTTTCAAAACAGCCCCAAAACCCCACGAAAATGATTCTTTTTGAAAAAAGCTTCTGAGACTTCTAAAAATAGATACAGTGGTACCCCCCCTACTCATCATTAATTCGTTCTGGAACTCATGACGTGTGTTAAAACCTATGACAAAGAAGCAAGCATTTTCTCTTGTAGTGTGGCCTCCTGACTCATACAAGTTCTAGCAAGTGCAGTGAGTCCCAAGCAAGTGCCAAGTGATGAAATATGTTTTTCTTGTCAAAATGCGATCAGTACAAGGTGTGACAAGTTCTGAAGCTAACGAGTACAGAGGTATGTCTATAATCTAAATTAAATGCCTTGCCTTTCCTTACTTTGGGCAACTTCCTAAAAACAGGGACTGCTGAACTTCATGCGCCATCTCAAGGATTTTATAAATAATTAATTTTTCATATGGGTTGCAATGTAAAATGGCCTAAATATTGGCTGAAATTTAAGGGCTCCCATGACTGAAAACTGCTTTCATTCACATACAGTTCTATAAGAAAATACTTAAAAAGCAGTGATTTGAGGAACCATAAGAGGGTAGCAATATAGCATATGCTTAAAAAAAAAAAAACTTTCCTTTTCCCCCTAGGTACACTGCATAAAAACTTTTAAGCCCAAATCTATTACAGATGTATTTCAAGATTATTCACATTGTACAAAATATAACATAACATTAATTATATTATGTAGAGGTTCTCATTCAGGGAACTAGTGGAAGATACTACCAGCTTTTAGTAAAGGACAATCAAAAAATGCTTAACAAGTAAAGAAAACGAAATTTCAAAAACAGCATTCACATGTTTTCATAATGGACAAAAAATTTCATTCCAAACACACAAACAAAACCAGCCAAACATATACAAAAACAAATCCTTAAAAAGTCCAGCATAGGGGCTGAGAGGAAAATAATTTACTGTACATCTTTTCAATTTTTTCAGTGCAGTGTAGTGCCATATAAATGTCCTATACCGAATATTTATTTATATTTATATTTTAAGGTCAAACACCTGTCCACAGTATCCTGCCTGTAACATAAATGGTGCAACACTCAATACAGCAGGGAACATTACCGGTAGGAAACCCACTTCATTTTCTCCATACTTTACAGTATCAGTATCAGTGCCAGACACTATTCTAATCTTCCTTCATTTAAATGCTCCCTTTATTCCTCATACCAACCTTCCGTTTGTAGATACCCTCCCCTCCACTTTCCAGCTGAGAAAACTAAAGCATTGAGACGCATAAAGCACTGTCCCTAAATGATAAAACCAGGATCCAATTCAGAGTGGTACAATGGCGAAGTGGGAAAAGGGTGGGAGACAGTAAACGTTGAAGAGATTCTATAGCTCACCACGGGGTGACACCTTTATCCTACTACCACTCGGCGACCGAATCACTGCATCGCGCAACGCGAATCACTGCATCCCAAGTACTAATGCTGCGTTAAGGATACCCACGGCAAGGATCTTCCCTTCAAGCGTTTCCGGGCTGATTTGCCGCCCGGAGCACTCCAACAACTTCCAGAGCCCCTGGACTCCCATGAGGCAGAAGTGTCTTCAGAGTGCTACTCGATGATGGGGGTCACGTAAAACGTTTTATTCCAATTCTTCTACAGTCGGCTGCCCCTCCACCCCGAACTCCGAACTCCGGAAGAGATGACTGGCTCCAATTTAGGAAAGGCGGTTCCCAAAGGCTGACACCGCCTCCCTGAACAAAGACGGAACCAGAGAATGGCCAACGGACCACAGCGGAAAGGAGCAGGTCCTCTCTCGCCCAGCGGTTTGTCCGACACTTCTGCACTCTTAAAGGAAAACCGGATGGAGGAAACTGCGCAGGCGCGATGGAGAGCCTGTCTGCGTCCCTCAGACACAACCTGAGTGGGGGCGTGAGCCCACGCAAACGGAACCTCTCGGATTCCGTCGGATACCAGACGTACGCAGGCCGGAAGCCTCGCTTCACAGCGACTACGGAGTCTTTGTGGTGCCGCTACAATCCGGAAGTGAGGGGTCAGTCCGCCACTACGTTTGTGGTAGTGCCGTCTTTTCCGCGTTGGCGTTCTGTCGCAGGTGAACGTTAAAATTGTGTGCAGTGTCTACTTGCTGAGGTGACATTTTCTACGAGCTTTTTCAGTATCAGTTTCTCCCCACTGATCGTCACTAATATTAGTAGTGAACACTATTAGTAGGAAGTATCGTTTGCACTTGAAGCGACAACAGAAAGGTGGATGCTTGGCTGGTGTCTTTAAGCATTTGTTGGGTATCTTCTAGTAACTCGATTACTTGTATTAATACGCTGTAAAGCCTTAACCCTTCAAATATGCATAGTTTCCTTTTCTCCGGCATGTGAAATTCGGGATTCCACAGCTCGTGGTTCAGAAAGTACTAAAAACTAATTGCCAGAGAGGCTTCTGGAAATGCAGTGGCTCAGGAACCCTTAGGCCAAGATTCAGGTCCCCAACACACGTTATAGTGTATGTTGTTCAAGTAACATTTATTTAGAACTTCCGTTTCTTCATCCGTAAACTGGGCATAAAACCAGTCTTGCAGACTAGTTTAGCTAGGACCAGAGCTGATTGGCAATGTGCTTACACTGGTGGTTACTCCATAAATTTATCATTACACATATCTGACACATTTTGGTTCAAATTGGAATTACTGAAACTAGATTCAGACTCAGTGAAAAGGGTGATTTAAATAAGGAGGTAATTTTGCTAATGAATGCTTTATGACAGAAAAAATACCACATGGAAAATTCTCTTAAAATCATCGCTGTCCCCAAAGAGATGTTTCACAGTAGCCATGTGTAATTGACCTAGTAACAATTAATAGCCTATCAGGGATAATCCTGACTGTGCTTTTTTGCATTTCCATCCCATGTAACATAACTCCCAGAAATTGTTCATAATTGTACTTTACAGAGATTAATATACATGCCTAATCCGTTTTCCCTCCCTCCACTGTGGTCTGTTTGTTTACTGAAGCCAAGAACTATTTTTTTACTTCTATCCCCCACTCTACACTTAGCAAGGATTCCGTAAGTATTGCCTAAATATTTTTTTCAGCATCTAGTCTGAAGCTCTACAGTGCATCTTGCACCCTGATGAATGAATTTCATCCTAAATCCAGCAGAGATTACTCCGTATCCAACTTGAGTCACGTAACTGTGTTAGTGGGAATAACTCTGTCCTCCAAAATTATGTTGAAGCCCTAACCCCCAGTAACTCAGAATGTGACTGTATTTGGAGATAGGGCCTTTTAAAAGTTGATTAAGTTAAAATGAGGCCTTTAGGGTGAGCCTAATCCACTCTGACTGGAGTCATTTTAACAAGAGAAAACCAAGACACTGTGAGACACCAAGGGATGTGTGTACATAGAAAACACCATGTGAAGACATAGTCAGAAGGCAGCCATCTGCATGCCAGGAAGAAAGACTCAAGAGAAACCAAACCCGTTAAAACCTTGAACTTCTAGCATTCAGAACTGAGAAAATAAATTTCTGTTGTTTAAGCCACCCAGTCTGTGGTATTTTGTTATCATAGTCCTAGCAAACTAAGATACCCTACGATCCTAAGCAAGTTTCTTCACCAATGAGAATCTGTGAATAAAATGGAGAGGCCACCAACTTTTGGGGGGATGTTCTGAGCTCAGCAATTTAACCCGAAACACCTAGTGGGTAATAGTGCCCAATTTGTTGAGTGAATGACTGAGGGAGAAAACACTATGGATAAAATTGAGATACAGAATGTGATGTGTGCTACAGCACCTTGCCTGAGCCCCTCCAATGTGTGGGAGAAGGGAAGTGGGAAAGGGTTATACTTGCTACACCAGCTTGGCCTAATGGGGAATCGTAGTGGGAAAATAAACTACTTAAAATCCTGAAAGGATTTTTTGAACATTTTTTACTATCTGAGAGGTAGGTATAAAAAAAGTAGCCAATGTGAGCATGTGAATACTATAAGTGTTTTTTAAAACCAGAGCAACATTTCTTAAAAGACAAAATATACTTTTGAAGGAATAGCAACTAAGGGATGTCTGTCTGACTTACAAGGAATTGGCTCTTTGAGATGCTGTTTAATAGGTTCTCAAGTTTCCGAACAGTAACATACACACCTTCTGGAGTGATAATAATAGCACACACTTAAATAGCAATTCCTATTTAAAAAGCATTATTCTGAACCCTTTACATGTATTAACTTACTTGTTCTTCAAAACAATTTATGAAATAGATACTGTTGTCCCCATTTTATCAATGAAATAAGCACAGAAAATTTCATCTTAATTTGCCCAAGATGATACAGCTAGAAGTGCAGAGCCAGTATTTAAACCTTTAGTGTTTCTGTGGAGACTCCTAAGAGATATTTACCCAAGAAAATAAATATGACAAGAATGCTACTAATATTGAAAGAGAAGTGTGCAGTAACTTGCTTATCGTTTCTGGAAGAGTGTCTATAAACCTAAGTCAGCTCCAGTAACTGTCAAACTTGTAAGCTAAGCTATTAAGTGATTGTATGTATTAAGGTTGTATGTATCAGCCTGTATAAATTCATCCTCTTTTCTTAGGTGTCACTTTGTTCTTTATTTCATGTTGCATTTGTCTCCTTTCCTCTCAGCTCTTTCTCGTCTCTGAAATACCCAAACTATATGAAATTGCTGATACTCAACCATGTTTGACCTACAAAACTCACAACTTCATTTGTTTCAAGCTAAAAGAATTAAATTTCCTATTTCCTATTATCAAGTTTTATACAACTCTAAAATTATAGTTATAATGCATATTATTTCATTAACTATAAAAGATACAAGATGGTTTCTTATAACACTCTACTTAGAATTAAAAAATGATCATGTCTTCAAACAAAATTATAATACTCCCTAAAACAAAGATTTAAAACATTCACATGATTAAAAGTAGAAAAGAAAATTTTATTTGATGAAAACCTCTTAAAAGTTGCAGTATGAAGTAACAAAATCAAGAACCTACAAATCTCTTTTAGTCCTTTGCATTTCAAGCAAAATAGTCCCTTCAGAAAAATGACCATCCATAATATATACTCCCTTTTGTAGGCTTAGGCATGTCTGAGTGTTTAAATGGATACAAAATTCAAAAGAGAAGAAAATTAAAATATTCTTAAAATAAAAATCTGAACCTTCTTGAGATGTATTGCAATATGGTACCAACATATTCAGCACCTTGTAATAATCAAGTCACTGATTTTGAGTCCTGGAACATTTGAGATATTTCTAACGTGATATGAAGCAACAAGAGATCCTAGTCATTTGTGAGTCATGAGTTGACAGCATAGGACTGTCAACTACTGGGGAGCTCAAATATATGATATCCACACTTCTGAATTATTTAACACACCACCTTCAAACAACTAATTGTCTGTATGTATTTTAAAAGGAAATACTTCAATAGTTTGGAATGTGATAGTTGCCCTCTCAGTGCAAAGGCATTCCAAGTACATCTTTAATGCTGTTATCAATATATGACTCCACATTGAGGGACCAATTGAGTATTAGATCTCATTTCACAGATTGCCTGGGATACAGGAACTATATCCACTTATTCTTTTACTCTATCCCTAAAACAGCATTCATTATAGACTTACAGAAGTTTTTCAAGACCTACAGTTCTTGTCAATATTTGATAGTAGTAACATACCAAGTCAAGAAAGTCAAGAATATCCTAAAACAGTGTACTAGGTCACCCATTTGCACCAATAGAAAGAATTAGTTTCTTAAGTCTTTTTCTCTTTCACCTCTATTGAGAATCCTGAGAAAGTTAACCAGTAAACAAACGAGGCAAGCAAGATACTGCAACAAGTAAAAGAACTACTAGACTCACTGAAAAATTTTAAATGAGCTTTCACCGTGAGAGGAAACTAGATATCAACAGCCCCATTTTTTTTAAAGGGCAAGTGGTGCCTTACAACATGAGCTTAGGAATAAAACTATCTGCAACAAATGCCTTGGGTTCAAGTCCTAAGAAATCATGTCATGCTTAACTATTTCAAATCATGATGTTATTAAGTAAATTTGCATTTGATTATTGGAGTTTATTAAATTGTCTAGAATGTTTATATACTCTAGTTTAAAACAATAATCTGTGCTTATCTGCTTATATATCTGAAATCAACCATCATAATAATATACAATCTTAAGTACTGGAGAACTACAGGGTTATGTTTTGTACCACAAAATCTGTTCCTATTTAATGTAGACTTAATCAGATCTTCTACTGTCTCACTGCAGTCTTGTATAGACCAGCACATAACACGAGTTTTTCAGTACCCAGCATAGTCAATCATTCCCACCATAATCACTGTAAGACTGGTAGCCACTGTTCCTTCTCTCGTGGATACTGGACATCTTTTTCCATGCTGAGTCTTGATGGAAACCAGCACTGAAAGACCGGCCCAGACGCCCATGATGCTTCTTGGAGATATTGTCCTCACTCTCAGATTTGGCAATTCCCTGGCCATGTGTTGTTGGAGGTTGTAACTCTTGTCTAATGGTTCCAAATGGAAAGTTCCAAAGGCCAAACCTTTGCCAACTAAGTCTCTGGAATGCTATAATACAATGCAAATTTCCCCCAACCTGAGAAGGAAAAAAAGTTGGGTGAAGAAAATGATGGGAAACAAATTATTCCTATGAATTCCCTCATTTCCACCCGTTCACCTGCCTCAAAACTACTTATCCTTTCAGACATCATCAGATCATTACTATCCTGCATCTTCCCTGACCAGCTGCCATTCATTACAAAACTATAACAATGCCCACACCTTTGTCAATATCTGACAGTAACATACTAAGTCAAGAATATCCACAGAGGAGAAAGGGGAGAAAAAAATGGGACAACTGTAATCAATAAAACATACTTTAAAAAAATATCCTGAATCGATGTACTAAGTCACCTATTTGCACCAATAGAAAGGATTAGTTTCTTCAGTCTTTTCTCTTGTACTTCTTTATTGAGAATCCTCAGAAAGTTAACCAGGAAATAAATGAGCCAAAACATCTTTCTCCCATATGCCACTCTCATACACTATAACTTCCCATTCCACCTAGTTCAAACACCATCATTCTTCCTGTCCTACACATTCTTCACTTGTTAGTAGGATTATATCAATGGGATGTCTACTCAATCTATAGAATCTACCTATCTCTGAGAAATACCCCCAGAAGTTTTGTTTGTGTACATCACTCTGCCCCAAGGCCACAGTTAATATGGCTCAGGAGTAAACACCTGACCCAAACTGGGCCACGACTATGGAACTAGGCCTGAAGCAGGCCAGTCTCAGTCTAGACTACTCACCTGAAAGAGACATAAAGATGATGATGATGATCTTCAGGAACCAAACAATCAGGCAAAAGGATAAAATATAATTCCCAAAAGAATGAGAGAGGCTAGCTACTTGGCCCCTGCTAACATTCTTTTACACGGTACCAGCCCCTTACGAATCCAGGCCACCCTCCTTGCCCTTTCATTTGAAATACACTCATGTCCTTAAAATAATTTTCACTTTCTAAGATGGTCTGAACTGGGTTTATATTATTTACAATGTGGAGTAAAGAGTAAACTACTGCATTTTAGCCAGTTGAGAAATACCTTCAAATACAATGGTTTTCTTACCTTCTTGGTTTTTCGATACTGCAGCCCTCTCTCCAAGTGACGAATATCTAGAAATTCTGGATTTTGAGTATTTAGATCAGTTACAATATCTGCCCATCTATAAGGAAAGGAAAAATAAAGCACAATTTTCTTTTTAGTACAAAAGACCATTGTAATGGAACTTTTCACATGAGCAATATTCTGCAATATTACCATTGCAATAAGTCTCTATCTCAGGATTGTTCCATCTACTAACCTGTAATAAACTCATTTTTATGACAGTTCTGTTTATGCAACTATTACCAAGGTTCTCAGTTTAAAAATGGTTAGTCTCCCTATGAAATAAATATATATCAACCTATTAAATGACATCTTGCAGACTAAAGTAGAAATATTCTTAGAGTCAAGTACATTTACAAACAACTTAAAAGTTAACATGCCTTTATTTACAGATATGATAGTGTGAAAAATCTAAAGCAGTTATAGATTGCTTTGTATTGAAAAACTGTTAACAGAACTAATAAGTGAACTTGGTGAAGATGCAAGATTTAAGGCCTATATAGAAAAAAACAATTATATTTCTTTACACAATCAGAAAATAACTAAAATTTTAAAAAATCAATTTACAATAGCATCAGAAAATATACTTAGAGAAAATTTTTAACAAAATACATATAAAATTCTGCTTTGAAAAATATAAAACAGTGCTGGAGAGAAATTAAAACTCTAAGTGGAAGTAAAGTCCATGTTGTTATGATGTACTTCTCCACAAAATAAACTATGGATTCTCTGGATTTTATTCTAATCAAAATTCCAACAGACTTTTCAGCAGAAATTGAAAATAAAGTTAACATACTTTTTACAGTGAATAGCAGGATGTTTTCTACTTGATTCTCCAATTAAAATCCAATATTCTACTTCTTGTGGTGAGAGGGGACCCCTGCTAGATTTAAAATACATTCACAGTAAACTTAATAAAGGTCATTTGCTCCCTTGAAAATACTACTTCAATTATATATTATTAAAAGATATACTAAAGTTTATTCAAATAATGTATTCATTAATGCTAGAATAGGTATTGGAGTTTAGACCTGAGCAAATGTCTGAATGCAATTAAAGGGAAAAAATTAAATTTTGGTCTTGATCCCCTATTATAAAATCTAGGGTTAACAAAGTTGACATATACTATCTCTATGCATCTAAGAGGGAAAAAAATCTTAGCATGCTTCCAGAATTCTTCAGCTACTCTTCTCCTTTTACTATACACTCAAAAAGTTAAAAAAGACACCCTAAAAAGAAAACCCTAAGGTAATGATTCACCTGTGAAACTTTTAAACATACCAATACCCTAATCCCACCATGAGAAATTCCAATCTAAATACATCAAGAGTGGAGTCCAGGCAAGGATTTGCACAGTTTGAAAAGTATCACAGGTGATTCTTAGGTACAGACAGAGGTGACAAACTCTCCTCTAAAGGACACAAAGGAGACATACGTACTTTTTTATGTTTTACATGTGATAGATGTCTGGAGTAAGGTGATGTTGCAGGATGAAACCATGGAAAAAACACAACAGAAGTATACCTCACCTCCAGAGACATGAATAAAACATTTCAGGATCTGAAGAAACCCAGTATTTTCTCTTGCTCCACATTCACAAAAATACAATGTCCAACATCCTAATTCTCCCAGTTTGCTCCTGCCTGTCTCAGGATCCCTGCCCTATAGCCTCCACCCCCATACAACCTCCACCAAGTGCCTTGAGTGGCATACAACGTTCCCAAGGCCTCCAACCTCAAAGAACCCATCCTCTGCCCCAGATGACCAAGCCATATTCTCTCAGCCTGACCTTTGTTCCTATCTGAGAGCACAGTGCTACCTCTTCCTTCTCTTCAATAACCAATGCCACCAACCCAAGTGTGAAGAAACTAGAACCTCAGCTGGCTGAGGATAACCGTGTCTATCAATACTTTTATTCAAAATATTCATGGCTTCTGTTTTCACCATTTTCAAATGGGACACTTCTTTTGCTTTTAAGTATCTTGGCATTATCTCAACCCAGCATGAAGAAAACTTGCTAAGGAGTGAAAAGAGTACTATAATTTAGTCACCTGTATAAATTAATTTTTTAAATAAATAATGTTTTAAATAAGTAAATAAAATTTAATCAAATACAATTCTGCAAAAAATAAGCTCAAATATTTAAAGAATAATCTTCATGTAAGGAAAGCAAATCACTAAGTCTTCCAATTTCTAAGTACTAAATATTTCTTAAATGCTTTCTACAACATATTTTATGGTCAAGTATCTACATAACATACAGAAATTCTTACCTGAATGCTTTATTAGCTTTAACAGGGGTAGCTTCAAAGCCAATTGGACAAAAGTAATGATTTTGGCAATGATAGATATAAGCCAGCGATTCATCTTTTAAACCATGTGTTAACTTTGACAAGGCCCCCGATGCTACAAAAAACAAAAACAGAGATCATAAAGCACTACCTATGCTTTACACAAAGGACTAGTTAATGACTGAAAGAGAGAAGACACATTACTCAGAACACACTGACATTACTGGGAAAAAAAGAGAAGCTATTGATGACACAAAAAATATTAATGAATGTATTTTCAATTTTACCCATTAGACTAAAATTCAGATAAATAGAAAAACTAAAAAACTGAAATATGCCCTTGTTTATCAAAACCTTCTCATAACACACATACTTGCCTATGAGATTTAATTACCATATAAAACCTAATACCTATTGCATATAGCAATAGTCTCAACTCTTCTGGTTGAACACATCTATTACTAGAAATTTCTGAATAAACATGCCCATTACAAGTATTTTTATTTATAGACTATGTGCACATACTACTGTACTAATATGATTTTTATGAGATATACAGACATTCTAATATGTTCTTCTCATACTACAGTGATTATCTTACACAGTTATAATGTGTACATCCAAATTTGAAGACCACTGAGATATATGAATATAAATTCCAGGTGATAAAATTCCCCTCACTAACACACAATTTAATCTTTCTTCAAAAGTTACACAGACTACCCTGGCTGGTGTAGCTCAGTGGATTGAGTGCAGGCCTGCACACTAAAGGGTCCCACTTGGATTCCCAGTCAAGGCACATGCCTGGGCTGCAGGCCAGGTCCCCAGTAGGGGGCGCATGAGAGGCAACCACACACTGATGTTTCTCTCCCTCTTTCTCCTTCCCTTCTCCTCTCTCTAAAAATAAATAAATAAAATCTTTAAAAAATGTATAAAAATAAAAATAAAAGTTACACAGACTAGAGCCAAGTGTAATTTCAACTCCTTAACAGTTAAGGAGTAGTTACATTTATACTGTCCTAAAATTATTTTGGCCCTCTGAAAGTAATCGCAAGACAGTTGTGGCCCCCAGTGAAAATGAGTTTGACACCTCTGGTCTAGAGAAACAGCTTTCACAAGATGAGAAAAAGTACAGCATAGGGTACATGGTCGATAATATTGTAATAACTCTGTATGGTGCCAGATGGATACTAGAAATATCGAGGAGAGCATTTTGTAAAGTATATTATCATCTAAGCATTATCCTGTATACCTGAAATTAATACAAAATAATATTGAATGTAAACTGGTATTAAAAATTTTTTAAATGACTGAATGAGCCTGGGGAAAAGGGGGACATGTAGAAAAAAATACCCCTATCAAAGACTACCTTGTTTTATACACACTTTATTATGATCCATACACACATTTAGATAACTGGCTGAGGAACTGAGGTTACCCCAATTCTTTTTGCCTTACAGTTCAAAAAAAGCATTAAGATAATGGGATTTTGCCCTGCAATTATTTTTTCATTCCTTATACTTCTAATAAAGAAGTCATGTACTGATTTGCGGGCCAGTTTCCCAGTAGGGGGCATGCAAGAGGCAACCACACACTGATGTTTCCTTCTCTTTCTCCCTCCCTTCCCCTATGTCTAAATAAATAAAAAACTCTTTTTAAAAAATTGACATGAAAGGAAATCTCTAAATAAAAATTAAGAGAACTAAAATTCAGAAGACAATATTTCATTTACACAGTTGAACTTAATTGTATAATAATAGACAGGTTCCAGGATAGTGAGCAAATAAATGTAAATATATAGATCTAGACTCCTCATAAATTTAATAAATACAAAAATGTTTATACATATAATTGGTTTAGGAAAACCGTGACAATCAATAAAGTGTAATAGCATAATCAATAAAATATATTCAAATAAATAAAAGGATAAAAAGAAAAAAACTCTAGACATCTTTTACAAACTGAAAATTTCAAATAAAGTTTACCTAAATAATTGATATGCTTAATGAAAGAAATTTTATTATTACTTTTTAATGGAAATCTGTTAATATTTCACACTTTCCTTCTTTCTAAAGTCAAATGTAATACAAAACAGTTGACTTCTTTAGTGTGACTATGATTAGCAATTACTTTATTTTTAACACATATTTATTGAGTCCTCCCACATATGAGGCAATAGTAAGACAGGAGGGAATGAGAACAATCAGGTTGGGTTCCTGGCCTCACAGAGCTTACTGTCCACCTGAGGAAACCAACAATAAGCAAATAAAATAATTATTGATGGTAATTTGTACTTGAAATGAATCAAAATGAGGTGCTGGGTTAAAAGAATGGCTCAGGCATCAGACTTTGATATTCAGTGAAGGCCCCTTGGGGGTGGTGGCATTTACATGGAAACATGAAAGATGAGAAAGATGAGGAGGAAATGAATTCTAGGGGATAGAACAATCCAGGAGAAGTAAACAGCAAGTATATCATATCTGCCATAGATATTGTCTCATTCTGGACTCCCTCAGTAGTCTTGTGAGGTAAGCATTTGTGGTAGGCCCTCAATCAGCAAGCACTTTAATATACTGGGTTATATTCCAGATTCCCTATCAATGGAAGACAAGCTCTTGATAAAGAGGTTAGAGAACACCTCTTTAGAAAGACTGTATCAGTAGCTCTCAAACTTAAGCATGCAAGCCTTGTTAAACAACAGATCACTGGTGTCTGACTTAGTAGGCCTGGGATAGGGACTAAGAATTTGCATGTCTGACACATTACCAGGTGATGCTGACATTGGTCTAGGAACCACATTTTGAGAGCCACCAGTCTAGAGTTAAAAGGAAATTTCATTTAACTCAATTCAGTAAGCAATGTATTAACTATATCAAAAACTGCAGGAAGAAAAAAGAAAAAGTAGTATGTCAAGCTGTCCTCAAAGGGAAGATAAAACAAGTAACTAACATAGAGTAGAATAAGACAGTGTCACAATAAGAGTTACAATTCAAAGAAGGAGCACATTAGATCTAAGGAATCAAGAACGGGTGGTATCCAAGGTGGAACTTGTTGAAGTGGGAGGATTGCAATGATCCAGACAGAGGGAAAAGCATGAGGAAAAAACAAAATCATTAGAGGGGAGGGATATAACCAGAGAACATCAAGTAGTTCAGATTAGAATATAGAGTATGATTGTTAGTATAGAGAAGCACCCCCAAAATTTCAGGACAAGGTCATAAAAAGATCACTCTCTGAAATACAAAACAGTAAATACAATATTTAATACATTAAAATAGTCCCCCAAGAAAATAATTCCATTTAGCAGAAGATTGAAATGTCCTGGGCAGCCAACAAGAGAATTCTAGTGTCTCTGATATTATATTTATCACTCTAAATTAATATAGCAACATTCTGATACTAAGTTTAATATGAATTTGTTCTATAGAGTCTGTTCATCTACAGAAGAACTATAGAGAACTCAAGAACAATTTATTAGAATGTATTTTTACACCTTCAATGACAAGAATTAGATTCTGTAATCCAGCAGCATAATATCCTGCAAGGCTCTCATTTCCTTGAAATATTTTAAATACAACCAGTACATGTAGGACAACAGTGGAAGGCCAATCTGTATTTATTTTGAATGATGCTAAAGAATTTATGTTTTAAGCAAGTACTAGAGAGCTGTTTAAAAAGAAAGATCTATTAACACTGCACATTAAAAAGATTTATCTGGCTTTGTGACCATTATAAATTGGAGAAAACCAATGGATGAGGTTTTCCTTAATGCACAGTCCACCTGAGATGCACTAATGCACTGCAGTAAGTCGTAACAATGGCCATGGTAAGGGTATATATTATATGACTTATGTCGGTATAGAGCAGAAGTAGCTATTCCCTGTTAAGCAAAAATGAATTACAATATCTATTAGAAGAATAAAAATGAAATACATGAACATTAGTATAATCTTCAAGCTATCTGACTGAAAAAATGAATCTAGACTTCACTGGCACATATGTCGGTAACTAAGTGAACCAACAGTTTGAAGTTACTTGAATAATAAATGAATAATAATAGCAATAATAATGACAGTAAGTGAATAATAAGAAATGAACCAATAGTTTGAAACTAATGTTGACAACTTCTAGCACAAACTTTTATTGCAATTGTATCTCTGCAAAAAATACAATGCATATTAACAGTTAAATCTGCTAACTTTGTCAAAATCTCTGGATTTTGTTTTTATACCATGAGTGAGTTGAGGGTCCAGTGGAAATGAGAATGTCAGCAAGAACAAGGAGTTATAACATCAAACAAGCATTGCCCCAGGAAAGCTTAAAGCCTAGTGTGGAAAACAGGCCTAATAGTCCTTTAAAAATAACTTAAATGAGAAGATATATTTCAAAGTATTTTTTAAATGAACAGTTAACAAGTGGCAATGATTTTCACTAATGCATATCCCAGAGACAAATGAGAAAGCCTATTTCTGCAACTCTTTCTTCCACAATGAGAGAGAACAGAAAAGACTTTTGCTTGACACATGCACCACTCCTCCTCTGAATACAATCAGAAGTCTTGGGGTAACATGCGTGAGGTTACAGGGCATCATATATGGAATCAAAGGGCTACTAAGGGTAGTTCCTATGATTTATGAGCTGAACAGGCACATTAAAAAGATGCAACAAAATATAATGCTGCATATGCCAAATGCCACATGACAGGCACAAATAATCTCTACTATAGGAATTAAGAGGAATCAGCTTTCGCCCTGGCTTGTGTGGCTGAGTGGATTGAGTGCTGGACTGCAAACCAAAGGGTGGCTGGTTCAATTCCCAGTTAGGACACATGCCTAGGTTGCAGGCCAGGTACCCAGTAGGGGGCATACAAGAGGCAATCACACATTGATGTTTCTCTCCCTCCCTTCTCCTCTCTCTATAAATAAGTAAATAAAATCTTTTTAAAAAGAGAGGAATCGGCTTCTAAAGTGACTTCTAAAGTCACAGGGAAAGCTTAGAGATAAAGTAGGGCTTGCCCAAGGCCACTTACTATTAAAGGAAGACAAGAAAATTCCAAGGAGTGGGGGGGCAAAGCAATCCTGCAGCAAAAACACAGAGAAAAAGAAACAGTGAGGAGTCAATGTAATAGGAAAATGAAACAGGATTAACACTAGCAAAATGCAGTATTAAAAATTAATGAAGAAATTACAGCAACCACTCCTCTCCCCTGCCAAACGGGGAAGACGGGGAGTATAGGTAGTTAACCCAATTCCTCAAATGAGAGAGTCTTAGGTTTATTGGAAAGAATATCCTTTCTTAGTTTCATTAGTTTCATTTGCCTGATCAGTTTTTTTTTTACTTTCATGAATTTTATTGTATTTTTTACCATTAACATTTAATCCCCTTAAATTCCCCTCCCCCCAGCAACCACCAAACCGATTGATGTCCATGTCCATGAATCCTTTTTCCTTTTTCCTCAATCCCTCCACCTCCCTAATCCCACATCCACCCTTTCACTGTCATCCTCCTTTCCAAGAGTCTGTCTCTATTTTCCTTGGTAGTTCAGTTTGTTAATTAGATTCCATATATGAGTGAATCATATAGCATTTGTTTCTCTCTTACTAGCTTATTTCACTTAGCATAATGTCCTCCAGGTCCATCCATATTGTCACAAAGGGTAAAATTTTCTTTTTTACAGCCAAGTAGTACTCCATTGTGTAAATGCCTCATAGTTGTTTTATCACTCATTTCCTGATGGACACTTGGACTGCTCCCATATCTTGGTGATTATAAATAATGCTGCAATGAACATAGGGATGCTTATGTTCTTTCAAATGAGTGTTTTGGGTTCCTCCGGATATACAAGGTCAGTCTATAAAGTACCCAGCCATGTAATAAGAAAAATAGAGACTTTTATTGAAGAAGATACAAGACAGAAGAAAACATTGTACATAGGACAATGACACCTCAGTCCCCTTCAAGTAAGCACCTTGAGACCTTACACAGTTCTCCCAATCACCATCAGCTGCACCATCATATTTTCCTGAATATCATCCACACTGAAATCTCTTCCCTTTCAAAGGTGATTTTAGTTTTAGGAAAAGCCAGAAGTCATAGGATGCCAAATGTGGGCTGTAGCGGGGCTGAATCACCTGGGTAATTTGATAATTTGATATTTTACCAAAAATCTCTGCACAAGATATAAAGCATGAGCAGGCACAATGTCATGATGAAGCTGCCAGTCACCAGATGCCCATAGCTGCAGCCTTCTGAATCATCTGAATAGTTTCCACAGAGGAATGTTCAGGCTTACCACAAAATTTGATGCATATTCACTGCTCTACTTGCTCAGTCATTTTGAATGTGACAGCCACACGGTACATATGTTCACTCAATGCCCCCACTGACTAGTACAGTGCAGTTATCATTGTTTATAATGCCCATTCCAGTCTACTCTGCTTGGCTGTCAAGTTACATCGATGTCACACAAACCATTCTCGTGCTATTAATAATGGCTGGACTTTTTCCAGACAGACCTTTTCTACCAGAAATGGGATTGCTGGGTCAAATCTCCTGATCAATTAGTAAGAAAGGTGTGTTGACAGTCTCACTAAAACAGAAAAAAACTACTAAAACACCATTTAAAGCTGCCCCTTCCACAGGGACAGGCCCCCTGCACAGAATTCAGTCAGTAAGAGTAAAAGCTAACACTTATTGAGTCCTCAGTCTATGTCAAACGAGGAGCTAAATGTATTACAAACATGTCTCCTTTTATCTTTATCTCAGTGACCCTTTGAGGAGGGTACAAATATAGAAAGACCAAGGTCTACACTGGCCTCAGCGAGTGTCTAACTCCTTTGTTCAAGATCATAAAACCAGTATGTGTAGAAACCAACATGTGAATTCCAAATTTACCTGACTTGATATACCTGATATAGGACAAGAGAAATAGATCCTCCTCTATGTTCAATCCTTAACCTTGGGAAACCATATATCCTCTCTGTTGACAAAAACTCTCTCCTTGACCAAACTTGATTTAGGCTCCTCTGAGCGTTCTTCTCAACTAGGCCTCGATCTAGGGCTTCTATGCCCATCCTTGCTGAATTGTTTTAGTAAGATTCCTGCTAAGTCAATTTAGAGATTAATCACCCTTGATATCTGATGAGATATCATCTCCCACCATTGAGGTCTAAGCCTTTAACTTCCCTATGGTAAGAATCCTGTTAGACCAATTTAGCAAGAATTCTACTACCCTTAGTGACTCCTCTTAGTAATTCTCCATCCACTGACCCCTTACTTTGCTAGTTTTTATAAAACTTCCCAGCTGTCTTTGTTGCATTCAGGATTGAACCCTCTGTCCCCCAGTGTGATACCTTTATTACAGTTGTCTTGAATATAATCTTCCTTATAATTTTAATATCAGAATAATTCTTTAACACTGTATTACAATTTTTGACTTGTAAAGTCAAAAGATTATTGTCAAATTAAAAAGTGAAAATTGTCAAATAATGCAAATTATTTAAATTAGCACCTAAAACAATCCTTAAAATCATCTCCATTACTCTCTGTTATGACCAAGGCTATTCCATAATAGAACTCTGTCACTTTCATAATCCATGTTGTTATGTTATTATGCAGGTCTAACATCAACTATTTTTTTATTTTTTTTTTATTTTATTCATTTATTTTTAGAGAGGGAAGGGAGGGAGAAAGAGAGAGAGAAACATCAATGTGCGGTTGCTAGGAGCCGTGACCTGCAACCCAGGCATGTGCCCTGACTGGGAATCAAACCTGCGATACCTGGTTCGCAGCCCGAGCTCAATCCACTGAGCTACACCAGCCAGAGCTAACATCAACTATTCTAAAATCCTTTCATTCCCTTTTAGGAAAAGGACGTGCAAATTCCATGCTGCTTTCTGAAAGAGTTTAACCAGCATACATGCTCATACACCCTATGGAGCCAAATAATACAAAAAATGAATAAAAGTAGTGTTTATGACATGCCTTAAAAGCCTAAAAACTCTACATGCAAAGATGAAGAGAACTAAAAATATTAAACTGTATATTGAAAAGTGCTTTATAGATTAGTATTATGATTTTCCCTCGGATAAAGAGATATAAAAGTAACAGATTGTGATTAGCATTTACATAATCAAAACAACTGATCTTTGAGATGGTCTAAAGCAGGGGTGTCAAACTCATTTTCACTGGGGGCCACATCTGTAATTTCAATTCCTTAACAGTTAAGGAGTAGTTATATTTATACTGTCCTAAAATTATCTCAGCCCTTTGAAGGCAACCACAAGGCTGATGTGGCCCCCAGTGAAAATGAGTTTGACACCCCTGGTCTAAAGTATATATGTGCATATGCATGTACATGTGTATAAATCTTTTTTTAACTTATTTTTTTCCATTGCCATTTAGTTCCCTTATACCCTGTCCCCCAACAATCACCACACTGTTGCCCATGTCCATGAGTCCTTTTACCTTTTTACTTGATCCCTCTACCCACTAAAACCCCTACCGTAGCGTGTATAAATCTTCTACATGTTTACCTACCAGTTTCTCCAGCTGTTTTATTCTTCCCATGAGGTTTATATAGGACATACGAGCATCCTTTCACATGGAAATGGTCATTTATTTGTCTAAACCATCTGAAAATAAAAAGATTTGCTCATAGCAACAGTTCCATAGCAAAGATGGCACTATTGCAATTCTAGAGAAATTCAAGCAGAACCCAAGTTTGGCATATTTACTAAATGTTGGGGTCTGGCAGCTGGATACATGGTTTACCATCAACACACATCTACAGCATTATTATTTAGCAAAACTAGAAATAAGGTATTGTCTCTATGTGAAGGCTTCATACCTCATAAGTGTTGTATTTCCAGTGAAAGGGCCAAATCTAATATCTTCAAATGGTGGTTGAAAGCCCAAAATATGTAATGCTTCTTCCTGGGTAATAGGTGGAAGACTACAAAGAGAAACGTTGCCTTTCATTTTATAATTCCAACCATATGCAAATATAACCTGTTTCAATATTAATATGTCTGTCTGATTTGCAAATAATTTCAGTAATTTTTTTATTTTTATTTTATCAAAAATAATTGGTGCATATATTTGTAGCTAATAGACTTAAAACAAAATGTAGCTGTTTTTTCTCAATTTAAAATAAATCTTTAAAAACCTTCCATGCCCTGGCTGGTGTGGCTCAGTAGACTGAGTGCCAACCTGCGAACCAAAAGGTCGCCAGTTTGATTCCCAGTCAGAGCACACGCCTGGGTTGCCGGCCGAGAGGCAACCTATTGATGTGTCTCTCACACATCATTGTTTCTCTCCCTCTCTTTCTATCTCCCTCCCACTATCTCTAAAAAAAAAACATAAATAAAATCTTTAAAAAAAGAACACCTTCTATTATGGAAAGAGCAACACCAAATACCTTAGAGTTTAGAGATACCGATAAATTAATATACTTGCCCTAGTCAGGTAGCTCACTTGATTAGAACACTGTCCCATATGCCAAGGTTGAGGGTTCAACACCCAGTCAGGGAACATACAAGACTAAACCAGTGAATGCATAAATGGGTAGAAAACAAATTGATGTCTCCATTTCCCTCTCTAAAATCAATTTGTTAAAAAGTAACATACTCACTTTCCAGCTCCCATTGTGCTATATAAGAAATTCCAACAAGAAATTAATGAGGTGATTCCACAAGAAGTCTTATATTGTGGTCGGCTTATGCAGTACCTGCAAAAATAAGACTTTTTTTCACTTGAATAAATACAAAATAGTCATATAAAAATATAACACAGATGGCAACTGAAAGTGTTAAAATAATTAAAATTTTGATCATTTAACCAATAAAAAATCTTTATTCACTTAAAATGTTTATATTTATTAAATGCATATAAATGCATAACAATGATAAATCATTTATTTTAATAAAGATGGCTAAGTATGACTGACTACTAGATAAAGTGGATGTTATCCAAGCCAATGAAAAAAATCATGGTATATAAATTTAGACACCGACTACTAAAATTCCAGCACAAATTCCTAGTTGAGTTGCATATGTGATTATTTGCAACTTCAATTCCAAAAGTTCTCTGTATATTCTAGATATTAAATCCTTATCAGATGTATAATCTACAAATATCTTCTCCCATTCTGTATGTTGCCTTTTCACTTTGTTGACTGTTTCCTTGTTGCACAGAAGTTTTTGTTTAAGTTTTAAGTAGTCCCTTTTGTCTATTTTTGCTTTTGTTATATGTGGTTTTGGTGTCATATCCCAGAAATCACTGACAAATCCAAATCATAAAGCTTTGTTTTCTTCTAGGAGTATTATGGTTTAAGGTCTTATATTTATGTCTTTAATCAATATTGAGTTAATTTTTGTGTATGATATGAAGTAAGGGTCCAACTTCATTCTTTTGCATGTGGATATCTACTCTTTCCAGCACCATTTTCTGAAGAGACTGTCCTCCCTTTATTCTGTGGTCCTGGTCCCCTTGCCAAAGTTTTTTTTTTTTTCTCATTTATATGAGGGTTTATTTCTGGACTCTCTATTCTATTCCATTGAATAGAGTCCATATTCTATATGTCTATCTTATCTCCAGCACCACACTGTTTTAATTATTATAACTTCATGATAAGTTTTGAAATCAGGAAGTATGTGGCCTGTGTTCAACTCTTACAATCACCACCACCCTAGCAATTCTCTAGAGCAGTGTCTTCAGCTAGAAGTTGGAGAGTAAGATAATCAAGTGGCAATACGCATGCTGTCTCCTTCTGCAATCCTCCCTGCACTTCTATAGTGTTGACCTTGATTCCACAAAGCTTCAGCACAGTTTCAACTTCTCATACCCCTAGATCTAACCAAAGAGTCACTGGATAGTTTCAGGACTCTCACATGAACTTAGGGAAACCTGTATTGTTTGAGGCCATCAGTTTATACAAAGAATTTTTTTAAGATTTTTTTTTATTTATTCACTTTTAGAGAGAGAAGGGAGGGGGAGAGAGAGAGAGAGAGAGAGAGAGGGAGAGAGAGAGAGAGAGAGAGAAACAGAGAAACATCAATGTGCGGTTGCTGGGGGTTATGGCCTGCAACCCAAGCATATACCCTGGCTGGGAATCGAACCTGCGACACTTTGGTTCGCAGCTTGCACTCAATCCCACTGAGCTACGCCAGCCAGGGCCAAAGAATTTGATAAATAAGGTTTGAGCCTATGGTTTGGGGACTCTGTTATTTCTTTGTTTCAACAAGGACAGAGTTTTCCGTTTTTCATCTAGTTATTGATTTTATGGATTTGAGGGAAGGAATAAAGTAAAAAGACCTTATTCTACCATATTTAAATCTCCCTCTTTTATTTTATACAATCCTTCATAAAACCTTGGGATCAACCTTAGGCTTCCTTAACATTTTTATTTCTTCATCAATCCAAACTTGTTTACTGGTCTTTTTCATGGCCAACTTAAAACTTTTACTGACATTCTTCTATTTTCTGAGGGTCCTTCCCCTCCAACCCTATCCTGTGTAATATTCTTAATGGGAAATAAGGTGGTCATCCTGGTAATTTTTCCCCTCAGGTTATTTCTCCCATCTATCCTTTCTAACCCAAGCCTTTATGGTCTCACATGTTATATACCATTAAAATATAATTATTCATATTTGTTGTTAAGACAAACGTTAAGTTTAAGGGATTAGAAGCAAAAATGGGCAAAGCTTTGCTCCAAAGAAAGAAACATAGATGTTTTCAATTCTTGTGTTTCTTCTCTAGTATACTTGTCATACTAACTACTTCTACTTTACCTTTGTAAATATCCTTTTGTTAAGAAATCATCAATGACTTATCTTTGTACCCCCAAAATCTAAATCATTCACCTAATATCAAAGAAATAGATCATAAAAGATATTATAAAGAAAGAACATGGACTTTGACCCTGGCCAGTATGGCTCAGTTGGTTAGAGCATTGTCCCATAGCCAAAAGGTTGAGGCTAGATCCCCAGTTTCAGTGTATATGATACCTCAGTGTATATGATACCTCAGGTGCATAGAGATGGCAACCAATAGATGCTTCTCTGTTGTGTAGATGTTTCTCTCTTTCTCTTCCTCTCTCCCTTCCTCTCTTTTTAAAAAGCAATGAAAAATGTCCTCAAGTGAAGATAAAAAAAAAGAGAAAAGAAATAACAGACTTTGGAGTCTGGCTATCTTCGGTTTCAATATATGATGTCCTTACTTTCTTTGTGATGTTGGGCAATTTTCTCAGCTTCTCTGAGCCTCACTCCAGATAACCTGGCTTACCCTTCATTACCAATGTGCCAGACACTTTCTTACCATCCATTGAAAGACCTCCATCCCCTCAGATTTCCTCTCCTTATACCCAGCTTTTCAGTGAAGCCTTTTGGTGTTCATTACTTCCTCTCATGTTGTTTCTTTATTCATACTCATCATCTGACAAATTGCCTGCCGAAATATTTTACATTTTCTGCTTAGTCCCCTCTCTCAACTAGATTTTGAACCTTAAGAAAACAAAGACCATGTTTTATATATTTCTCTATTCTCAGGCCATAGTTAAGGGCCCAATACTTATTAAATAAGTGAAAAAATCTAGTATTTCTAAAATCTCACACAAAAGACTTTTAAAAATTTCGAATCAGAAATCAACAATTTTACAGCTATCATGAATTAAACTTTCTTTTTTTGGAACAGAAACTGTATTTTAAAGTAACCAAATAGACTTAGTCGATAAAGGAAAGCTCTTCTTGTTAGAAGAATGACAGTAAATTTTTAAAAATAATAGAATATTGAGATACCACTACTTCACAACAAGGATTCAGGCAAGGATCACCAATAGATTTGGCTCAAACCAGTAGGTGAAAAGTTGATAGGAACAGGATACTAGCCTAATGCCATTGTTACCCCACCGATAACTTGATGGTTGCAGAGGGAAAAAAATAACTTGACAATGTGGGCTAAGGCTGTCGCCTCCTAAATCCAGTAATCAGTCTTAGTATCTCTGATGCTGGATGACCAAATACTATGCTCCTCCAATTGTGATACAACATGAAGCACACAGGATCACTTAGGCAGTGTTCTTGTCTAAAATGACCAAACCAGAACCTAATCAAGTCTTTATATCTAACTTCCAGTTTTCAGGAAATACTGAGGTCATATAAATAACTTATACAACTAGCCCTGGCTGGTGTAGCTCAGTGGATTGAGTGTGGGCTGCAAACCAAAGGGTTGCCCATTCGATTCCCAGTCAGGGTACATGCCTGGGTTGCGGGCCAAGTCCCCTAGTGGGGGCCATGTGAGAGGCAACCACACATTGATGTTTCTCTCCCTCTCTTTCTCTCTCCCTTCCTCTCTCTCTAAAAATAAATAATAAATAAAATATTTTTAAAAAATAATAATTTATACAACTAATAGGAAAAAAATCAAACAAATCCAGAAGAGAAGGCATTCTACAAGATAGCTGGCCAAGCCCTGACCAGTGTGGGTTAGTTGGTTGGGCATCCTCCCACAAAGCAAATGGCCACCCCAGATGGATTTCCAGTCAGGCCATATGCCTGGGCTGCAACTTTGGTCCCAGGTTGGGGTGTGGACAAGAGGCAATTGATTGATGTTTCTCTCTTACATCAATATTTCTCTCCCTCTCTTTTTCTCTCCCTTCCCTTCTCTCTAAAAATAAATAAATCTTTTTTAAAAGATATCCGGCCAAGTCTCTTCAATAAGTCAATTTCCTAGAATTAAAATGGGGGGGAGTGAGGTGGATATGTCTCTCTAGATTAAGAAAGACACATGGACTGCAACAAGCAAACAAAAAGTATGTGTGGTTCATAGTTGGATCCCATGAAAACATTTTCAGAACAATCTGGGAAATCTAAATTTAACCCAGGAATTAAGTATAGCAATGGTATTGTAGTTAAAGAAGAAAAAAAAAATTTAGAGATTACCATCGTCTGAGGTCTAATACTTTCCGCTGCTTAATATCTTCAAGAGGAGAATACTGAGGCCACTCCCTTTGATGTCTTCCTTTTTTATCTGAAGTTTTTTTCTTGGAAATTTGTTTCTTTACATCGCCTAGAATATAGGAGTATAAAATAAGCAAAATGTTTAAGATGAAGTGAATTGCCAGGACAATGAAATTAATTACGGGACAAAATTAAAAAGTAACTGCCACTAGTCCTAAAAATGATATCTACAAACATATTGAAGAAATATGTATGTTCAAAAATACTGTCCCATCACCCTGGCCTGTATGGCTCAGTTGGTTGAAGCATCATTCTATAGACTGAAAAGTCATGAGTTTGATTCTGGGTCAGGACACATACCCAGGTTGTGGGTTCCATACCCAGTAGGGATGCATGCGAAAAGGCAACCAATGGATGCCTCTCTCTCTCTCTCTCTCTCTAAAAAAAATGTCCTCAGGTGAGGATAAATAAAAAAATCCTCTCCTACCTTAAAGAGAGAAAAAACAAAATTAAACAACCAGTAATGTTATTTCCTATCAAATTTGTATATTCCAATTCCTAAACTAGTCACTTAGCTAGTAAAAGAATCACAAAACCTTTAATTTAGAAAATCAAATTACCAACAGTAAAATAATAAACTAACCACTTTCCAGAAAATGAATCCTTTCTATAAAACAATAAAACCACATGAATGGAACTCTGTCAAAAAGTAAAAACAATAGATCCAATAATACAATGATGTGATATTTAAAAATACTTCTAGGCCTACCAATACCACAAAATGGATTACAAATTATGCATATATGTGCATTATTAAAATGAGACTTTAGCACTAGGAACTAGATATGGAAAAAAGTTTCTTTTCACTATGTGTGTATGTTCTCTATTCCCTTCTTTCTCTTTATCTCTCCCTCCCTCCCTCTCTCACTTCACTCTCTACCTCATTCTCTATCTGTCTCCCTCTTTCTCTCTCCAAAGGCACATAAGACAAAAAATAGTGGTTATCTATTGGGGAAGGGGAATTGAGAGCTAGATGGACAAAAGGAAGACAAAAATGGCGAGTTAGACTTTATAGTGTTTAACTTTTATGCTTTTAATTTCTGAGCCATGCTAATAGATAACTCAGTCCAAAAATTACATAAATTAAAATATGAATAACATTCAACTCTCATTTCACTAAAATACACTTAACATTTCAGATAGCTATGCTCAAATATTTCAATAATGTGACACATATTTTAAAAAATAATCAAATCTGTTATAAAATTACATAAAAGCTAATTTTTTAGTTATTCGTTAATTATGAAACATAAATTACATAGATATATGGCCAGAAAATAAACATGGAAAAGGATCCATTTTATCATTTAAGTAGCTATACAATGAAATCATTTGGTACCCAAAACCAGCTGGAACTCAGAAACTATTGTTATACAGGAAATTTCTCTAATTTTTCTAAAATGTCATAATAGCAAACACTATCATATCCAGAAACAAATTACCAACCCCCTTCCTTCCAATTATTCTTTCTAAGTGTTCAGAGAACACAAAATTTTTCACAGAGCTAAACAACTACTGATAAACATGAGCTTGAAAAAATGAGAAAAAAATCTCTATCACAAATTTCTTTTAATAATAAATATATTTACAGCTCAAGAAAATGGAAAACCTACTTCCCACCATTTCTTGAGATGTCTTCATTGCCCAATAATGCCTTAATTCCCTAAATAGTTTTTCCAGCCACTCAAAATTTTAGAGGCTGATAAAGCACAATAATAATGCTCTGAGCAGCCCAAAGTGGGTCTGTACCCACACACTTTCCTCTAATGCATACCTAAGCCTGCTCTCTATTCTCTGTTTTGAGCTTACTCCCGTGAGCCCCTGGGGATAAATAAGGATATATGTTCCAAATGAACATCCTTCATAACATCTCACACTGAGAACTGGTCCTACAACAAAACTCCATTCAATTTGAGGAAGAAAGCTCTCTCAAAGTAGAAGCTAAGTTTGAGAGTGGAACATAAAAGAGTGATGCCTAAAGACTCTGTCTCCCCCATCTCATCAATCTAGTAACCTCTGCCCATTGCCCCTTGTCATTGCCATATTCCTGTTTCCATAAGTGATCCTGCCCACAACACACACATAGAGCCCCAATACCAAATATACATACTTATTGTATATATACCTCTATTTGCCACACTGGCCTTTAAGAAAGGTACAAGGACTGTGAATGAAAATACAATGCCCACCATCTTTTGACTTAAAGAACCACAGGACAGAATTCTGAACAATCACAATCACTGAAAAATGAGGTGGGAGGACACCAGAAAAAAAAGACAGCCAGATAAGGGGAAGCCTAAATTCTGCATATAAATTTGGCCCAAATCGTAAGCAGATCCCAAACAGCACAGCTAAGGCTAAAAGAATTGAGCTGAGCTTTGAGATGTCCTCAACAGATGGAGTTGGTTGGGCCCAACCAAATTAACTGATGCTAAATTAATTAATTAATTTTAAAAACACTCTGGAGGAATATACCAGGATCCCAAGTCACCATAAAATAACATTCCCAATATTTAGGAAATAATAAAAAAAAAAGTACTGAACATGTGAGAAAACTGAAAAAAAAAAAGTGACATGTTCTCAAGAAAAAAAAAGCCCAATTGTGACATAACTCAGATTTTAAAATTGGCAGGTAAGGATTTCAAAGTGGGTATTGTAATTATGCTTTATGAGACAGATAAAAATCCTCTCATAGTGAATGAAAAAATAGCAAATCCAAGATATGAAACAGACACTATTTAAAAATATAAATTCTAGAACTAAAATAAACAATATCAGAAATAATTCACTGAATATACTTAGCTATCCTTAAGAGGTATACTTTAAATACAAAAAGACATAGTTTGAAAATAAATGGATGGAAAAAAATGTACCCTGCAAAAACTAGTCAAAATACAGCTAGATTAGTTTTATCAGCAGTTTTCAACCTTTTAATCTCATGCACACACAAACTAATTACTAAACTATGGCATAACAAAAACTGTATTTTTTGCCAACCCGGCAAAAAAATAGGTATAATTTGATTCATTCACATCGGATGGCTATCGTTATGTTGGCTATTATCATTTTTATATTGACAATCTAAGTGAAAAGAAGTCAGTGCCTCTGACTAAACAGGTATTACATGTTTTAAAAATTCTTGCAGCACACTACTTGAAAATCACTGAGCTATATAAATATCAAACAAAGTAGCTTTCAGAACAAGAAATATTACCAGAAATAATGAGGAACACTTCTTAATTATAAAAGGGCAATTCATCAAAGAGAAATAAAAGTCATAAATGTGTGAGTACCTAATAACAGAGCTTCAGACTACATGACAACAAAAGCAAACAAAATTAAATGGAGAAAAGACAATTCCACAATCATAGTTGAGGATTTTTAACACTCCATTTTCAGCATTTGGTAGAACAAGACAAAAAATTAAGTAGAGGCAGACATGTGAGCAACACTTTCAAAGACTTTGACTTCATAAGTATTTGTAGAACATTATACCCAACAACTACAGAAGTCACCTTCTTTTCAAGTGTACATGGTACATTCACCAACATAGACCATACACTGGGTCATAAAAGGAGTGTCACTAACTTTAAAAAGACTCAGATAATTATGTTCTCTGTCCATAATGGAACCAAATTCGATATCAATATTTAGAAAACCTCCAAAATACCTAGAAATTATAAAGCATACTTCTAAACAATGCATTATCAAAGAAGAAATCACAAGGGAAATTAGATAGTACTTCAAATTAAATGATAACAAAATATATCAAAATGAATGAACTATAGCTAAAACATACTTAGAGAGCAATTTATAACATTGAGTACTTATTATAGAAATGTCTTAATCAAAAAGTTAGAGAATGAAGAACAAAGTAAACCCAAAGGAAGAAAAAGGGGGGAAGGGAGTAGAAATCAATGAAATAGAAAACAACTGAGAAAATTAACAAGGCTAAAAGTTGGTTACCTCAAAAGATGAACAAAACCAATAAAGCCCCAGCAAGAAAAAAAAAATGACCAGCTGAGGAATGAAAGAGTAATTTATTACAAAAGACCATATATATTTTAAAAGTATACAGGGACTATTACAAACAACTTTATGCCAACATCAAAACTTAGATAAATGGACAAAGTAAAATTCGACAGAATAGAAATTAAGACAACATAATCAAAGTTAGAGATTTTTAATACCCCTCAGAACACATGAGAATACATTTTCCAACTTATCTTAGGAGACCTGCATAGCCCTAATTCCAACACCTGAAAAGACATTATTAAAAAAATTATAGACCAATCACTCATAAATATAGACACAAAGTAAAATCCCCTGACATCCTGAAAATTACAAATTTACAGAACATTCCATGAAACAAGTTGATTTTGCAAATGAAAGGGTATAGATAGTGATTTTGTAAAATGATCATAGAAGTCTAGTAGTAAAATACAAATCCTAATTTACTATTTCTTAGCTAGCTGTGCAAATTTGGGCAGGCAACTTATCCCCTCTATGCCTCAATTTCTTCATCTGTGAAAAGGGAATAATAGTACCTACCTCATAAAATTCCTGTGTTACTGTGAGTTCAATAAAAAGAGGTGAAAGCATGAGTATCTGCCAGAGGACTACCACAATGAAATTGTGAAGGCACTGAACCCGAGGTCAAATCCCTAGATGAACAGCATCCAAACTGGGTAGTACACAACTCACTCAGTGATACCTGGAAGCCTTGTAGGGTACTCAAAAAAACTGTAACAACCAAAAAGTCTCAATATTACATGGTAGAAAAGGAAACTAGATATTTGACTGGAACATATGAATTCATCTCCCTGCATAATTATAAAATAGTAGCATGTTATTCTAGCCACCTCATTAACCATTTCTAAGTCACCATGTACTTAGTCACCATGTATCTGTAATACCTGTGTCTCTACAGTATCCTAGATGTTTCAAAACTCTCACAATGTAAGGGTAATGTCAAAAGTTTCCAATAACAGCACATTAATAAACCAAATGTCTCATATCCAAGTTTATCTTTTAACTGTAATGATGAGAAAGATGATAGCAATGTTCTCTATTCAGTATTATAAAAGAAAAACACGTTTAATGGCAAATTTAAACAAGATACATTGTTTTATTATTTTCAAATGTGAACTTCATGGCTCCTTCCTTACCTGATTTGTGTTTCAAATTTGTGGTTGCCCCATCAAATTCAGATTTATCAATTTCCCATGCAAGAGGTAGCTTGCCCAGACTATTGGATAAGTTTTCCAAGCTATTTTCCTCATTGTAGATGTCCTCTGATGTACTAGTAGGGATACCAATGTACCTTGATGAATTATTTCCAGCAGATAGAGAGGTACTATCAGGGAGGCAAGAAGAGTGGGATGGATTTGGAGTTTTATAGATTGAGGTTGCCTGGTTGAGAAAGGCATAGTCTGAACAGATGGCATAAATTTTCTCCCGAGTATGGGTCACTGGACAGCTCCATGGATAATGACCATCTCCTTTGGGACCCAAGGGTGCCCCTGAGGCACGTGTGCAGAAAGACTGTACAACATCTTGTAGTTTCCCGTCAGGAGTCTTTCTCTCTGATTTGTGCTCACCATTTCCAGAATCATGTGCCCTTTCCACTTCTGCAATGTTAGGCATTGAATACAACTATAAAACTTCTATTGGGAGGAGGAAGTTGTAACTCTATTTCTTGAAAAACTGTGACAACCGTTTACAGCATTCTGCAAAAACTTAAGAGCTGCAAAATGGGTTCCTAAGAAAAGAGAGAGGAGAGAGATCAACAATCCACCAGACACTATAAACATCTCCAAAAAAAAAATGTGCCAAGTGTCATATGCTTTCATTCAGTAAGTATATACTTTATAACTTCTGATCATTTGACCATCTGTCCTATTAAAGAAATTATTTTAAAATAATGCATTGTAATTAAAAAGACAAATGGCCCAATTAAAAATTTGCAAAGTATATGAATACTCACTTTTCTAAATATGATATAGAAATGGTCAGGAAGTGCAAGAAAAGCTCAGCATCATTAGCTATCACAGAAATGCAAATCAAAACCACAGTGAGATACCACCTGACACCAAACAGTATGACTATAATCAAAAAGACAGAAAATAATGATTGTCAAGGATGTGGAGAAACTGGAACCCTCATCCATTGCTAATGGAAGTGCAAAATGGTCCAGTCACTTTGGAAAACAGTTCTTTAAATATTTAGATAGAGTTACCATATGACCCACCAATTTCACTACTAGGTATATATTCAAGAAGTGAAAACATATGTCTACACAAATGTTCATAGCAGCATTACTCATAATAGCCAAAAAGTTAAAACAATATGAACATATCAATTAATGAATGAATAAAATGTAGCATACCTATACTATGGAATATTATTAGGCAATAAAACTAAATGAAGTAATGAACCTTGCTACAACATGGATAAACCTTGAAAGCGCTATGCTAAGTGAATGAAGCCAGTCACAAAGGAGCAGAGATTGTATGATTTCATTTATGTGAAGGGTCCACAATAAGGAAATCCATTCCAAGAGACAAAAAGTAGAGTAGTGGTTACCAAGGGATGGAGGGTAAGAAAAAGTTGGGGGTAATGAGGTTTCTTTTTGAAGTGAGGAAAATATTCTATAATTGTCATGGTGATTAATGCCTTTGTGAACATAGTAAAAAGCAACATAACTGTACATTTTAAATGGCTTAAGTGTATGCTTTGTGAATCATATCTTGATAAAGCTGTCTAGAAAAATAAGGCACTAGCAAGGTTACTTAAAAAACCTATAGGCATAAAGGATACATGCTGAATAAGCATGTGCTTAAATCAACAATAATGACCGAATTAAATATTCTTAAATGAAGTAGTCTTGATTTTTTTAATTTTTTATTTCTTACTACATCCTTTAGTCCTTTTAAAAAATTTATTGAATTTATTGGGTGACATTAGTTAATAAAATTAATTGAATTTATTGGGTGACATTGGTTAATAAAATTATATAGGTTTCAGTTGTATGATTCTATAATACATCATCTGTGCATTGTATTGAGTGTTCACCACCCCAAGTCAAGTCTCCTTCCATAACCATTTATCCCCTATACCCTCTTCTACATCCCCTCCAACCCCCTTTCCCTCTAGTACTTACCATACTATTACCCGTGTCTTTGAGTTTTCTTTTTTCTTTGCTTAATACCTTCATCTTTTTCACCCAGCTCCACCAAACCCCTCCTTTCTGGCAGTTGTCAGTCTGTTCTCTGTAACTATGAGTCTGTTTTTACTTTGTTTGTTAGTTTATTTTGTTCATTAAATTCCACATATAAGTGAAGTCGTTTAGTACTTGTCCTTCTATGACTGGCTTATTTCACTTAATATAATACTCTACAGGTCCATCCATGCTGTCACATTAAGTTCCTTCTTTTTTACAACCATGTATTATTTCATTGTGTAAATGTACCACTGCTTTTTTATCCACTCATCTACTAATGGGTACTTGGTTTGCTTCCAAATCCTAACTATTTTAAATAATGTTGCAATAAACACAGGGGTGCATATATTCTTTTGAATTAGTTTTGGGTTTCTTCAAATATATGCCCAGAAGTGGAATTCCTGGGTCATAAGGCAGTTCCATTTTTAATTTTCTGAGGTAACTCCATACTGCTTTCCCTAGTGGCTGCACAAATCTGCATTCCAACCAAGAATGCACGAGACTTCCCTTTTCTACATATCCCCACCAAAACTTATTGTTTATTTATTGATGACAGTCATTCTGACATGTGTGAGGTTATACCTCATTGTGGTTTTAATTTGCATCTCTCTGATGGCTAGTGATGGTGAACATTGTTTTCATATATCTATGGGCCACCTGTATGTCCTCTTTGTAGAAGTGTCTATCCAGGTCCCAGTGCCCTTTTTTTTAAGAATTTTTTTTGTTTTTTTTTTAAGATTTTATTTATTTTTAGAGAGGGAAGGGACAGAGAGAGAGAGAGAGAGAGAGGGAGGGAGGGAGAGAGTGAGAGAAACATCAATGTGAGGTTGCTGGGGGTCATGGCCTGCAACCCAGGCATGTACCCTGACTGGGAATCAAACCTGTGACACTTTGGTTCGCAGCCCACACTCAGTACACTAAGCTACACCATCCAGGGCCCAGGGACCATTTTTTAATTGGATTGTATTTGGGGGCTTGTGGAGTTATTTACTTCTTTATAAATTTTGGATTATTAACCTCTTATCATGATACATCTGTATCATTGGTGAAAATGTTCTCCCATACAGGGGTTCCCTATTCATTTTGTTGATGGTTGTATTTGGTGTGCAAAAGCTTTTTAGTTAGATGCAGTCCCATTTGTTTATTTTTCCTTTTGTTCCCCTTGCCTAAGGAGATATATCATAAAAGAACATTGCTACAAAAATGTCTTGAGATTTTACTGCCTATGTTTTCTTCTAGGATTTTTATGGTTTTGAGTCAAACATTTAAGTCTTTAATCCATTTTGAGTTTATTCTTGTGTATGCCATAAGAAAGTGGTCTAGTTTCATTTTTTGCAGGTATATGTCTAGTTCTTCCAATACCATTTATTGGGTAGACTGTCTTTACCCTATTGTGTGTTCTTGCCCCCTTGGTCTAATACTAATTGACCATAAATGTGAGGGTTTCTTGCTAAAATCTCTATTCTGTTCCATAAATCTATATGTCTGTTTTTATGCCAATACCATGCTGTTTTGAATACTATGTCTTATAGTATACTTTGATATTAGGTAGTATGATTCCTCTAACTTTGTTCCTCTTTCTCAAGATGGCTATGGCTATTCAGGGTATTTTGTGGTTCCATATAGATTTTTGGAATGTTTTTCTAGTTCTGTAAAATATATCCTTGGTATCATGATAAAAATTGAACTGAATTCATAAATTACTTTGGGTAGTATAGACATTTAAATGTTAATTCTTCCTATCCATGAACATGGTATATGCTTCCACTTATTTGTAGCTTCTTCAGTTTCTTTCTTTGGTGTGTTATAATTTTCCAACTACAGGTCTTTTACATCCTTGGTTACATTTATTTTAGGTATTTTTACAGCATTTTAAATAGGATTGTTTTCTCAATTCTTTCTGACTGTTCATTATTGACATACAAAAATGCAATTGATTTCTGGATATTTATTTTATATCCTCCTCCTTTATTGTATTTATTTGAGTACTAGTAGTTTTTTGGTGGAATCTTTAGGATTCTCTACATATAGTATCACGTCATCTGCAAATAATAACAGCTTTACTTGTTTCTTTCCAGTATGGATGCCTTTTATTTCTTTTTCTTATCTAATTGCTGTGGCTAGTTCTATGTTGAATAAGAGTGGTGAAAGAGGATATTCCTGTCTTGTTCCCAATCTCAAGGGAAATGCTTGTAGTTTTTGCCCATTGAGTATGATGGTGGCTATGGGTTTGTCATATAAGGCCTTTATTATGTTGAGGTATATTGCCTGTATTCCCACTTTGCTGAGAGTTTTTATCACAAAACAGTGCTAGATTTTATCAAATGCTTTTTATACATCTATTGATATGATCATGTGGTATTTACCCTTCATGTTGTTTATGTGATGTGTCACACTTATCAATTTGCAAATATTGTAACAACCTTGCAACCCAGGAATATATCCCCTTTGATCATGGTGTATGATCTCTTTAATGTATTGCTGGATTCAGTTTGCTAATATTTTGTTGAGGATTTTAGCATCTATGTTCATCAGGGATATTGGCATATCATTTCTTTCATTGGAATATCTTTATCTGGTTTTGGAATTAAGATAATGCTGGCCTTGTGAAGTAACCTTGGGATGCTGTCTTCCTCTTGAATTTTTTAGTAGTTTGATAGGTGTTATTTGAATGTTTGGTAAAATTCAACTATGAAGTCATCTGATTCAGGACTTTTGTGTGTTTGGAGTATTTTGATTACTGCTTCAATACCATTAGTTGGAGTCTGTCTATTCAGATTTTTTCTGAATCTTCCTGATTCAGTTTTAAGATTGTATGTTTCTAGGAATGTATCCATTTTGTTCAGATTGTCCAATTTCTTGGCATATATCTGTTCATAATTATTCTTACAACCCTTTGTATTTCTGTGGTGTAGGTTTTTACCTCATCTCCTTCAATTTGGATTTTACTTATTTTAGTCTTCTTTTTTTTTTCTTAAGTCTGGTTAAGGTTTGTCAATCTAGTTTTTCCTTTCAAAAAACCAACTCTTGGTTTCATTGATCTACTGTTTTTTAGGTACTGTTTATGTCTGCAGTGATCTTTATTATTTCCTTTCCTCTACTCACTTTAGGTTTTGTTTGTCTGTCTTTCTCTAGTTCCTTTAGGTGGAAAGTTAGATTGTTTATCTGAGATTTTTCTTGTTTCTTGAGGTAGATCCTTAATGTATGAATTTCCCTCTAAGGACTACTTTCACTATGTCCCATAGATTTGGGGTTGTTTTGTCTCATTTTTGTTTGTTGCAAAGTACAACATCTTTTGATTTCTTTTTTGATCTCAGTGTTAACCAATTCATTGTTCAGAAACATGCGTTTTAGTCTCCATGTCTTTCTGTGTTTTTCAGTTTTTTCTTGTGATTGAAGAAGTCCTGTTTGATACCATTCTGTTCAGAGAACATGCTTGATTAGATTTCAGTCTTCTTAAATTTATTGAACCTTGTTTTGTTGCCTAATATGTGGTCTATCCCAGAATATGTTCCAAGTGCAATTAAAAAGAATGTATATTCTGCTGCTTTAGGGTGAATTGCTCTGAAGATATTAATTAAATCCACCTGAGTTAGTCATTTAAGGCTGTTGTTTTCCTATTGATTTTCTACCTGGAAGATCTACCCATTGATGTTAATGGGGTGTTAAACCCCTACTATGACTGTATTATTGTCAATCTCTTCTTTTATGTCCATCAAGACTTGCTCTATATATTTAGGTGCTCCTATGTTGGGTGCATAGATGTTTACAAGGGTTATATCCTCTTTTTGGATTGCTCCCTTTATCATTATGCAGTGTCCTTCTTTGTCTCTTATTATAGCCTCACATGTAGTCTATTTTGTTGTCACAAGTATTGCTACACCAGCATTTTTTTCTTTTCCATTTGCATGAAGTATCTTTGTCCATCTCTTTACTTTTAGTATGTATGTTTTAGTCTAAGGTAGGACTCTTGTATATAACATATATAGGGGTCTTGTTTTCTTATCCTTTCTGCCACCCAGTGTCTTTTGATTGGAGCATTTAAGTCATTTACAGTTAAAGTGATTATTGATCAGTATGTATCCATTGCCATTTTACTCTTTTCACTATGTTCTTGTTTTCTCCTTCTCCTTCTTCTCCTTCACCTTGTTCTTCTTCAAGAAGGCTGTTTAACATTTTTCACAATACTGGTTTAGTGCTAATGAATTCCTTTAGCTTTTTCTTATTTGGAAAGCTCTTTACTTCTTCAATTTTAAATTATAGCTTGCAGGGTAAAGTAGTCTCAGTTGCAGGTTCTTGCTTCTCATTATTTTGAATATTCATGCCACTGCCTTCTGGCCTGAAATGTTTCTGTTAGGAAAACAGCTGTCAGTATTATGGGAGTTTCCTTGTAGGTAACTGTCTTTCTCTTAATGCTTTTAAGATTATCTTTTCCTTTAACCTTTCCCATTTTAATTATGATGTGTCTTGGTGTGGGCCTCTTTGGGTCCATCTTTTTTGAGACCCTCTGCACTCCCTGGACTTGCATGACTTTTTTTTTCACCAGGTAGTGAAGTTCTTGGTCATTATTTCTTCAAATAAGTTCTCTATTTCTTGCTCTCTCTCCTGGTATTGCTATAATGCAGCTGTTGTTATGCTTCATACTGTCCCAAAGGTCCCTTAAACTATTTCATTTTTTTTTAATTTTTGCTGCTCTGGTTGTGTTTTCTGTTACTTTGTCTTCCAAATCATTGATTTAATCCTTGCTTCAAGCAAACTATTATCTATTCCTTCTAATGTATTTTTCATTTAAGATATTGTATTCATTTCTGAATATTTATTTTTTATTGTTCCTATGTCCTTTATGCTGGTTCTGTCTTTGTTGAAGTTCTCAATAAGTTCCTTAAGCATCCTCATAACCATTTAAAAAAAACTCTGTATCAGGTAAATTGCTGCCTCCATTTCATTTAGCTCTTTTTCTGGAGTTTTCTCCTATTCTTTGATTTGAGGGGTATTTTTTGTCTCCTTATTTGGGTGCCTCCCTGTGTTTGTTTCTATGTATAAAGTAGATCTGCTAAGGCTCCTACTCTTGGTATAATGGCCTTATGCAGTGGGTATCCTGTGGAACCCTACTGGCAGTTTCCTTGATTACCTGACCTGGGTACCCTAGGAATATCCCTCCTGTGGGTTATGTGGGCCCTCCTTTTGTAATTGAATCTTGATTTCTATTGGCCTGTTTGTGCATTGGGTAAACCCTCAGCCTGGCCTACTGTGAGAATCAATCTATACCTCAGTGTACAATCTGTTGTGCAGGTGCTAACCATATAAAGCAGAATTCACCTCAGTCATGCTTGGTGCCTGCTAAGATCTCCCTTTGGATGTGCTGTTTGTGAAACTAACTGTATCCTGCTCTGATGTTGTGTAAAGCTGGCCACTCAGCGTTATTTCTGAGGCCTCTTTGGAGGTACTCTGGTTCAGACCAATATCAGACACTGCCTGTGACTGGCACTGGAAAACCTATTTGGAGCTACAAAGTAGCCCACAGTTTGTGGCTGCCTCTGCTGAGCCTGGGTGTTCTCAGGATGGACTAAATTGCACACCACAGCCAGCTTCTATCAGTACCAGGTCCAGGGCCAGGTCAACAAAAGTCTCAAGGTACCCCAAGATCCACCTCTACTGGCTTCTGCCTTCTAGCTGCCTATTAGCATGAGTCACTGAAAGAGCCTCTGGAAGGACTCATGAGGTAGGTTTTCAGTGAGTCACCAGGCAGGGGTGAGTAGCGTTCACCAAATCAAAATAGGTTCAGTCTTGGTTGGATCTGAGGCCACTCAGCTAATGTCACATAGAGAGTATATAAGTCTAACTGCCACCCACTGGGTACTTGCAGACCTTTGTGGTGGAATGGGGTCTCAGGGAGTCATCAGGATGAGGCCAGCAGAGATTATGAGGCCCAAACAGACCAAGATTTGGCTGTGTGAAGGCTCAGAAGGCAGTGACCATGGCCCTGCATTGTTTGGGTATGCAAGGGAAAAATGGCCCCTGTCCTAGAGCCATACAATTCAGACTGTCCCAGATTACACCAGGAGCCTGATGTCAGCAGGGTAGGGCTGCCAAAAGTCAGAAGGATGAGGCAAGCGTATCTCCTATGAGAGGGAGGCACCAGTTAGGTTCCAGGGAAACTGTTGGGAATAGCCCCCCTGCTCCAAAACCACCAAACTCAGTCACCAACACCCCCTGAATCTGCCCAGACCTCTATACCCCAGCCTAGGTAGCTGACTCCTCAGCAGGGCACAAGCTCTGCAGGGTGGAACTACAGGGTGTCCAAAGAGTGGGTTTTTTTCTTCCCCCCAGGCAGATGCCATATGGAAGGGAATGCTCCACCCAAGAAAGATTGTGTCTGTAGGGTGGAAGTCAGTCACCCAGCAAAGGCATCCTGGTAACTGTCCCTTCAGCTCTCTCACCAGAGCCACAAATCCCAGTTTCTCCATGCAACTTTAGTCTACTCTACTGTCTCTTTGCTAAAGTCCAAGGTGAGTGGTTGTGAACAAGATATTGTGTGTTGGCCCTTGAAGAGGGGACCAGTGTTTCTAGCAGACTTCTATCTCTTCCTGGCAGACAGAATCCCTGCTGATTTTCACAACCAGATGTTATGTGGGAGTCTCTTCCTGGCTCTGGTGCTCTGGGTTAAGCAGCCCAGTTTGAGGTTGAGACCAAATGCTTCCCAGGGGGAACCTTTCCAGCTTGAGATATCTATCCCTCCAGAACCTCAGCTGCCTTTCACAGGAGTGGGGCCAGCCTTTTTCTCATCTTTCAGCCAGACTTGATGTGGCTTATTCTGTAAATTCTGGGTTATAAGGCTTCTCTTCAGTTAGTCTTCAGTTGGTTATTAAGGTTGATTGTTCTATATTTTAGTCATAATTCCAGTTTGGTCCTGGGAGGAGATGAGTGTAATATCCACCTACTCCACTGCCATATTGGATCTCCCCAGAATTTAAATTTTTTAAGTATATGTCAACTGGGAAAAAAAAACAAGGTCAAATCCATGTGGTCACCAGCTTCTGATCAGTCTCAGGAAAAACTAAATTTCAAGTCTAAACCAATTCTTTTAGGGAAGAAAAGGGAGAAAAATTTAAATAGCAACTGAGCGCATCAAGGAAGCTGTAAATTTATACCAAAGGAAGATCTGAGTGAATGAAACCATTACAGCCGGTGTAGGAGGCAAGCTGATATAGTTGCCAGAGCAGAGCATGCCCACTTCACAGGGCTTTAGTGAAAGAGCAGCAAACTGGATACCAGTTGGACATTAACTGTTAATATCTCTGCCTATTTCCTTACTTTAAAAATTAGAAATTAAAATAACTTCCACAGATTACAGGAAAATTATTATATAAAATCTATCATATGAATACTAAATGACAAAACCTATAACTGCAATGATAAGAAAAAGAGCTGATTACCCTGAGTTTGTGAGGAGAAATTAATGAAGGTACTGCATGTCCTCCATGTAATTTAAGGAAACAGACCCCATACTAGGAGGACTCCATATATCCTAGAAAAATTCCATTTCTTTATTTTTAATGAATGCTTAAATGCCCTCTATTTAAATCTTCATGTAATTTGTAGAGTTTATAGTTAATTGCAGGGGGGTGTGTTTGGCAGCAGCTTCAGCAACAAAGATGAAACCTTTGATGGTTTCAAAACTTTACTTTTTTTTTTCTTTTTGGCCAAGAAGTCCTAGGGATAGGTGTAGTGGATCTCTGGACAGCAATCTGTTAATGCTTTCTCTCTCCTTTTTTCCTCATCTCTTGGCATGATGTTGACAATAGAGAAAGATGCAAAAGAAGCCAAATACCGGAAGTTGTGCAGACCAAACTCTGATTTTCTGAGAAGTTGGTTTCTCTGACTCTTACTACATGTCCTAGAGCAGCATTTTCTACTTTTTACCTCTAATCCTCAAACCTTTCTCTAAAAGCCATAGTGTGGAGAGAGGTATTATTTGTAGCACTGGGATAGTGTGGGTGGGTTGTAAATAGGATGAGGCATAAAAGGGAGAAGCATACGGTCAGGATATAATACAATTAGCAAAAGATGCAGAAGCTGGTATGGTGGAGAAGACAGAAATGTTCTAGGTGCTGCCTTTGTTATCTATTCATCTCAAGCTTAGCTTCCATTTTGCCAGAGCTTCCTTCCTCAAACTGAATGGAATTTTACCTGTGTGACCAGCTCCCTGTATGGCAATGTTGGGATTCTATGAAAGATGCTGATTTGGAACCTCTATAGGAGAACATACATATTGAAAACATATACAAAGGGAAATTACTGCATATGCATGTAAAAGAGGTTGAGCTTCCAGAAGATAAAGACAAGAAAGAACATAGCAATTGATTAATAAAAAATTTAAGAGTCTAGTTTTGTTGTTGTGTTTAGGGTTCTATTGCTTTTAAATAGTGATCAATGATGAAAAATGATGCCTTTGGTTTCACTTTTACCAACAAATAAATAGCAAAGATCATCAACATAAAAGCACATTTTATACTGATCATCAATAAAAGCCAAGAGTAAATTTAGAGTGGTTTGCAAACATTCTCACTGAACCACTGCTTTTAGAAATTTGTCTTTGAAAAACTGTAATATTTATAGATTTTACCATGTATTATTGTGTCCTCAGGCTTTCAAACAAATGAACTAAGCACAGATTATTACTAACAACAGAGGCATCATGGATGTCAATTATTGTATTCTATTGTAATTATAGCCTCAGGAGATAGTGAAGTACAGAGAGGTAATTGTACCTCCACTACACAGACTGCAGCTTTCCATTTTCTCATACCTTGTATCTGCTTTGTCCCTATTTTTATAAACAATTCCCAATTTCATTTCTATTCCTAGCCCTGCCACCCCCATGAGTTGGCATTTCTAATCTGAACTGTGCATAGATATTAGAAATTAAAATATGTATCATAAAACTCCTCTACCTAAACACTCTACTGTTAGAAACAAAAGCCAGCTCCTGATCTGATCATCCTCCCTTTCTCCCTTCCTCTCTGCACTCTGTCCACACTGAACAACTTTCCATTTTCTGAATGTTATTTATTCTCAATAACCCTCCTTTGTTTTGTTAATTTCCATTTATCCTTCCAATATCCTTCCAATGTCACTTTCTGGGAGGGATGATTTCTTTGCTCCTCAAAATAGTCCAGGTCACCCTGTATATGCTATATGCTCAGGTACTTTTCTTTCACAGGTCTTTGTCAGGGTGCAATTTTACATTTATACATTTGGGTTATATGATGAATGTCTGCCTTTTGCAAGTCTTACTTTCCTGACTATTGTATTCAGGAGACCCAGCATTTGTAGAAGTATTATCTACAAATACTTCTTTTTAAATGCCTACACCATGGCAGGCATTACTGTAAACCCTGGCTTAAGAGCCTAGATTCCAGGAGGTCTTACCAGGAGTGGCCTTACTAATCAAGAGCTGGAGTTGCAGCCAAGGGACCTCTTCTTTTTCTACCTATTTCTCTCCTTTGACAATGAAAGTTCCCTAATCCAGCCAAGTGAGGCGATGCTATATTAACATTTACTGATAAGAATGATTGCAGGATGTAACATTCAAATAAAGGATTTACTCATAAGATCATGGCATAAACAACGAAAGTACTGTTACTTGTGTGCCAACAAAATTTCATAAAATGCCTAGCCCTAAATGCACTGTGCTACAATAATGATTTGAACTGTTTTGCAAACTAAACGTTCCATTTGAAAGAATACTCACTGCCTAGGTTACATTCTTTTCCAATTATATTTTAAATCAGTATTTTTAAGATCAAGTTTGCCCAGAGGAACTAAACATCTTAAAGAGTCTTTTCAGAAAAGCTTTCCACATACGACAGCTGTAAGGAAAACCAGAGACAGAGGCAGGTAAGAGACATATTTAGGGTGGAATGCTGGAAGGCCAGACCTGACCATCTTAAGTCCCAGCGTGTCTGGTCTCGTCCTCCGACCCTTTCCCTTGCCCTCCCCGCCCCCACCCCCGGCCTCTCTTTCTCTATCACACCTGAACCCCTCGCGTGGCAGAGGCCAGCCCACAACAGATCCTGGTGTCTTCCTGCGTACCGGGCAGCCTCGAGCCCTGGCTGCCTAGGAAGGCCAGCGGAGTGCCCACCGTCCTTCTCTGGGAAGCTTGAGGCGCCCTGGGGGGAGGGACTCGGAGGCCTTGGAGTCGCGCTGGGCGGTACCTGTAGGTCGGAGGAGGTTTGTGCCAAGGCGGCACCCACCCAAAGGAAAAGGCTGCTCTCCCTGCCGGAGTGGGCCTAGCGTCTAGTGCCTTCAGCGAAAATAGGCCTCCTGACCCCACCTCCCACCCTCATCAGCTGCGGGAAGCAGCAGTGTGCCGCCAGGCGGAGTGCGGAGAGGCTCCTTCACTCCCAAGGACTCTCTGGGTGCTCTCGGCGTTTGGGTGGGTGGGACTTGGGCTGTTGTCTTAGATCCCCCTACTCTGGAATGCTTTGGAATGCACGAGGTGATATCATTACTAATAACAAGAGCAAAAAAGTAAAAAGGAACCCCCGTCTCGGCCTCCACCGAGGCCTGATTTGGGTGGGTGCCAGAGCCACAGGCCTGTCCGATTTCGGGGCAGCTAGCAAGGGGGAGGGAGGAAAAGGAGAAGGCTCCGGGGCTGACCGTGACTGCCTCCTCCTGGTAACCATCTTGGACTCGCGGTGGGCATGCAGGGGGCGCACTCGGACCGAAGCCCTGCGGATATACAGGTATTAGCCACCGGTATACGCTCCAGCACCTCCAATTAGGCTTTGTTCCCGAGAGAACTCGTCCCTTGCCCCCCTAGCACTTCCCTCCATCCTGCGGCCCAGCTCGCCACCCCACTTTTTCCCTGAAGAACGAGCACCCATTCTGTGGCCTTCCACTCGGATGGCTACGGGGCTCCGGAGAGGCCAGGGCCCCTGGCAGCCCAGGCTGCGCTGGCGAAGGCCGCGCTTAGAATAGGCGGGCCACACCAGTCGAGTCCACGGCGCCCGAGGGGCTAGGGCCAGACACAGGCGCAGGGCGCACAGCAGCAGGCCACCACTTAAGTTCTTCCCACAACCGGGAATACCTCTAGCCTGTCTGGTGGAGTCGGGTCGCAGCGGCCGCAGGGAAACTCTGCTAACGCGTCCTCCATCACAGCTTCCAGTGGGCAGCCTACGAAGCTCCTCGGGTTACCCTGGGGATGGCGGCTCTGTGCCCATCGAAGAGTCAAGGAACAGCGTCCTAGACTGAATGTGCCCGGAGACCAATCGTCAGATACCATTGACAACACCTTCCCTTCATCAAGTTTTATTCCTGACCTCTGCACGTGCGGACGATATGGTGACAATTTAAAGGAAAAAACTTAGCTGTGCATCCAGACCCACGTGTCCTTTCATTGGACATCTAGTATTTATCTGTTCCCTGAGATCGGCGACCGCAAAAGTAATAAATGAGTGAGAGATGGTAAAACCTGGCAGGATTTCCGCTAGTCCTTCCCGAACTAACATATCCCAGGAAGCCACGGCGCGGGACGTGAGTCCACTGGGCACCCACTAGGAGGAAGCCTTACTCAGCCAGGTCTAAAGTGCGGGCCAATCTCCTTGCCCCGCACCTTGAGCTGCACCCTCAGACGGATTCATCACCAGTGATGCTCCAGTTTCGACAGAGACAGAAAGTTTATCTTGTCCTCAGAAAGAGGAGCAGAGTGGTTCTTACCAATTTCAGTAAACGACTGGGCATTTTTTCAGCTGTACAAGCCCGCTCTTGGGTTGTGATTTTCCTGGAAAAGTGGCAACCCGAGCGCCTGCCTTGCACAGCCACACCTCTTGGAAGCCCTTTTTGCTGCTTTGGTCGGCCTCCGTGCTCCTAACCGAACAACCACGGCTCATTTCGTCCACCTCTTACGGTCCCTTGATCGTTTTGATAGTGCCGTCTTGTAAATGTTTAGCATTTTGCTGCTTTACTACTTCTTTCTGGGGACGATTCCAGCATTTGCCGAGACCGGCGGAGAGACAGGCGACTGAGCCCTGAGAAGAGTGAAATATGGGGACCAGGGCTAAAAGCAGCTGTGTCCTTCTCTGCGCGATATTTCTATATTCACGGCGGTGGATACGTCAGGAAATAAGTAAGTCGAGAAACAGCCGCCTATTTCGGGATGCAGTTAAAGCTTATGTTCTTCCTTCAAGTTCTATCCGCCTAAGATGAGCTAGCCACATCTGGTTGTAACTATCTTGTGCGTCCCGACCAATCTTTCTCATGTCTTAGAAATAATTCCGAATTAGCTCTTCTCCTAGCTTTATTCATAGGGATTCCCACATGGCTAGAGAGACAAAGCCCCTGCACTTTTTCTGGAAGTATGACTTCTCGCTACTTTTGCATAAACTGTTATAAGGCATTTAAATCCATTTGTTAGGAACTTGGTTGCTTCCATCTTTCTCTGGTGTTACCCTCTGTTTCCAGGTAGACATCTGCAAGTAAACACACTTGAAACTCAAAAAGAAAAATTAAGCACTATTTGAAACTTTAAAGTTTAAAGGGAAAGTATTGCAGTATGGATCTCTGTGTCAGCCACAAACATTTATTTCACTCCACTGAATTTAACAACTGAAATTATACTCAAAACTGATTTCTAGAACTCACATACTTCTGAAATGTTGTCCTTTATTATTGCTGACGTGTATATTTTGTAGGAAAAAAAGTTGAGAATAAGGTTTTCATAGCAAAAATAAAGGTTATAAATAGTACAATTGGAAAAACTAAATACAATCTTAACAGCAAGAGCATTCACTCAAAAGAACTTTCATACAGTATCACTTAGATGATACACTACCAACTGGCTTTGCCCATCCTGGGCGTGGGTTATAATACTAATTTTTAAAAGAATCATGAAACAGATTTTTTTTTTCCAAAAGATCTCTGCAGGCACCATTTGATCACACATTCCTAAATGTGATGGGCATGAAATAAATAGTAGGTTGATAAGAATATTTGTATATATGAAATGCATACATGTGTTCTATGTTTACATGGATTAGTTGTGTTAACATATCCCAATTTTCTAATGAACTGTTTTATGTTATCTTGGCCATTGTCATCCTCTTCTTTTTTTAAAAAAAAATCGCTGATCCCATCATATTCATTCTGGTACTAAAAGTATAAGAGAACATAAGAGTATGTTAGGGGGAGAACATGGAGGAGAAGTGTAAGGTTTATAGACTGGAGAGCATAATCTTTGGGCATTTGTTCCTTAAAATAATCTTTCTATACTGTTCTTCTACTCATCATAGGTTCACATCTTCTCCAGGTGAAAAGGTGTTCCAGATTAAAATCTCGGCACCAGATGAGCAATTCACTAGAGTTGGAGTCCAGGTTTTAGACCGAAAGGATGGGTCCTTCATAGTCAGATACAGAATGTATGCAAGCTACAAAAATATGAAGGTAGAAGTTAAATTCCAAGGTCAGCATGTGGCCAGATCTCCATATATTTTAAAAGGTAATTTGGAACATAATTTTTAAAAAATTATTTGAATACAGTGATGTGTCATTTAATCAATAAAAACAAGTTAACATGATTTTTTTACTGAAAAAAAATAGGCATTTTCTACTTCCTACTTGAAAGCTAAAATGAGAGCCCTGAGAAAAATGCAAGATTTGAATGGCAATTATAATTCGCCAAAGAGGAAAGAACGTATTAATAGAGAATTTGCTCTCTGAGGACACAACATTAGCAAGGATAATCCAGCTGTGTCAATATGGTCATAGATGACACTTAATTGGAAGTATATGACAAGTAACTGATAAGTGTTATTGAAATTTGATCACTTCAGAAAGAGAAGGGCTTGAAGCAAAAGGGAGAAGTTGAAACTGTTGGTTTTTTATTTCTTTTTGTCTTTGTTCCAATATTGTTTTTCCAGAAAAATTCTCTAATTTTTATACATATATAAAAGTATATGAATAGAATGAGAGTGCAGCTGCATTACTCAGATCCATATCCTTGCATCTCAGTGGAGATGGTACCCTAAAACAGTAGAAAAGCAGTGTATATACAGAGGCACAAATTTTTCTTGTTCCCCACCTCCAAGAAAGGCAAATGTTTTAATAAATGTCTAGGTTCCTTTCCCACATTCTTCCAGGACCACATGGTACAATATAACCTGCCAAACCTTAAAAAAATATTCCTCTGTTGACTACTGCCTGGGTCAGATAGGAATCTGAAAATTACAGGAGAGGAATGACAATAAAATCTCAATTCAAATTCTGCTATATTGTGTTAATATTATTTCTATAAATGTATAATTAATTTATTACACTATTAGTGAACTATTTTGAAGATTACATCTTTTTGTTTGTTTGTTTTTGTTTTTGTTTTTAAGATTTTATTTATTTATTTTGAGAGGGAGAGAGAGAGAGGGAGAGGGAGAGGGAGGGAGGGAGAGAGGGAGAGGGAGAGAGAGAGGGAGAGGGAGAGACATCAATGTGCGGTTGCTGGGGGCCATGGCCTGCAACCCATGAATGTACCCTGGCTGGGAATCGAACCTGGGACACTTTGGTTCCCAGCCCGCGCTCAATCCACTGAGCTATGCCAGCCAGGGGGCATCTTTTTTAATAATTCTTGAAAACAATAATAAGCATAGTAGAGGTTCTTAGTTTACTTATATTGTTAATTAATGATTTAGCCATTGAGGAAAATACCTAAGACATTTTAAGAAACTTTGTATAGGAGATCATTGAAATACTAATTTCATACCACTTTTGTCTTTGATTAAAACAGGTATACTCCTTTGATATCTTTTTTACTAGTGTTTGGTTACTTTTAAGTACACAGAACATAAAGAATGATGGTCTATAATAGCTACTGTGAACAAAAAATAATACCTGTTGGCTTTCTTTTGAACTCAAGCAAAACAGGCCTGACTGAAAATATCACAGTCTTACTGTGAAGAGTTGTCAGAAGTTTGTTACTAGTGATGTGATGCTCCAATGTGATAAAAATGTTCTTCTTTTAGAAAAATTTTTCCATCAAAATACTCTTCCTGATAACCTAGGCAAAATTTGTGAAGCCATGTTATGGAGATCTGTTACATGTTTCAAATGCTGAGTGAAATTATTACTGTATTATTTGTTGCTTGTGTATAATTAGGGCCAGTTTACCACGAGAATTGTAACTGTCCTTTGGAAGATAGTGCAGCCTGGCTACAGGAGATGAGCTGCCCAGAAACCATCACTCAGATTCAGAGAGATCTGGCACATTTCCCGACTGTTGATCCAGAAAAGATTGCAGTAGAAATCCCAGAGAGATTTGGACAAAGGCAGAGCCTGTGTCACTATACCTTGAAGGATAACAAGGTACAATTTGTAATTGAGATTTGCATGTTTGTCCTAGTGACTTTTTGTTTTGACCATTTGGCTACAACTAGCTACATAGTTTGTATTAAAATTATTCTGAGGATCAATGTAATAAGCTTTACTTCAGCCTTGCCAAAACTTTTTAACTATAATAAACATTCAGTTATCTTTTAGGTTTATATCAAGACTCATGGTGAGCATGTAGGTTTCAGAATTTTCATGGATGCCATACTACTTTCTTTGACTAGAAAAGTAAGTATTTCTTTTCAATTATGTATAATAATTTAAGCCCAGGTTTTATAATATAATTTTTCAAACTAAAAATAATAACAATATCAGGGGAATTCTATTTTGGAGCCTTATTATAATACTGTTCTGAAGTTTTGTCATGTGGGATGCCTGTGTTAATTTCCTAGGACTGCTGTGACAAAGTACTACAAACTTAATGGCTTGAAACTGGAGAAATTTATTCTTTCACAGTTCTGGAGGCTAGAAGTCCAAAATCAGGGTGTTGGCAGGGCTGTGCTTCCTCTAAAACCTATAGAGGAGAGGGCTTCTTGGCTCTTCCTGACTTCTGGTCATGCCGAGCAGTCCTTACCATTCCTTAGTTTGAAGCTGCATGGCTCCATTCTCTGTCTCTATCATCACATGGCATTATTCCTATGTGTCTTTGTGTCTTTACCTCTTCTCACCAGTAGAAGGACACCAGTCATATTGGATAAAGGGCCCACTGCTCCAGTATGTTCTTAACTATTTACCTCTGCAACAACCCTATTTCCAAATAACCTCACCCAGAGACATTGGGGTTTAGGGTATTCTGAATCCTGTTCCTTCGTATAATACTCTAACAGAGTTCTAGTGAAGTGCTTGACAGCAATAATAAAGCAGTTGATATGAAAAACTATACCATCGTGTTACCAATTGCTTACTAGCTATTTATTGAACAACCACCCATGTACATACCTTGGTTAAGTTACTCATGGAAAAGTGCCTTTCTTAAGATTGCAAAGCATTTACAGTGAGTTAATTCTGAACATGGGTAGTTATGTAACATTAGTATTATGCCTCCTTTAAGCTAAGATATCCCAGTGCCAGCAAGTATTTCTTGTTCATCTGTGTCAATCCAGGACTCCAGTTTCTCAAGATGCTTCTCAAACTGACCAGCAGTTCTTGCCTTTAAAAATATATATTTTGTTTTACAAATACCCCAAACATTTTCCCATGGCTATGTTTCTTTCAACGTGTCTGTGCCAGTAGAAGCCAGTAGTTTGGAAATTACTAATATTTGCCTTTAATGTTGGGCTTCCTAAATTCAGTTCCTGGTCCCATTGCTTACTTAGGGTGTATTTTTTTTAAAGATTTTTTAAAAATTTATTTCCAGAGAGAGGAGCAGGGAAGGAAAAAGAGGAGGAAGAAAACATCAATCAATTGCCTCTTCCATGTCCCCAATTGGGGACCTGACCCACAACCCAGGCATGTGCCCTGACCAGGAATTGAACGGGCAATCTTTTAGTCCATGGAGTGACACCCAACCCACTGAGCCACACCAGTCAGAGAACCCTGGGATATATTTTAAAATAAATAGAAGCATGCAGTTTATTAACCGAGAACTAGAGTTAGAGTCCCAAGTACTGTGCTGTAGTTATTTCTAGTAATTCTCTTTTCTCACTGATCATCTTAGAGTCTCTTGGAAGTATTAGAACATCCATTTCATCCCTATTGAAGTAAGTCTATGGGCACCCTAAAAAGGAAATCTAGTATGCTTACACAAGTGATAATACTCTGAAAAGTCACTCCCACTCTTCAAATAATTATCATTACCTACAGCTTGGCCTTTTTTTCATTTGGTACAATTTCTAACTTTTATTCCTGTTTTTCATCATGTTCTCACTGTGTTATTGTGAGTTGTGTAGTACAACTCACAAGTCTGTACTACAGGATAGAAATGAGTGTGGCCAAAGGTAAAGGCAAGGTGTAGATGCATGGTTTCAGGTCACTAAGAACAGGGTTAAGTGGTCCAGCATTTACTTAGAGCAAAGGAGAGTACACGAGATTTCAGCCCCTTTCGATGTGGCCATAACCCAGGGCCAGTGGATCCACCTCCACAGCCAACCACTCTCCCACTCCCTGCTGCAAGGAAGCTCCCTGCCCACTCTTAGAAATATGAATACAAACAAGCTGGGGGTGTGCCTTAGCGCTCCCTCACTGGAAAAATAAGCCTAGCCCACACTGTGAGGGCTCTTTATGTCTTGGAAAAGAAGTATACCAGGTCCTAGATGGTTTTTTTATTTGGCTAAGAAGACTGCATGCAAAGACACCTTTCCCAACAGATTGATCAATAGAAGCCATTATACAATGCAAGAAATGTGAATAAGCTCTTTGTTTTCTTTTTCCTAGGTGAGAATGCCTGATGTGGAGTTTTTTGTTAATTTGGGAGATTGGCCTTTGGAAAAAAAGAAATCCAGTTCACATATCCATCCGATCTTTTCCTGGTGTGGCTCCACAGATTCCAAGGATATTGTAATGCCTACCTACGACCTGACTGACTCTGTTCTAGAAACCATGGGCCGGTGAGAGACGGGTGGCAGATGACCCAGAGCCTTGGGGTTTTTTGTGTGCTAAATTCTGTCACAACAACCTTTGTGATGTGATGATTTGGAAGGGAAATGTATTGTACTTTCTGTCTTCCAGTGTAAGTCTGGATATGATGTCTGTGCAAGCTAACACGGGTCCTCCCTGGGAAAGCAAAAACTCCACAGCTATCTGGAGAGGGCGAGACAGCCGCAAAGAAAGACTCGAGCTGGTTAAACTCAGCAGAAAACACCCAGAACTCATAGATGCTGCCTTCACCAACTTTTTCTTCTTTAAACACAATGAAAGCCTTTATGGTCCCATTGTGAAACACATTTCATTTTTTGATTTCTTCAAGGTATGACATCACCTGTGACCAATCCTTTTTGTTTTTCCAAGTATAGTTGACTCTTGAACAACATGGAATTGAACTGCACAGGTCCACTTATAAGCTATTTTTTTTTTTCAATATACAGCCAGCCCTCTATTTCCCCAGTTTTCACATCCATGGATTCAACCAACCACAGATCAAAAATAGTATTTTCATCTGAGGCTGGGAATCCACAGATGCAGAAGACCGACTATGTGCATTGATCTGTGCCATTTTATATAAGGAACTTAATCATCTGTGGATTTTGGTATCTGTTAGTATCCTGGGACCAATCTTCCATGGAACCAGGGACAACTGTTTTAGAGGAGTCAAAAGTTTTACACAGGATTTTGACAGTGTTGCTGGGGGTGGAGCCAGTGCCCCTAACCCCATGTTGTTCAAGGGTCCACTGTCTTTACTTGGGGAAGAGAAATCAAAGCCTATAACTTACAGGGGGTGAGAGAGGTGGGCATAAAATTCATTTGACTATCAAGGCACGAGACCCTGGGTACTGGTTTAGCAACATGGGTCTGTACTCAGTAGCCAGCCCTGGTATTAAATGTATATCCGGAACTTGGAGCCAGGGGAGAGATCATTTTTCCCCCAATTGACCTTCTATTTAGAGCACATTTCAGCTACAAAACCTTTTTTATTAACAAATACATGTAAGTGATTTTACATATAATTCTTCCCAGAGGCACAGCTTGACAACAGGCTAAAGAGGATATAAACCAGGTAGCTCTTATTAGGCCTTCTGTTGGGGAAATGATTTGAAGTCTATCCAAATGGTCTGCCTGGGAATTCTGGAGATGAAGGAGCTTTTTCTGTATCTAGAATGTGGATAGCTCACATTTCCCGGGCAGCGATCCTATTTCTAACAAGTCCACCTTTCATGCAGTAGGACACTGCCAATGGTTCTCTAGACCACTGAGTACTGTTTGCATTCCCATGTGTTGGGAAAAGGTGGGCAAAGGAAGTGATAAGCAAGTTTTGTCTACAACATAAATGGCGAAGGTTCTTGTTTTTTGTTTATTTGTTTGCAATGGGTTACATGGCTGCAAGTAAACCTAAAGTATAAGCTGAATTGTCAGTATTTTCATATGCATACTGCAGAGATTTTTGGAATATGGTTAAAACCAAAGAAAACTAACCCCAGCCATCCCTCCTCAGGATATTCTATCATGCTTTTGCTTTATTCCTACCTGCTGAATTTGCTACAAATCACCTGTGAAATCTATTGACTAAAGACTGTTGATTAATAGCAATCAATAAAGTAGTAGAGAGATAACAAAGTCACCATAAATCAATCTTTCCTTAGTTTGTATCCTAAGGACAACAGTTATTTATTATTCTATTGGCTGCTTCAACATTAGACTTGTGGTCTCTTTGTGAAATTTAGGAGAGCATCAAAATAAACCTTCATCTCTAGACCAGGATGTTATACAATAACACTTACTAAGTGGTGAAAACAGTGAGCAAAATCTGGCCAAATCTGAGGACAGTGAGGCTTTTTATGTGGAAATGGGAAGAGAATGAGAATATAAAAAAAGGAAATATAATGGAGGTTCTTATATTTTACTGCTGTTTCACAGCATAAGTATCAAATAAACATTGATGGCACTGTCGCAGCATATCGCCTGCCATATCTTCTAGTTGGTGACAGTGTTGTGCTGAAGCAGGATTCTATCTACTATGAACACTTTTACAATGAGCTGCAGCCCTGGAAACACTACATTCCAGTTAAAAGCAACCTCAGCGATCTCCTAGAAAAACTTAAATGGGCAAAAGATCATGATGAAGAGGTAAGGTCAGTCTCCTTGTACCCAAATATCATGTTCATTTTAAATGACTGCTCATTGTGCTCAGATATACACACTTACCTATAAATAGGAAGCCCCTTGGACAGCAGGATTCCATTCAGGATGAACACAGGCATTGTGCTTGTATTAACTGTCTACTGTGCACATGAAAAAAAAGCTAACCTTGGTCTTAACTCTCCTCTCTTTGAGTCAGGTTGATTTGGGCCTCAAGCACTCCCTTACCTCTACTAGGAACATAAAAATTAAGATAGATAGCCTGGTCAGGAGGAAACACTAACTGTGCTACAGATTTAAATGAGGGATTGCATGGAATAAACTTTGAACTAATACCTGAAAAATTTTAAGGCAGCACTTTAAGCTTAATCCTACATAAGTTGACAAAGTTATTGTTACCTCATTTAATGTATACCTTCTCTCCAAGAGAGGCTTAATTCAAGAAGGTTTAATATGACTTCTCAAATTTTCAAGTCTTGCCCTGGCTGGCATGGCTTAGTGGATTGAGTGCCGGACTGCAAACCAAAGGGTCACTAGCTCAATTCCTGGTCAGGGCACATGCCTGGGTTGAGGGCCAGGTTCCCCATTAGGGCGCACACTAGAGGCAACACATTGTTGTTTCTCTCCTCTTTCTTCCTTCCTCTCTATATCTAAAAATAAAGTAAATTTATAAAAAATTTTCAAGTCTTAAAAGCCTCCCTGCAATTTGACAAACTACTCTGTTAACTGTTTCCTATACCACAAAAGACCACCCCCCAGAGATATTTTTCTCCCTATTGTCCCACTAAATGTACTCTGAAGATCAGTTTTCATATGTCTGCATGGGGAAAAATACATTTCATTAAAGTTTTGTTGTGTGGTTCCCATAGGCAAAAAAGATAGCAAAAGCCGGACAAATTTGCAAGACATAATCTCATGGGCGATGACTATTGTGTATATTTTAACACTTTTTCAGGTCAGTTCTAAGAAAATGATCTCTACCGTTGTAATTTGATCATCTTAGTCAGCCAAATAATATTTTACCTTAACAATGGCTGAAACTATTATGTCGAAGCTCACTACAACCTCTGTGGGTGAAATCCGGACCTCTTAATCGACCGACGCTCGAAAACCAACGGTCTATTGTGGCTAGTGCTATAATATTACTGGAACAGTAGAAGTTCGAACTCTTGTAGTTGTGGTCGGAAATTGTCCCTGCCAAATTTGATTCTGCAAAAATTCCTGTGTTGATTTGTATTTTTCTTGTACAGTATTACTGCTGCCTTACCATTTCTTTGTCTACATAGTGCAAGGTCTGTTTGGAACTGTTGTGCTGACTCCATATGAGCCATGATTTCTTTCGGAAATCATTTGCATGGATTTAGGCATTTAGTGATCATATTGAAGCATATGTAGTAGTAAGCAAGTGATTTGCTAATAATAACAATACTAGATATAAATTAAGCTTTTTTAAAATCTCAGAATTGCAGGTATTGAGCACTATACCACAGGCTCTGCTGCAAGACAAAGTCAGTCTTTTTTCTGGTCTGCACTAGCCTCTTTCCCTTTAAAAGCTTTCTTTTCTTTTTTTTTAATTTTTTTTTATTTAAAAGCTTTCTTAGAGGACGGTGAAGAGATAGAGAGGGTGAAGGTGCAAAGTGAAGAAGAAGGGGAATTGACTACCTAAATTCCTAAAGATATACAAGTGTAGTATTCATTCACTCAACTCACATATACTAGCCTATAAGCACTTATCCCAGAACCTGGCACAAAGGGAGCATATAATGAATGATGATGGCGACTGGTTCTGGACAAGTCGTAGAGAATAAGACAGAAATAGTTTCTGTACTCAAATTCTCAGTCTAGGAAAGATCATGTGCACAAGTATCTTCACTGCAAGGCAAAGGCAGTAAAAACTAAATTAAAAAATCAAGTCGTACAAATAAAGGATGAATAAGGAAAGATCTCTTAGAAATAGGCAGCTAGTGGTCTAAAGCATAGCTGCCTCTCAGAAACTCTGTCATTGAATGTTTAAGGGCAGTATGGAGGACTTTGGCTATTGTGATTGAGACACATAAGTTAAATTGGACCATATTCTAGCAAATTCCAGCATATCTAATCTGGTAAATATACTCTAAGCATTTTATAAGAAATACTTTTTGTATTGTTGCCTATACAGGAATATGCCAATTTACAAGTGAGTGAGCCCCAAATCCGAGAGGGCATGAAGAGGGTAGAACCAGAGACTGAGGATGACCTCTTTCCTTGCATATGCCATAGGAAAAAGGTAACCAGAACTAGCCAATGTCAGAGTAACAACTAACTTTGTTCCAAGCCTTCATTTATTCCTTTAGTCATTCAGTCAGGCAACAACTATGAGTTTCTCCTGGAGCCTCCAGGCAATTCATTCTATCAGAGAGATATAATAGATAATAATAAGGCAAAAGATACAGTTAACTGAGAAGATGTAGGAGCTCCCAGCAAAGCGGAGGAAAGTCTTTTTTTAATGTGAGAATTCAGATCACATGGCATTTGAATAGATGTCTAATGTTTTAAAAGTATTTTCACTTGTATCATCTAATAGCCTCATCTCCCTCTGAGACAGGTTTGGCAAAGTTCATCATGCCAGCTGAGAGATGAAAAAATATGTAACCACGATTACTCATGTTAGCAGAGTATTCATGAAAAGCAATCTTTGTTGATAACATTACATAGTGATTTTGTTTATAAAAGGCAAATTCACATAGGAACTTTTCAGGCTAAAAAGGACCTTAGAGGTCATCCAGTAAATGCCTTCATTTTATCGTTAACAAAACTGATCCAAAAGTAATTAGTTCAGAATCACCTAGCTGGATTACAGCAAAGTAAGAACCAAAAACCAGTGTCTTCACGTTGTGGGCCTGGTTGTGTATAAAGACAGTGCAGAAGGGAAGGCTTGTTTTGATTATAGTTGTTTTTTGTTTGAAGTGATGTATATTGTATAAAATTATGATTTATATACATATGATATAAATTGACATTTATAAAGCAACATCATGAAATAATCAGAGTTTTGGTTGTATTGTTTTTGTTTAGTTTTGTTGAGAACTGATTTGCCACCAAATAGCCCTTAAAAGTGGTACATAGTCAACCAACTTTAACTCCTCTCAATGCTGCAAAACCATAAAATTAATTAAAGCCAGTGCCAAAACAAATTGCCAGAATTGAAAGGTACCCCCTCACAAAGTTAGTGATTTGGTGTCAGAATGCTTCTGTGGGCTAAAAATGAAACGGGGCAGCTTCCTCTATGCATTCCTCTTTCTATTTTTTATCTTTGTCTAAGAGTTTTGAGGGGTGTCAAATGATTCCACTGACTCACTGACCATTTATAACACAACACCCTATAGACCCTTAGATGTTTGGGTTCCAAGTTAGTAGCCCTATAAACCTCTATCTGTGGGTGATTCCAAAAACAACTCCTGACCCTACAAGTCTATTCTAGTAACTTGGCTTTTTTTTCACTTCACAGTAGAGAAAACAATTAGAATAATATAAGTATTCCAGATTTATATAGGACTTCTTAGTGTCTCTAAATATTTTGCTTCTTAATTTCAGACCAAAGATGAACTCTGATGTGCAAAATACCTTCCCTTCAAATAATGGTGCTCTGAAGATTCTTCTTAACTGAAAAGAAGATTTTTAAAAAATATTAATTTCCATGGACAATAGAAACTCTGCTATGAGATTGTCTGGCTTATGAAGATGTTTCTTCTTATTATGCAGTATTCCCACAATGTTCTTTAAAGCACATTTTTAGAATTTTTTAATAAAAACACTTATTTTAAATGCCTATGTGATGCCAGTTACTATCTGTGTTTGGATCATGGAGCAATAAAACAAAGAGAGCCTGGGTCCTAGACTCAGTGTGGAGCATCACTGCAGCTACCACCTACCCAGACATGTGGTTTACATAACAAAGCAATAAGCCTCTGTCTTGTTTACACTATTATTTTGAATTTCAGTCACTCATAGCCAAACCTAATTCTAACAAATACATCTTACAAGGCCTTTCATTATCTTATGTCTGCCTGCATCTTTAATAAAATCTCTTACCGCTTACTAATTATGGCCCAACAAAACCAATCCCTTACCATTCTTTCAGTGTCTTGTTTCTTACCTGCCTTGTTTATGCTTTTCCCTTTGTCTGGAATGCCATGACCCTCTCTTCTTCCTCTGGCTTAGATAGCCTTCAAAGCTCATTTCAGAAATCGTCCCTGTGAATCTTCCCATCTGCATTTACTATGCTATGTGGTGGTGATCTAGTTGATTGTCTCTCTCCCTTACCAGATTTTAAGCAACTTGACTACAGACACCATGCTCTTCTGTTAAATCCAGTAACAGACCTCCAACTAGAAAGGCTCAATGAATTGAATGGATGAATGAGTGACTGAATGAAAATCACTTTGAAATGGTGATTAAGAGAATTAAAAAGGAACTAGAAATCCTAATATTGAACTATGATACAAGGGGCAACCCCCCACTAGGTGATTGTTCTAGAGACGCATTTGCATCAGTGTACCAGCTAGCATTGTGAGGGGCTGCATTCAGCCTCAGTGAATTTTTTTTGAAGATTCTCAAAATGTGTGCCCATTTTATGATGGGTGATTTACAGGCATACCTGCCCACACTGCACAGAATATTCAGCAGTTTTTGACCAAAAAGGGTATGACCTTGTGCCCCACCCTCCCTATTCACCTGATCTTGCCCCTAGCAATTTTTTGTTTCCTGGGATGAAAAAAAGTCCTTAAAGGGAAACATTTTGCTGATGTGAAAAAGGTAAAACAAACAACAACAAAAAAAAACAGCAGAAGCACTAACAGGCATCAAAATCAACAAGTTCAGAAAACGGGGAGATGGTGGTGAGGTAGGTAGTAGTGGAGCCCAGTTCTCCCTATGCCCAGCTGGAACACCTAGCCAATCTTCTGAGGAACAGAGTGAACAGCCAACGGAATCCCAGCTCATACGAAGTTTGGAGGCAAAAATTGCAGAGGACATTGAAAAACAGTGAGAATAGCGTACTGGGACATTAAGGTCTCTGGGATCTGCACCAGGACCAGGATACAAAAAGGAGAGTTAGAGCACCAGCTCTCTCCCCTACCAGAGCAGGGAGGGCCGTCCTGCACCAGGAGGCACCTAGGTGCTGGAAGTCGCTGGGGGAAGTAGAGACGAAGTGGGAGACATACAGAGGCAGTACACATCCTCTGGGACTGTGGACACTGGCACCAGAGAAATTGGGGTGCCACACAACACCAGGAGAAAGGCGGAGTTGGGCCATGTCCGGCCGTGACCTGGATAGTCTCCAGACTGGTTGGAAAGTGGGGCTGTGTGAAAAGCTGTGTGCTTGTTAAGAACTGTGGGCAGCTGCTTTGTCAGGAACTTTCCAGCAGCAGCTGGTGTGCCCCAAGGGAGAATTCAGCTGTAAGCGGCCAGAGTGAGTGGCAGAGGGGAACCTTACACCCCGCTGGTCCAGCACTGCACACCCAGAGACAGTAGCAGAGGGGAAACATGTGCCCCACTTTGTCTCAGGTTCCATGACAGACATTGACTCATGCTGTGATAAGCTGACTGGCTGATTTGAGCCTGGCAGCTCACAGAAGACCTGGGCCAGATGCCAGAATACTGTGAATATTGCAACCCAAATCTGATCCCTATCCTCTCAGAACCAAAGAGAAGGGGAAAAGCAAAGCCCAGCCTCCTCTTCCTGCAGAATCTAGGAAGACCAGCAGAACTACCTGAACAGGTTTAAATTCAGCAGGAGGCTTATTATTATCTTTTTTATTCTTTTTGGATCCTCTACCCCCACCCTTTTTTTCTTCTCCTAAGTGAGACAATAAGATGTGGAATTACAAAGGGTCCAGAGACAGATCGAAAGGGGGAGCACAAGGCTAACCCCAAAAACTGAGAAACTGAGGCAAATGTCACTTTGCTATCCCACAGAGCTGGCATTTTATTGTGTATGTGCATTATTATTATCTTGCAATTATTCTTACTATTTTTATTTCATTAATACTTTTTATTTCTTTTCCTTATGTTTACTTTTCCTCTTTTTATTTCCATTTAACTGCATTGCTTGACTGGTTTTGCTTATTCTCTCTGTATTGTATTTTAATTTTCCTTCTTTCACTTCACCCGTGTTCCAGTGACGCAGAACTCTTGATCGGGTACTTTCTATTCTGGTTATCCAAATCATATATTTCTTATCATATTATTGTTGTTCCAGTATTATTGTTAATCATTCTTTTTCCATACAAATGTACATGCTACACAGTGACCCTCCATAAACTTAGCCCACTTCACCTTAATTCTGAGCATTATTATTGTTCTGGTAAACTGTATTCTCTCTCACACTACATCTACTTTTTATACTTTAATCTCACTATATATCATCATCTAACCTTGCACAAGCACTCTGTTTTCTGGATTTAGCTCACAATCATCCTCCTCTCTAACAAGAGTCTTATCTCTCTTTCACCTTTTATAAAAAGTGACTAATTGGGTGAAATATCACAGTTAATGCTATACTTATCCAAAGAATCTCCTATCTCTTCTCTACTTGCTGGTACTTTAAATCCCATAAAATATTCTCCTGTGTCTTAATCCATTTTGCTTACACCTGCCACTGATCACATACAAGAATAGGTGGGAGTTGTTAATATCAGTATATCTGTTGGAGGAGAAAAACCACTAATAAAGGAGTGATCAAAAGGTACAAACCCAAGTACAAGAGAGCCCACACAAACAGAACAAAGGGCAAAACTAGAGGATCCAGTCAAGGAGATCAAAGAGACCACACTGCTGAACCTCATAGAATTCCTACCATAGAAGTTTACCCTACAAAGATAGCTAGCAAAGTGAAATATCAGGAAGCACAAAAAAACAAAAGAGTCACCTAAAATGGGGAGACAAAAAAGAACATGCAATCAAAAGGAATGGAAGACTCCCCACTAAAAGAGCTAAATGAAATGGAGGTAACCAAACTATTTGGCTATAGAATTCAAATTAATGGTAATAAGATGTTCAAGGAGCTCAAACAGAACTACAAGGAACTGAGTGAGAACTACATTGGCATGAAAAAGGAAATGGAAAGTATAAACAAAACCCAGGAAGAAATGAACAATAAAATCTCAGGAATAAAAAACACATTAGATGGAATTACAAGCAGGCTGGATGAAGCAGAGGATCAAATCAGTGAGTTGGAGGACAAAGTAGAAAAAAACTCCCAGATAGAGCAAGAAAAAGAAAAGAGACTCAGAAAGAATGAAGAGGTGGTAAGGCAACTGGAGAAAAACATGAAATATAACAATATCCATATAATAGGGCTACAGAAGGAGAACAACAGCAAGGAATAGAGAACCTATTTGAAAAGGTAATAATGGGAAACTTCCATAATTTGATTATAGAAAAAGTCACACAAATCCAGGAAACACAGAGAGTCCCAATCAAGAGGAACCCAAAGAGACCCACTACATGACACATCATCATTAAAATGGCAAAATTCCACAAGAAAGAACCTTAAAGGCAGCAATGGAGAAACAGGAAGTAACATACAAGGGAGCCCTGATAAGGCTAGCAGCTGATTTCTCAATGGAAATGCTCCAAGCCAGAAGAGAATGGGAAGAAATACTCCAAGTAATGAAAGCTAGAGGCTTGCAACCAAGATTACTCCACCCAGCAAGGCTCTCAATTAAAATGAAAGGCCAATAAGGAGCTTCCCAGACAAAAGAAGTCTAAAAGAATACACCTCCACCAAGCCAGCTCTTCAAGAGACACTAAAGGGACTACTTTTTAAAAAAGGAAGGAAAGAGTGTGAGAGAGAGAAGCACAGATATAAAAAAATGGCAATGACTAAGTACCTATCAATAATAACCTTAAACGTAAATTAATTAAATGCTACAATCAAAACACATAGAGTAGCTGAATGGATAAGAAAGCATGGCCCACACATATGCTGCCTACAAGAGACCCACCTCAGAACAAAAGACCTACACAGACTGAAAGTGAAGGGTTGGAAACAAATATTCTAAGCAAACAGACAGGAAAAAATAAAAGCCAGGGTAGCAATACTTATATCAGTCAAAAGAGACTTCCAAAATAGAGCCATAAAAAGAGACCCAGGAGCTCAGTTCATAATACTCAAGGGAAGAATCGATCACCAAGACATAAACATTGTAAATATATATGCACCCAACAAAGGAGCACCCAAATACATAAAGAAAATCTTAGAGGACTTCAAGAAAGATATTGACAGGAACATATTTATAGTAGGGGATTTTAACACCTCACTGTCAAAAATGGACAGATCTTCCACACAAAATATCAACAAAGATATTGCAGCATTGAACAATGCCCTAGATGAAATGAACTTAACTGACATATAGAGAGCCTTTCATTCCAAATAAGCTAAATACATATTCTTTTTAAATGCACATGGAACATTTTCAAAGATAGACCACATGACAGGACACAAAACAAGCCTCAACAAATTCAAGAAAATTGAAATTATATCAAGCATTTTCTCTGACCACAAGGGACTGAAGCTGGAAACCAACCTCAAGGAAAAAACTCAAAAACACTCAAACTCATGGAGACTGAATAGCATGCTATTAACAATGAATAAGTCAAGAAGGAAATCAAGGAAGAAATCAAAAAGTTCCTGGAAAAAAATGAAAATGAACTCACAACAACCCAAAACTTATGGGACACAGCGAAGGCAGTCCTGAGAGGGAAGTTCTTAGTGACAGAGGCCTACCTGAAAAAAAAAAGAAATAGAAACATTTCAAATAAACAACCTAACCCTACACCTACAAGAACTTGAACAACAACATGAAGACACCTCAGAGCAAGTAGAAGGAAAGAAATAACCAAGATCAGAGCAGAATTAAACAACATAGAGACCAAAAGCACAATTCTAAGGATCTATAAATTCAGGAGCAGTTTCTTTAAAAAGATAAACATAATCAATGAGCCTTTAAGCAGACTCATCAAGAAAAAAAAAGAGAGAGGAGCCAAATAAACACAATCAAAAATGAAAGGGAGAGATTACAACTGATAACACAGAAATACAAAAGATTGTAAGAAATTACTATGAAGAACTATATGCCAAGAAATTTGAAAACCTAGGTGAAATGGACACATTTCTAGAAAATATAATCTTCCAAAACTCAATGAAGAAGAAGCAGAAAGCCTGGGCAGACCAATAACAGCCAACAAAATCAAAGCAGTAATCAAAAAATTCCCAACTCACAAAACACCTGGACCAGATGGTTTCACAGGAGAATTCCACAGAAATTCTAGGAATTCTAAGGAAAAGCTAACCCCTATCCTTCATAGACTATTCCAAAAAATCCAAAAAGATGGAAGACTCCCAAACTCTTTTTCTGAAGCCAGTATCATCCTAATCCCAAAACCAGAGAAAGACAAAACAAAGAAAGAAAACTTCAAGCCAATACCACTGATGAACATGAACACTAAAATCCTCAACAGGATGTTGGCAAACTTCATCCAGCAATACTTTAAAAAGATCATACAACATGATGAAGTGAGTTTCATCCCAGGAATGCAAGGATGGTACAATCACAAAACAATAAACATAATATATCATATAAACAAAAGCAAAGATAAAAGTCACATGATCATATCAATAGATGCAGAAAAAGAATTTGACAAGGTAGAGCACCCATGTATCATAAAAACACTCAGCAAATTGGGAATAGAGGGAGCATTCCTGAACATGATAAAGGCCATATATAAGAGACCTACAGCCAACATCATACTCAGTGGGAAATAACTAAAAACTTTCCCAATAAGATCAGGAACAAGACAAGGTTGTCCACTTTCACCACTTCTTTTCAACATAGTATTGGAAGTCCTAGCCATAGCAATCAGACCAGAAAAAGAAGTAAAAGGCATCAAAATTGGAAAAGAAGAAACAAAACTGTCATTGTTTGCAGATGACATGATAGTGTACATAGAAAACCCTATATACTCAACCATAAAACTACTGAATCTAGTAAATGAATTTGGCAAAACAGTGGTATATGAGGTCAATATTCAGAAATCAAAGGGATTTTTGCATACCAACAATGAAACAGTAGAAGCAGAAATCAGGGAAAAAATCCCATTTGATATAGCAACAAGAAAAATAAAATACCTAGGAATAAACCTAACCAAGGACGTAAAAGATCTGTACTCAGAAATCTACACAACACAGAAGAAAGAGATTAAGAAGACACAAGCAAATGGAAACATATACTGTGTTCATGGATCGAAAGAATCAATGTCATCAAAATGTTCATACTACCCAAAGCAGTTTATAGATTCAGTACAATCCCTATTAAAGTACCAATTGCATATTTCACAGACATAGAAAAAACACTTCAAAGATTTATATGGAACCATAAACAACCTTGAATAGCTGCTGCAATTTTGAGAAAGAAGAGCAAAGTAGGAGGGATCACACTACCTGACACCAAACTGTATTACAAGGCCATGGCAATCAAAACAGCCTGGTACTGGCATTAAACAGGCACATAGACCAATGGAACAGAACAGAGAGCCCATAAATAAACCCAAGTCTCTATGGTCAATTAATATTTGACAAAGGGGGCAGTGACATAAAATGGAGCAAAGATAGCCTCTTCAACAGATGGTGTTGGGAGAACTGGACAGCTACATGCAAAAAAATGAAACTTGAGGACCAACTTAGACCATACACAAAAATAAATTCAAGGTGGACAAAAGATTTAAATATAAGTCCTGACACCATTGAAGTCCCAGAGGAGAACATAGGCAGCAAAATATCAGACGTTCCATGCAGCAATATTTTTACTGATATGTCCCCTAAAGCAAGAGACATAAAGGAAAGAAGAAAAAATGGAATCTCCTCAAAATAAAAAGCTTCTGCATGGCTAAATTAAATAACATTAATGAAATGAAAAAAAACCAACAGTATGGGAAAACATATTTGCCAATGATACCTCAGACAACGGTTTCATCTCCAAAGTTTCATCTCCTTCATATAAAAAACTCACACAACTCCATTCTAAGAACACAAGCAACCCAATTAAAAAATGGGCAAAGCACTTGAGCAGACACTTCTCCAAGGAGGACATACAGAGGGTCCAGAAACATATGAAAAGATTCTCTGTATCACTAGCCATCAATGAGATGCAAATTAAAACCACAATGACATACCACCTCACACTAGTCAGAATGACCATCATAAACAAAGTAATAAACAGCAAACATTGGAGAGGTTGTTGAGAAAAGGAAACCCTAGTGCACTGTTGGTGGAAATGCAGACTGGAACCACCACTGTGGAAAGCAGTATGGAATTTCCTCAGAAAACTAAAAAGGGAACTGCCTTCTGACCCAACAATTCCACTGCTAGGATTATATCCTAAGAGCCCTGAAACTCCAATCCAAAAGAATCTATGCACCCTAATGTTCACAGCAGCACAATTTACAACAGCCAAGTGCTGGAAGCAACTTAAGTGCCCATCAGTAAATGAATGGATCAAAAAACTATGATATATTTACACAATGGAATTCTACACAGCAGAGAGAAAGAAGGAGCTCCTACCCTTTTTGACAGCAAGGATGGAACTGGAGAGCATTATGGTAAGTGATATAAACCAGGCAGTAAAAGACAAATACCATATAATCTCACCATTAACAGGAAACTAATCAACAAAACGAACAAGCAAGCAAAGTATAGACAAAGATACTGAAATTGACAACAGGCTGACAGTGATCAGAGGGTAGAGGGGAGGGGATAATGGGGGAAAAGGGTTAAGGGTTACAGGAACAATTATAAAGGACATATGGATAACAACAAGGTGGGGGTGGAAATGGGGGAGGGAGGTAGGGAGGACTAGTGTAGTGCAGGAGGGTAGGGGTAAAAGGCAGAAAACTGTGCTTGGACAACAATAAACATAATAAATAAACCACATAATAAAATAAACACTCAAATAAAACCACATTAAAAATAAAAAAATCACATTTAGAAACTTTTCAGCAGAGGAACAAATGTCTTGATAGGTATATTACATCAAGTGGAGAATACTTTGAAGTTGGCTGAAATTTAAACATGTAAGAATAAATACACAATATTTAAAAATAAATTTGTTGGGGTTTGGGGTCCTTGCTTATATAATGTTTTACAAATTCCTTTACCTAATAGTTTTCCTTCCATCCATCCTGCAGTTTAGTAGCCTGTGAGAAATTGTGTTGCATCTTATATACAATAATATAACATGTATCTGCATCTTAAAATAATTGTAACAAAACACCCATGTTACTACCAATAAAGATTCTTTATTTGACAACTTTAGACAGACACCTGACCCTTCTAAGCCCATCAGAGCACTCCTTACAAAATCCATTTTCATCAAGAAACCTGCTAAGCCCTTTTGGCAAGAATCCCCCATTTAGTATTCAAGGGGGTGACAAAAGTAGGTGGAAGCTGAGCACACTTGCTCATGCCTGCAGCACAGATTTTCAGCTGATCTTCCAACAAGTGACCTGAACAATCAATGGAATCTTAACTGATATGAATTTTGAAGCAAGGGGTACAGAGGAAGCTTGCACTGGTAAAGATTTTTATAAATTAAAGGAGAGATACCCTGCATGAGTTGCCATGCAGCAGAGAAGAGAACAGAGGAATGTGCAGCTTAGTAACCCCTGTCCCTCACGGGAACCCCCAACCCTAATCAGGAGAGACTTGGGAAGATATACAGAGTCTGGGGAAACTCAAGCTCCACACATGCATTGTAGCACGCGTGTTTATAGCTGTAGTGCCAACAGAGTGTTCAAGAGAGAATTCTTCTCACTAAACTGTCCGAGGCACCAGGAGGCTGTGGCCAGACCTGACCAAGAAAGACTTCTTGCCTTCTGGAGAAGTGGGGTGCGGGAAGAGCTGGGTAGTTGCACTGAGCTGCAATGTGGGTGCCACATAGGGACTTTTTTTAAAGAGGGGAGTCAAGGCATGGTTGGGCAATGGACCCCCCACACGCGAATGCAGCTGTGCTGCCAGCGAAAAGTCCAGATTGAAAGCATGGTTCAGGCCCACTGAGTCCAGCTCGCCAGGAAGAGCAGAAGATTGAGGTGAAGGGATTGTGGGGCCCCACCCAGGCATGGCTGGCAAGCAGGAAACTGAGCACATACTGAGGGTTTGGGGTCTGAGCCCCTGCAAGAGCAGTGAGTTAGGAGTGGGATGGCAAAGAGCTGAACACCTGAGATTCTTTGCAGCTGGGCAGGACCACCCACAAGGTTGGAGTACAACTTTTGGGAAGGGAAAAGCATGTCCCACCCAAGCTGTAGGATTGCATACTCCACAGAACAGTAAAGCCAGGCTCAAGAAAGCCCTGCTGGGCTCATACCTGCAGGGGAAAGAAAGGGAATCTCCAAAGGAGCCCTTTATGAACTTTTATCAGGTGCAATGCTGGCTCCACCTCCAGCCCTATTCCACTGAAAACAGCAGAGCAGAGATTAGAAATTGACACATCAGAAGATATTCAGGGCCCGACCCAGAGTGAGCTCTTACACAGAGCTGCCATCAGCACCAAGCAGGAAGAACTGACCCTTTTATACAAATTGGCTGCTTACATGAAACAGACAGCTAATTCATCAGGAACTGCACATTATTGGACATAATTTGGGACAGATCAAGGCATGTGGCCCAGGGGCAGGAGAAGACACCCACCATCTTCCCTGAAGACTAAACAGTGCTTCCTGGGGTGGGGGTGGAGGGGTGGGAGGTGGTGATCCAGGGGTGCCACCCTCGTGATCACACCAGAGGCCCCCGCTAAATGCAGGTGGAGGTGGTACATGTGGTGCTGTGGGACCTTAGATGAACCACACCTGGGTCTTGTGCTGATAAAAAGCCAGCAGAGTAGAATAGTGAAGACTACCCAAGCCTGAAGGAGACAGCAACAGATTGTGGGTTGCTTATAGCCTCAAACAGGCTGGCTAAAGCTAGACTGGAACACCAGCTGACATCAGGGACAGATCCTGAAGAAGAAAACAATGAGCAAACAAACACTAGACTCTACTGAGATGAATTCCACCTATTTCTTTTTCATTATTTGCATTATTTTCCCTCTTCCATAGCTTTAAAACATTGTTCTTTTGTCTTCAGTTTTTGTCCCCATTGTGTCACTATTTTTTATTATTTATATTTTGTAATTTTTATTACTTTTTATTTTAGTTTAATTCAAATCCCATATTTTATGCTTCCTTTTCACTCCATTTTGCAGTCATACTTCTTTCCTATTTTGTTTTAAATTCTATACTTCCCCTTTCTATGCCTTGTTTCTATTCCTCACTCTTACTATTTCTCCTCTCTCCATCCTCTCAAAACCATCTTTCTTTCCATTAGTTATATCACATTCTTTTTCATTTTCTATAATATCCTTATCCTTATTAATATTTGCTTAGTTGTCATTGATATTGGGGTTGTTGTTGCATTTCTTCAATTGTATCCCTGTATGTTCACTATTTTTTATTTTAAATATATTTTAATATTCTCCTTTCCTTATCCATATAGCCTTCCTTCTGTCTTATTTTTGTTTTAATTGTATTTTTCCCTTTTCTTAGCCTGATTTATAACACTTGTGCTTATTATTTTCTCCACCATATGTGACTCTCAAATTATTTTTTCCTTTGATAGCCATAATTTTTTTCTTTTTTCTTCTTATTATTTTCTTTCCATGTTTATTAATCTTTGTTCATTTGTCATGGATAACACTGCAGTGGTTGTTTTTCTTCATTTGGTTCCTATTTTTCCTTTTATCTCCAAACCTCATATTGTACTCTTCCCCTTTCTTACTCCATTTTGTCCTGTACTCTCCCTATTTTATTTATGTTGTAAATTTTATTTTCCCCTCTTTTTCACTTTATTTCTAATCCCTACACTTATTATTTTTTCTCTTGCTACCCTCTCAAATCATGTCTCTTTGCTGTGAGTCATCTCATATTCTTTTTCCCTTTCATATAATATTCTCATTCTCTTTTCACATTATTAATATTAACTCATCAATCTACTATGCAGAAACAAATAGAAAGAGTAACCTAAATTAGGAGACAAAAAAACCAACCCTGAATGGAAAGGAAAGGAGGAATTCCCAGAAAGAGTGCTAAATGAAATTGAAGCAAGCAATTTATCAGACATTGAGTTCAAAGTAATGGTTATAAGGACACTAAAGGAACTCAATGAGAACTACAAGGAACTTAGTGAGAACTACATTACTTACATTACTTAGTGAGAACTGCATGAAAAATGACATAGATAGTATGAATAAGAACAAGGAGGAAATGAAGAATATAATTTCTGAATTGAAGAACACAGTAAAAGAAATTAAAAGCAGATTAGGTGAAGCAGAGGACTGAATCAATGATTTGGAATATAAGATAGAAAAAAAACAGTCAGAGCAACAAAACAAAAAAGGATTCAAAAAGAACAAAGATAGTTTAAGGGAGCCACAGGGGAACATGAAATGTAACAATATTTGTATCATAGGGATCCCAGAAGGAAAGAAAAAGGAGCAAGGGGTAGGAAATCTGTTTGAAAAAATGACAGAAAACTTCCATAACTTGGTGAGGGAAAAAGTCATGCAATTCAGGCAACACAGAGGTCCTCAATCAAGATGAACCCAAAGAGGTCTACTCCAAGACACATGACAATTAAAATGGCAAAATTTAAAGACAAAGAGAGAATCATAAGGGCAGCAAGGGAGAAACAGCTAGTAACATACAAGGGAACTCCATAAAGCTTTCAGCAGATTTCTCAACAGAAACACTACAACCCAAAAGGCAATGGCATGACATATTCCAAGTGATGAAAAGCAAAGACTTACAACCAACACTACTCTATTTAGCAAGGCTCTCATTTAACATGGAGAGTGAAATAAGGAGCTTCTCAGTAAAAAATGGCTGAAAGAGTACATCTCCTCTACACCAGCACTACAAGAGATGCTAAAGGGACTGCTTTAAAAACATGAGGAAAAAGAAAGACCGAGAGAACAAAGGCACAAAAGGAAAAATGGCAATGAACAAATACCTATTGATAATAACTAAACTTAAATGTAAATGGATTAAACCCTCTAATCAAAAGACATATGGAGATCCAAGATGGCAGTGGAGTAAGTGAAAGCTACACTAAACTCCTCCCAGGATGAATTAAATTGCAGAGAAATCACCCAAAATAAACAAGCGAACACTAAAAAACACTAACAAATAAGTGAACTTCTCTCCAAGAGAAGCCATATAACCACAGACAGGCAGAAAAAAATGTCACCACCATAACACTGGTACAAGGTGTAAAAGAGGCACAAGATGGTTGACTGGTATCCCATGGGCTGCAGCTGAAGTTGTAGAAAGATATCTCAGTAGCCAGAGGGTTCCTCCTGAGCAAAGTGGAGCCTAAACCCCACCTGGGCTCCTCAGCATACAGCACCAGAGCTGGAAAGCACCCAGATAACATCCAGCTATGAAAGCAACAGGGTTTCTGTCTGCCCGAGAGAGACAGCTGGATGCTCTGAGAGTCACTTAAAGGACCAAAGCAAAAAATTTTGTTTTCAGTCCTCTTACCCTGAGTACTGGCAGAGGGAGAACAGTGTAAACTAGAGATGCTTGAGGAGCATCTGGGGTTGGTGGCTCTGGGGAGAGAACTGAAGAAATAGCCACCAGGATTCCTATGTTGAGTCATTCCCCATACTGTGGAAACCTTCTTTCTCAGGCAGGGCACTCTTCTTCAGCTGACATCAGCCTGAGGGGAAGCAATAACCCTGCCTATAAGAGTTATTCTGCCCCACCCTGTGGAGCTTAAGTTTGGCTGCTGATTGCGTTTTGAGGCTATATCACTAATTACTTTAACAACTAATGTGGATGGATCTCTGGGAGCTCTATAAGACTTCAGCTGGCCCTCCCCTGGGCCCAGTGCTGATAAAAGCCAGCCTTGGTGTGAATCCTGGTTATTTCTGCACACAAACAGGCCCAGCAGAGGGAGCCACGTGCTGTGGATCACTGATAGCTCCAAACAGGTTGACCAATGTCAGTTACGAGCAGTGTCTGAGTAAGGTTTACACCAGGGTCTTTTCAGATCTACCAAATACATAGAACCAGATACAAAGACACAGGCAAAATGGGAAGATAAAGAAATAGACCCCAAATAATTGAACTAGATAATTCTCCAAAAGAAAACCTAGGTGAAATGGAGGCAAGCAATTTATCAGATAGAAAGTTTGGAGGAATGATTATAAGGATACTCAATAGCATGAAAAATAAAAAGACATAGAAACCATGAAAAAAAGGACCAGTCAGAGATAAAGAAAGCAATATCTGAAATAAATAATACACTGGAAGGAATAAGTAGGTTACATGAAGCAGAATATCGAATCAGTGATTTGGAAAACAAGGAAAAAATAACTCCCAGGCAGAGAATCAAAAATAAAAAAGAATTTGAAAAATGAAAACATAAGAAATATTTTGGGCAAAATGAAGCATAAAAACATCTGCATCTTGGGAATACCAGAAGGAGAAGAGCAAGCAAGGGATCAAGAAACAATTTGAAGAAATATACCGTAGCTAGTGTGGCTCAGTAGAATGAGTGCTGGCCTGTGAACCAAAGGGTCACTGGTTCAGCTCCCAGTCAGGGTACATGCCTGGGTTGCAGGCTAAGTCCCCAGTGGGGGGTGCTTAAGAGGCATGTTCCTTTCTCTCTCCATCTCTTCCCTGCTCTCTAAAAATAAATAAATAAAATATTTTTTAAAAAGAAACTATTTGAAGAACTACTAACTGAAAACTTCCCTAATCTGCTGAAGGAATAATACACAAAGCTCAGGAAGCTCAGAGAGTCCCAAACAAGTTGGACCCAAAGAGGCTTACACCAAGACACATCATAATTAAAATGACAAGTCTTAAAGACATGGAGAGAACCCTAAAAGCCACAAGAGAAAAGCAGGGAGTTACATACAAGGGAGCACCAATTAGACTGTTATCTGATTTCTCAACAGAAACATTTTGGGCCAGAAGGGACTGGCATAAAATATTCAAGGTGATGAAAACCAAGGATCTACCACCAAAGCTACATTACCCAGCAAGGCTTTCATTTAAAAATCAAAGGAGATATACAGACCTTCCCATACAAAAACAAAAAAGCTAAAGGAGTATCTTAACACCAAACCAGTACTGCAACAAATGTTAAAGGGCTTGGTTTAAGAAGAAGAAGCTCTGAATGGTATAGGTCAGAGCATTGGGCATCATCCAGCAAAATAAAAGGTCACCAGTTTGACTCCAGGTCAAGGCACATGCCTGGGTTGTGGGCCAGGTCCCCAGATGGGGGTATGCAAGAAGCAACTGATAAATGTTTCTCTTACATATTGATGTCTCTCCCTCTATTTCATTCTCTCTAAAAATAAATAAATAAATAAATAAATAAATAAATAAATAAAAACCTTTTAAAAATTGGAGAAGAAAATGAGAAAGAAAAAAACAGAATTTCCAGTCAAGATGGAAGCACAGGTAGACACACTTTGCCTCATCACATAACCATAGAAAGAATTACTTTATCTCAACTTGATCTCAAAAAAATAATACCCAGAACCATCTGAAAATTGAACTGTATGGAAATCTGACAACCAAGGATTAAAAGAAACCACATTCATACAGATGGGTAGGAGAGATTGAGTTGTGGAGACAGTGTGGCATGGCAAGGTGGTGGTGGCAGTGGAATGGACAATCCCACATCACATATAGTGGATAAAAATTTGTAGGTATACCTTGGAAATGAGTGATCCCTGCCCCAGACCATACTGCACAGCCCAGGGTTCCAACACTGGGCCAATAAATCCCCATAACTTCTGGCTGTAAAAGTCAGTGGTGGTTGGTGCAGCAGACGAAAATGCCAGATTTTCAGGAGATTTGGCTTAAGGGACCAGCACCCTTTGAAAGTATGCCAACTCACCCACTCTGGGATTCACCACCAGGGCAACAGCTAGAAAGATGCCAGTAACCCAGAAAAAGTGGGTGAAGTGACTGGAAATGAGGTGTGTACCAAGCAAACCTCCAAAAGCCAAGCACAATATTGCCCCCTCTTGGACTCTGCATCCATGCAGCGTCACAAAAGACTGAAGTGGGTTACCCCACCCTGGCAATTACCTAAGACTCCACCCAACATCATTTACGAGTGCCTTTTCTACAATAGGCCACACTATGAAGACACAGAGTCAAAACAAGTCTACCTAATACACAGAAACAAACACAGGCAGGCTGCCAAATTGTGGGGACAAAGAAATACAGCCCAAATGAAAGAACAGGACAAAATCCCAGAAAAAGAACTAAATGAAATGGATATGACAAATATGACTGCTGTAGAGTTTCAAAACACTGATAATCAGGATGCTCAAAGAACTCATTGAGTATGGCAACAATATAAAAGAAGAAATGAAGATTACAATAAGTGGAATAAATTAAATCTACAGTGAAACATCACTGGAGGGGAAGAAGCTGGAATTCAAATCAACAATTTGGAACATAAGGAAGAAATAAGCATTCAACCAGAGCAGCAAGAAGGAAAAAGAATTAAAACAAAAACAAGCATAAGTACTCTCTGGGATATTTCCAAATGTACCAACATCTGAATCATAAAGATGCCAAAAGGAGAAGAAGAGGAGCAAGAAACTGAAAACTTATTTGAAAAAAAAAATGAAAGAAAACTTCCCTAATTTGGAAGTAGACATACAGGTCCAAGAAGCACAGAGAGAGCCAAACAAGTTGGACTAAAGAGGAGCATATCAAGACACATCATTATTAAAATGCCAAAGGTTAAAGATAAACAGAGAATCTTAAAAGTAACAAGTGAAAAGCAGAGAGTTACCTGCAAAGGACTGCAGGTAACTCTCTGTCAGCTGATTTCTTTGAGAAGTTTCTATGCTAGAAGACTCTGGCAGGAGGTATTCGAAGTGATGAAAAGCAAGGACTAATAACCTAGAATGCTCTATCCAAAAAGTATAATTTAGAATAGAAAGACACAAAGAGTGCTTCCCAGACAAGGTAAAGCTGAAGGAGTTCACCATCACCAAGGGACTTAATTAAGAAAAAGAAGAAGGTCAACATTATGAACATTAAAATGGAAACAAATTCACAGCCAATAACAACTGAATCTAAAAATACAAACTAAGCAAACAACCAGAACAGGAACAGCATCATAGGTATGGAGATCATTTGGAGGGTTATCAGTTCGGAGGGTGAAAGGGAAGAATGGGGAAAAAGGTGCAGGTATTAAGAAGCATACTTGGTAAGTATAAAATAGAAAGGAGGATGTTAAGAATGGTATAGAAAGTGGAGAAGCCAAAGAACTTATATATATGACCCATGGGTGTGAACTAAGAGGGCAGATTGCTGGGGGTAAGGAAGGTGCTGGGGGTCAGGAGGGTACTAGGTGGAGGAGGGAAAAGGAGGAAAAAATGGGACAACTTTAATAGTATAATCAATAAAATATATTTAAGAAATGAACTCTTTTTGTTTGTGTTTTTAATATATTTTATTGATTATGCTATTACAGTTGCATCATTTTCCCCACTTCAATCCCCTCCACCCTCAGACCCTCTCCCACCCACATTCCCCTGCTTTAGTTCATGTCCCTGTGTCATACTTGTAAGTTCTTTAGCTTCTTCATTTCACATACTATTCTTACCCTCCCCGTCTATTTTCTACCTACCATCTATGCTACTTATTCTCTGTACCTTTTGCCCCTCTCTCCTCCTCCCACTCCCCTGTTGCTAACCCTCCATATGATCTCCATTTCTGCGATTATGTTCCTGTTCTAGTTGTTTGCTTATTTTGTTTTTGTTCTTGTTTTAGGTGTGGCTGTTAATAATTGTGAGTTTGCTGTCATTTTACTATACATGTTTTTTATCTTCTTTTTATTAGATAAGTCCCTTTAACATTTCATATAATAGGGCCTTCGTGATGATGAACTCCTTGAACTTGACCTTATCTGAGAAGCACTTTATCTGCCCTTCCATTCTAAATGAAAGCTTTGCTGGATAGAGTAAGATTGGATGTAGGTCCTTGCCTTTCATGTTGTGGAATACTTCTTTCCAGCCCCTTCTTGCCTATAAGATCTCTTTTGAGAAATTAGCTGATAATGTTGTGGGAACTCCTTTGTAGGTAACTATCTCCTTATCTCTTGCTGCTTCTAGAATTCTCTCCTTATGTTTAACCTTAGCTAATGTAATTATGATTTGCCTTGGTGTGTTCCTCCTTGGGTCCAACATTTTTGGGACTCTCTGAGCTTCCTAGACTTCCTGGAAGTCTATTTCCTTTGCTAGATTGGGGAAGTTCTCCTTTATTATTTCTTCAAATAGCTTTTCCACTTGTTGCTCTCTCTCTTCTTCTTCTGGCACCCCTATAATTCAGATGTTGGAATGCTTAAAGATGTCCTGGAGGTTCCTACATCTCTCCTCATTGTTTTTGAATTCTTGTTTCTTCATTCTTTTGTTTGGTTGTTTTTTTCTTCCTTCTGGTCCACTCCGCTGATTTGAGTCCCAGTTTCCTTCCCATCACTATTGGTTCCCTGTATATTTTCCTTTATTTCACTTAGGATAGCCTTCATTTTTTCATCTAATTTGTGACCAAATTCAGCCAATTCTGTGAGCATCCTAATCACCAGTATTTTGAACTGTGCATCTGATAGGTTGAGTATCTCTTCGTCACTTAGTTATACTTTTTCTGGAGCTTTGATCTGTTCTTCCATTTGGGCCATTTTTTTTTTGTCTTGGAGAGCCTGTTATGTATAAGGGGTGGAGGCCTTAAGTGTTCACCAGGGTGAGGCAACCCAGTTGCTGTGTTGTGACATTGTATGGGGCACAGGGGAATGAGAGGGAACACTAGCACTTGCTCTGCTCTCTGCTGGTTTTCAGTCACTTCCCCTGCTACCCACAAGCAAACTGGGCCCTTCTGGTGCTGATTCCTGTGTGGGTGGGTTTGTGTACATTCTACGACCCTGTGGGTCTCTCCAATGAACTCTCCTGTGAGGCTGGGAGTTTCTCCCACTGCCTCACTCCCCACACGTGTTTTCAATTGGTGTTTTTAGGCTTTATTTCCCAGCACTGGGACCCTGGGTTGCAAGGTGTGTCTTGCTCCCCAGTTTCACCTGGTTTATCTGTGCACAAATGTGGGACCACCCAATTCTGAAAGTCACCTTGTGCGCCAAGCCCCTCCACAATCTGCCACCTCCCTGAGTCTGCCCGCTGCCGCCTCACGGGTCCGGGGTCACCAGCCACCACTTTTTTTTTTTTTTGCCATGACCCCTCTCTGCCCAGCCACCTAACTCCGCCCCTCCCAATGGTCTGAATGAATGTGTCTGCTTTAACTCCTTGGTTGTTGGACTTCCATACAGTTCAATTTTCTGTCAGTACTGGTTGTTATTTTGTTTCTAAATTTTTGTTTTCCCTATTTTGATTATGGAAGGAGGCACAGTGTGTCTACCTACACCTCCATCTTGGCTGGAAGTCCTCAAAATGAACTCTTTACAATAATATTTTTATGGTACCTGAAAAAAACAGAGGAAAATAGTCTAACAATAAAATGGCACTAAATATATATCTGTCAATAATCACCTTAAATGCAAATGGCTTAAATGCTCAAATGAAAAGTAATAGGGTAGCTGAATAGATATAAAAGAATGGATATATATATATACTGCCTCCAAGAGACACAACTCAGATAAAAGATATACACAGACTAAAGGTAAAGGGATGATAGTCTGGTTTCTCTTCAGATTGCATAAATCTTTTGCCTTTTAAAAGTAAAGGGATGACAAAAAAATTTCACACCAATGGAAAGGAAAAAAATCTAGGGTAGCAGTTCTTACATACAAAAAAATAGACTTTAAAACTAATACTATAGCAACACAAAGAAGGGCACTACATAATGATAAAGGGTACAGTCCTAAAAGAAGGTATAATCCTAGTAAATATTGACATACTCAAAATAGGAGCACCTAAATATGTGAGGTAATTTTGATGGACATAAAGGGAGATATCAAAAGAAATATGGTCATAGTCTGGGATTTTAACATACCATTGACTTCAATAGATAGAGCTTCCACCTAGAAAATCAACAAGGAGACAGTGGCCTCAAACAATGCTAGATCAAATGAATTCAATTGATATCTTGAGAACATTCCACTCCAAAGCAGCAGAATATACTTACTTTTCAAGTGCACATGGAATGTTTTCTAGGATAGACTGATATTAGGACACAAAACATCTAATTAAATTAAAGAAGATTGAAATCATATCATGCATCATCTCTGACCATAATGCTATGAAACTATAAATCAATCACAAGAAAAACACTGAAAAACATGAAAAAATATGGAAGCTAAATAACATGTTATTTAACAATGAATAGGTCAACAAAGAGATCACAGAAGAAATCAAAAGATAACTTGAAACAAATGAAAATGAGGACACAACAATCTAACATCTGAGGGCCATGGGGAAAGCAGTCCTAAGAGGGATATTCATAGCATCCCAGGCAAACCTCAAAAAAGAAAAAAAAAAGAAAAAGCTCAAATAAACAATCTAAATTTACACGTAAAGGAACTTGAAAAGCAAAAACAACAACAACAAAACCAGAGAGAGTACAAGAAAGGAAATAATAAAGATCAGAGCAAAAATAAATGAAATAGAGACAAAAAAATCAATGGATCCAAGAGCTGGTTCTTTGAAAAGATAAACAAGATTTAAAACGTTTAACATATTCATCAAGAAAAAAACAAAGAGAGAAGGCCCAAATGAATAAAATCAGAAGTGAAAAATTAAAAATAACAACTGACACAAAAGAAATACAACACATTTAAGACAACAGTATGAAAACTATATGCCAACAAACTGAACAACTTGGATGAAATGTGTAAATTCCTAGAAACATGCAATATTCCAAAACTAAATCGGGAAGAAGCAGAGAATCTAAATACACAGATTACACCTATTGAAACTGAAGCAATAATAATAATAATAATAATAATAAACTACCAACAAACAAAGGCCCTGAACCAGATGACTTCACAGAAGAATTTTACCAATCATTCTGAGAACTGATACCTCTCCTTTTCAAACTATTTCATAACATTCCAGAGGAGTGAAGGCTCCCAAACTCATTTTATGAGGCCAGCATTACCCTAATTCCAAAACCAGGTAAAGACACACTACAAAGGAAAAAGATTATAGATCAATATCTCCGGTGAACATAGATGTTAAAACCTTCAACATAGTATTAGCAAACTGAATACAGCAAGACCATACACCAATATCAAGTAAGATTTATTCTGGGAAAGCAAGTTTGGAACAACATTCACAAATCAAAAAATGTGATTCACTACATAAACAAAATGAAGGATAAAAGCCACATGATCACACTAACAGATGCAGAAAAAACATTTGATAAAATTTAGCACCAATTTATGTTTTAAGTTCTCAGCAAAGTGGGAAAAGAGGGAACATACCTAAACATAATAAAGCCCACATATGACAAATGCACTGCCAGCATCATACTCAATGGGCAAAAACTACAAGTATTCCCCTTAAGGTAGGGAACAAGACAGGGATGTCTGCTTTCACCCATCTTATTCAACATAGTACTGGAAGTCCTAGCGACAGCAGTCAGGCAAGATGAAGAAAAAAGGCATCTAATTAGAAAGGAAGTACTGAAACTGTCATTATTTGCAGATGACATGATACTGGACATAGAGAACCCTGAAGATTCCACCAAGGGACTGCTAGAATTGAAAAAATGAATTCAGTAAAGTAGCAGGATAAAAAATAGCCAGATATAGTTATATTTTTATTTTTTTAAGATTTTATTTATTTTTAGAGAGGGGAAGGGTGGGAGAAAGAGAGGAAGAGAAACATCAATGTGAATGTGTGGTTGCTTCTCACGTGCCCCCTACTGGGGACCTGGCCCACAACCCAGGCATGTGCCCTGACTGGAAATCGAACTACCAACCATTTGGTTTGCAGTCAGGCACTTGATCCACTGAGCCACACCAGCCAGAGTATAGTTGAATTTTTATATGCCAATATAGAACTAACAGAAAGGGAAATTAAGAAAACAATCCCAGCACTGGCTGGTGTAGTTCAGTGGATTGAGCGTGGGCTGCGAACCAAAGTGTCACAGGTTCAATTCCCAGTCAGGGTACATGCCTGGGTTGCAGGCCATGACCCCCAGCAACCGCACATTGATGTTTCTCTCTCTCCCTCCCTTCCCTCTCTAAAAATAAATAAATACAATCTTAAAAAAAGAAAACAATCCCATTCACAATTGCTTCAAAAAGAACAAAATACCTAGCAAATAAACCTTACCAAGGACGTAAAAGACCTGTACTTGGAAAATTGTAAGACACCAAAGAAAGAAACTGAAGGACATACAAACAAGTGGAAGCAAGGTCTTAGTCATGGGTAGGAAGAATTAACATTATTAGAATATCCATTCTACCCAAAGCAATCTATAGATTCAATGCAATTCCTATCAAGTTTCCAATGAAGTACTTCACACAACTACAACAAATATTTCAAAAATTTATATGGAATCACAAAAGGTCACACATAGCAACAGCAATCCTGAGAAGGATGAACAAAGTTGAAGGAATCATGCTTCCTAATATCAAACTATATTATAAGGCCATAGTAATCAAACTCATATGGTACTGACATAACAGACATATAGATCAATGGAAAAGAATAGAGAGCCCAGAAATAAACCCAAATGTTTATATTCTATTAATATTTGACTGAGGGAGCAAGCACATTCAATAGGCTAAAGATAGTTTGTTCAATAAATTATTTGGGAAAACTGGACATATGTGCAAGAAAATGAAATTAGACCATCTTCTTACACCACACACAAAAGTAAAATCAAAATTGGTCCAAACTTAAATGTTAGATCTAAAGCTATAAAATCCCAGAAAACATAGGCAGGAAAATCTCGGACAGTGCTAAAAGCAGTATTTTATCAGAAATATCTCTTCAGGCAACAGAGAAAAGGAAAAATAAAAAATAAATAAATGAGACTACATCAACTAAAAATTTTTTGCACAGCAAAGGAAATCATCAACAAAAATACAACTAACAGAATGAAAGAACATATTCACGAATACATCTGACGAAAGGGTTCATATCTACAATTTATAAAGTACTTACAAAACTCAACACCAAATAAACAAATTACCCAATTAAATAATGTGCAAAGGACCTGAAGAGGCACTTCTCCAAAGAGGACATATAAATGGCCAATAAACATATGAAAAGATGCTCAATATCACTAATCATCAGAGAAATGCAAACTAAAACTACAATAAGATATTTTACACCCATCAGAATGACTATCATCAGTAAATCAACAAACAACAAATGCTGGCAAGGTTGTGCAATTAAAGGGAACCCTAGTACAATGTTGGTGGGAATGCAGATTGGTGTAGCCTCTGTGGAAAGCAGTATGGAGATACATCAAAAAATTAAAAAGTGGATTTGGCCCTGGCTGGTGTAGCTCAGTGGATTGAGCACAGGCTGTGAATCAAAGGGTTGCCAGTTCAATTACCAGTCAGGGCACATGCCTGGATTGTAGGCCAGGTCCTCCAGTGGGGGCCAAGTGAGAGGCAACCACATATTGATGTTTCTCTCCCTCTTTTTCTTCCTCCCTTTCCCTCTTTCTAAAATAAATAAATAAAAAATTTTAAAAATGAATCTGCCTTTCAACTCAGCTATATGACTTCTAGAACATATCCCAAAGAACCCAAAACACTAGTTTTTTAAATTACTTTATTGTTGTTCAATTACACTTGTCTGCATTTTCTCCCCACCAGTCCTCCACACCCCAGCCAAATCCACCTCCCCCCGTCCTTGCTTCCACCCTCCACCTTGGTTTTATCCATATGTCCTTTATAGTAGTTCCTGAATACCCTTCTCCCCACTCTCCCCTCCTCCATCCCCTCTGGCTATTGTTAGATTGTCCTTAATTTCAATGTCTCTGGTTATATTGTGTTTCCGTTTTTCTTTTGTTGATTAGGTTCTGGTTAAAGGTGAGATCATATGGTATTTGTCCCTCACAGCCTGGCTTATTTCACTTAGCATAATTCTCTCCAGTTCCATCCATACTGTCCCAAAGGGTAGGAGCTCCTTCTTTCTCTCTGCTGTGTAGAATTCCATTGTGTAAATGTACCATAGTTTTTTGATCCATTCAGTTACTGACAGGCACTTGGGTTGCTTCCAGCACTTGGCTGTTGTAAATTGTGATGCTATGAACTTTGGGGTGCATAGGTTCTTTTGGATTGGTGTGTCAGGGCTCTTAGGGTATAATCCCAGCAGTGGAATTGCCAGATCAAAAGGCAGTTCCCTTTTTAGTTTTCTGAGGAAATTCATATTCTTTTCCACAGTGGCTTCACCAGTGTGCATTCCTACCAACAGTGCATTAGGGTTCCCTTTTCTCCACAACCTCTCCAACACATACTTGTTGCTTTGTTTATGATGGCCATTCTGACCAGTGTGAGGTGGTATGTCATTGTGGTTTTAATTTGCATCTTCCTGATGGCTAGTGATGCTGAGCATCTTTTCATATGTTTCTGGGCCCTCTGTATGTCCTCCTTGGAGAAGTGTTTGTTCAATTCTTTTGCCCATTTTTTAATTCGGTTTTTTGTCTTCCTGTAGTGGAGTCATATGAGTTCTTTACATATTTTGGAGATGAAACCCTTGTCTGAGGTATCATTGGCAAATATGTTTTCCTGTATAGTTGGTTCTGTTTTCATTTTAATATTTTCTTTAGCCATGCAGAAGCTTTTCAGTTTGATGAGGTCCCATTTGTTTCTTCTTTCCTTTATGTCTCTTGCTTTAGGGGACATAGCAGTGAAGATGTTGCTGCGTGGAATGTCTGAGATTTTCCTGCTGATGTCAAAACAGTATTTTGAAAGAACATAAATACCTCTACGTTCATTGCAACATTATTTACACTCATCAAGATATGGGCACAGTGCAAGTATCCATCAGTAGATGAGTGGATAAAACTATGAGACATTTGCACAATGGAATATTACTTGACCACAAAAAGAAGAAAATTTTACCCTTTCTGACAGTATGGATTGACCTGGAGAATATTATGCTAAGTGAAATAACCAGTGAAAGACACATACCATATGATTTCACTCATTTGTGGAATATAGTGAACAAACTGAACTAACAGGGCAAATGAAGACACTAATAGATGGAGAGCAGGATGACAGCTTTGGGGTTGGTTAGGGGTGGAGGGATTGAACAAAAAGGAAAAAGCACTCATGGAAATGGACAACAGCATGGTCATTGCTGGGGTAAGGGGTAGAAGGAAACTAAATGGTAATGGAAAAATATAGTAGAGATTAAACTTTAAAAAAGACATAGGATAGCTGAATAGATAAGAAAGCATGACCTGCATATATGCTATCTTCAAGAGACCCACCTCAAATAAAAGATCTACACAGACTGAAAGTAAAAAGATGGAAAAAATATTTCAAGCAAATGGGCATGAAAAAAAGCTAGGGTAGCAATACTTAGACAAAAGACTTCAAAACAAAAGCCATAACAACAGACAAAGAAA